>NC_091684.1:4695000-5025000 GCF_041296265.1 Equus caballus
AGCCTGGGAACGAGCTGGAGAAAACGGACCTGAGCTCTGCCTTCATGAGACTTGTCACTCCATGCAGAGAGATGCAAAAAATAAAACCCACACAAACTAACTAAAGTAACTACAAACTTCAGTGAGCCCTCTGAAAGACACCAGCGCGACGCTGAGGAGCAGGGTGGGGAGGATGGCTTCCTTTCACTGACCGTGTTCCGCGTGCAGTGCACAAGCCAATTCACAGACCTGTGAACTTATTTACTTCTTTCCTAACTTAATTCTCACAAAAGCCCTATTTGGCAGGTTTTACTTCCTTTTGATAGATGAAGAAATGAAGGCCTGGGAGTTACAATTAGGTGTCCTGCCTAAAGTGAAGCAAGAGTGAGCCCACATCTGGGGCATCAAGCTTAGCGCTTCCACTGGCCCTTAAGGCAGAGCCGAGGCATTCCCTATCAGGGCCTTACACAGTGGATCTCTGTACTCATGTCCTCCCCACACCTGCCCCTTTCCTTCCAGTCTCTTACTGTGTCCACTTGACCTTCATGTCTCAGAGTGACCTTCCCTGATTCTGGCCTGGGCTACCTTCCTTTCCAGGAGCCCCCACAGCACTGCAGACTATGCTTTTTCACCACACACCAAAATATACATTATCATCACTACTTTTTTAATCATCTGTCTTCCCTAAAGGCTTATAATCTGTCTGTCCTCATTCATTCACTGATCACTCAGTGAAGACTTATGAGACATCTACCCAGAGCTAGACAGTGGCAGAGGAGCTAGAGATACAGGGGAGTAAGACAGAGACAGTGCCCCTATTGCATTTGTTCTGGGAGAGGGAGTGATAGAGCAGACCACAAACCCACACAAATGAATGAATGAATGAATATAATAACGACTGCTGCTGAAGAACCTTCAACGCAGTGACAGGCTGGAGCGTGACTGGTGGGGAGGTGCCTCTTTCGGAAGCGGGCAGGGAAGGCACGTCTGAACAAGCAACATCTGAGCTGAGACAAGAACTCCAGCAGGTAGGGAAGGCCTGACCCACAGCAGGCCATCTGCAGATACTGCATAACGAAGGCAGTAACGGGTAGAACCAAGAGCTCCTCAGGATGCTCAAATGCTTGTTCAAAGAATGAATGGTCTGGGAAAGAGAAGAATAAAACCTCAATCCAAGCCATTGACACATAAATGAAAGGTTAAAATTTCAATTTTAGAATTCTGTCATATTTCGAAAAAGTCAACAGAAAAAGCATAGCTTCAATACCTTGATTTGTAGCATGCCAAAAAATTGACAAAATGCCACACAGGACACTGTGAACATTGGCTCAGAGGCACTACCAAGAGGTGAGTTACAAGTCACTTTAAAAGCTGAAGAAATCATTAAGTTCCTGAGTGAATGTAGAGGGAATCAGTGAGCTGGTGCCCTTTTCTGCTGAAATGAGCAGGCACAAAGCTGGCAGGTAGTTACCACCGTGTAGAATGTGTGGGCCAGGCCTGGCCTTCCTTTGAAAGAGGTCTGAGGAGGCCAGGAGGACGGTCGCTCAGCTCCCACACCCGCTGTGCTGCTGGCCACCCCCTTCTCAGCAAGTCTGTGCACCAGGCCCTGCTCAAACAGGCTCTCTGCCTTTGAACCCTTCCCCCTGGATCTGTCAGCCCCCAGAGAGACGCTGGCACATCAAGATCATGAAACTCAAAACCTCTGCAACTCAAAGTTACATTTCTTTTCATGTTTTAAACATCTGACTTCTCCAAACTGCTTACTCCAGTTTTTCTCCTGGAATCAAACTTTCTATTCTTTTGCAGGTCTCTCACCAGCCATGGCCAGGCCACCCCCCACAGCACACAGGCTTACCTGGAGTGGTGGACCCTTAAGCTTGAGTGGTCCCAAGTCAGCCACAGCCCAAGAATGACAGTACAGGAGGAAAGGGGCAGGACAAAAGCATGACAGGGTCACCTGGTTTTCTAACAGGTTTCCACTCACTACAACGCCTCCCTGCCTTCTGTCCCTAAGTCATCAGTAACAGTGGAGTCAGAGACATCACTTAACATTCTGCTTGCTTGACCTTCTCTACAGGCCTCAGTAAGTACATTAACCATGCTTCCTGAGGCTCTCCTGTGTCTTTTAGGAGTTACTGACCCTGTATTCCCCATCAGGGCACGGGTGCTCACTGCAGGATGTTTAGGAAATGTGGAAGCACTTCTGGCTGTTGCAGTGACTAGGAGATGCACCCGGCAGGTAGTGAGCAGGACAGTCAGCTCAAAGACTTGTGTCTCTCACCTTCCAAGGCTGCTTCCAGCTGAAAAACCCTAAAGGCAGCTCCACTGACTCATGTGGGGTCACACCTGGATAGTTATAAATTACCCACAGTCCCATCAGCCAGAGATAACCACTATTGATTTTTTTTAAACATATTCTTTTCAGTCTTTTATTTTTAATCATTTAGATTTTCTCTTGATACGTTCAGGTGGGATGTTACAATAAGGATCTTTCTTTGTTATAAAGATTCCTGGGAACATCATTTGCAAAAAATGCAGAATATTCCTATGTCCAGATAAACCTTGATATACTTTAAAACTACCCCATTGTGTGCGGGGCATGCAGATTATTTTTATCTTTTGTAATGATGAAGTTCGCAGGAATAAACCATTTATGCATCCCCTCCCCCAAATGTGTGGTTGTATGAGGAAACCGTCTCAGGACTGTCGAAGAGCTGCATTTTAATAAACAGCTCTGTACTCTGGGAAACAGCCCTCTGAGTGAAAAGGCTGTCTGATCCACTGCCGGCTAGGTCTGCTCCTGCCCAACAAGGGTTCTCATCATCTATTAGCGGTACTATTCCTCAAAAGTGGCCCTACCAGAATTAAGAGCAGAGTGCCTAGGAGGAAATAAGCCTTCATTTGTCTTGCAAATTAAACTCTATTAACCCCACAGGCTGCTCCTTGAACAGGCTTCTAATATTAGTTACGCTGCATACATTATGTAGATTTCATGTTTTCAGCATTACATTAGATGTAAAATATTTTAAAATTCTAGAATGTTTCAGAACCCAAAGAATTCTTGTTCCAATATGCAGGGAGTTTGGAGAAAGAGCATATTACTTGACTCTTAGTCTGTATGATGCTCAATTACACAGATTATAATTGTCAAGTAAATATCGAAAAACCAAAGGCAAAATAATCCAGTGAATTATTCTGTTTGCTTAATTTTGTCTTCAAGAGATTTATCAGGCATAAAGGTGAAAATTACCTTAATTTGAAAAATTTACAGCTTGTTTCTTATGAGATCTGACCCAAGAGAAAGTCTGTGAAATCCAGACTTTACCCCTTACTCTTGAAGGAATCATAAGCAGCTACTTTCTCAGGCAGTCGTCTATTCTCCAGGGATGGACTGATGGGATGGTTCTGGAAAACATGTAAAACTGGAACTTTTCCATACAAATTTGAGAATAGCTTGTCAACCTCTACAAAAAGTCCCGCTGTTACTTTGCCTGGGATTAAGTTAAACCCACTGATCAATTTGGGGGGAATCAGACATCCTATCATTAGTGTGTCTTTCAACCCAAGAATATAGGATGTCTCTCAAATTACTTAGGCATTCTTTTATTTCTTCTGGTAGGGTTTTGTAGTTTTCAGCATATATATCCTGCAAACGTCATCAGTAGAAATCTATCTCATGGGGTTTTTTGTCATTATTATAAATGGAACTGTACTTTTAAAATTTCCAATATTTGTTGTTAGGATATAGAAATACAGTTGGTGTTGTAAGTTGAGTAGTTTTTTTGAAGATTTTTTAGGATTTTTGTATGAAAACAATCATGTCTTCTACAGAGACAGTTTTATTTCCTTCTCTAAAATATGTTTTTATTTTCTTTTTCTTGATGGACTTGGACTGGCTAAAATCTCCAGTTGAATAGGTGTAGTAAGACTGGCCTCTTTGTCTTGATTCTGATTTTAGAGGGAAAGCATTCAATCCCTCATAAGTAGGTAGGATGTTAGCTGAAGGTATTTCATAGATGCCTTTTTTATCAGGTTAAGACGCTCCTTTTATACATCTATTTAGATGATCACAGCGTCTCATTTTTTTTGTTGATATGTTGAATTGATTGACTTTAAAATATTGAGCAGTTTTGCATTCCTAGAATAAACTCAACTTGACCATGTTGCATCATCCTTTTTATATATTGCTAGTTTCAATTTGCTAATATTCTTGAGGATCTTGCATCTATGTTCATGAAGGATAGGGCAATTCTCTTTTAATGCCTTTATCTGGTTGTGGTATCAAGGTAATCTTGGCTTCATAAGATAAGTTGGAAAGTGTTCCCTTTTTATGAATTATCTGGAAGAGATTTTATAGAATTGATATTCTTTCTTCTATAAATGGTTGGTAAAATTCACCAGTGAAGCCATCTGGGACTGAAGTTTTCTTTATGGAAAAGTTTCTACTTTAAATTCAATTAGTACAATAGACATAAGACTATTCAGGTTCGTCTATATCTTCTTGAGTGAGGTTTCCTAGTTGTGCCTTTTAAATAAGAAGTCCATTTACCTAAGAAGTCAAAGGTATGGGCATAGTTGTTCATGCTACACACTTCTCATGTTTTCAATGTCACCAGGATTTGCAGCTATGTCCCCTCTTTCATTGATATTGTTAACTGGTGTCTTCTTTTTTTCTTGGTCTGGCTAGAGATTTGTCAGTTTTGTTGATATTTTTCAAAGACTCAGCTTTTAGATTCATGCATATTTTCTGTTGTTTTTCTGTTTTCAACTTTATCAATCTCTATTCTTGTCTTTATTATCTCCTTCTTTCTGTTTACTTTGGCTTTAATTTGCAGTTACATTTCTGGTTTCTTAACGAAGCTTAGGTCATTGTTTTGAGATACTTTTTCCCCTAATATAAATACTCAGTGCTATAAATTTCCCTCAAAGCACAGCTTTAACCACGTGCCACAACTTTCAATAGGCTTTCATGTTAATTCAATACAAAATATTTTCTACTTTACCCTGTGACAACTTTTTCAAATAATGGGTTATCTGCTACTTTCAAATTTTTAGATTTTTCATGTATCTTTGTTACTGACGAGTAATTTAACTCCATTGTGGTGAGAGAGCATATTTTACATAATTTAAATACCTTAAAATTTATTCAGAATTGTTTTATGGTTCAGAATATGGTCTGTATTAGAAATGATTCATGTGTACTTGAAATGAATGTGTAATTGGCTTTTGTTGAGTGGAGTATGCTATAAGTGCCAATTATAATAAATTGGTGGATAACTTTGTGCAAGCTATCTATACTCTTATTGATTTTAGGTTAACTTGTTTTATTCATCACTGAGAAAGGGGCAGTGAAATCTCCATCTATAATTGTAGACTTGTTTATTTCTCTTTCCATCTTTGTTTCATATATTCTGTTGTCAGGTACATAGCCATTTTAGACTATTATGCCTTCTTGGCAAACTGACCATTTCATAATTACTGTCTCTCTCTATCCCTGGTAATACTCTTTGTTCTCATATTCATCAAACCACTTCAGGTTTCTTTTGATTAGTGTTTGCATGGTAAATCTTTCAGCTTCCTTGTATTTTTAAGTTAGCTCTGTCTTCCTATTTAAAGTGGTTTCCTTGTAGACAGACATAATTGGGTCTTGATTTTTTCCCTCACAATTTTACAATTTCTGTGTAATAACTGGTGCACTTAGACCACTTACATTTAAAGTAATTATTGACATGGTTGGATTAAAATATACCATCTTGTTAGTTTTTTTCTACTGTTCCATCTGATCTTTGCTGCTTTTTTCTCCCCTTCGGACTAATTTTGGACAGACAGCCATGATATGATGATAGCCAATTTCTGTCCCACAGAAAGCTTGATTTTGGACCTGGATACACTTAATTTATTGAGATCTGATGAGGTTTGTTCTATGTAGCAAAAACTCACTGAAACTTCACTGGCAGTCAAGAGGTAACATTTGAGGACGAAAGTTCTTAATCACACAACTGGAGGCATCTCCCACAATACCTGGCTCTGGTTGTTCTATCCAGCGAGTTTTAATACTGTGTGTTTGTAAATAACCAAAGGAGTTAAAAATGCTAATATCTCAGGGAGAGCCACCAAGTCAGGGAGGGTGAAGATGACTCATGTCACCTCTTTTATAAGGCAGCAATGTCCTCAAAAAAGTAGGTAGGCATTACTCCAATGGGAGAATTATGATGAAAAATCAGAGGCTCAGAAAGGTGAGAAAATAGAACCAGTAAGTGTTGTGTGATGTTTGTTATAGAACACCACCAATTATCCTCTTAAAGTTAAAAATCCTTAGTCAAACATTTCTTAAAAAAAAATACATATTTACTAATTGATTTCATTGAGTAACATTATCATCCTAGGAAACATTCCAGTTCAGTAACACTGTCATTGGTTTCCATAGCAGTAAGCATTTATGAAAAAAATATTCTAAAGCTTTTCTTCCTTTCATCAATAAAGCCTGCACATGTTGATTGAGCACCTATACAGGGCATGTCTTAATCTACCTCACAGGATAGGTAAAGGAACAGACAGGTACACCATGATTATTAGCTGTTCAGAGAATATTAAAGGTAACAAATAGAATAAATTCCTATTTAAATGTTGTGATCCATTGGAAGGGTAGGGGAAAATTATTAGGTTTGTGTGCTTATTTGGCTTTTACAATCAATCAGAATAACATCCAAACACATGCAAATATTTAGATGAAATTAATAAAAAAGTGACCCTTGGTATCACGGAAGCAAATGTGCCTTTGTGTTAGTGCTCACATTGTGCTCTCTTTATTCTACAGCTCTGGAGTGACACGAAGCTGATGGACATCACTTTCTTTTCAGCTACTGCAAATACCAAATGCATATCTGCCTGTTGTAAATAACCCTTAATCTGCTGGAAGATATGAAAAATTACTTTCAATTTGCAGTATTTTTTCCCACTATCCTTAAAATGATTATTGGCATAGTACATGACTACAAATTCAGTTCAAGCCAACAAATATATATTATAAAACCACCTAATTTGAGCTAGTCAATGTGCTAAGGGAGTTATAGAAAGTAGAAGATAGCAGGGAAGCTGTGATGAAATACAGAATATTTATCTTGGATGAAACTCAATTTATTGACTTAATTGAAAAATATAGAGCCATACATCCAGCAAGTACAACACAGACATTGTTTTCAAGAACCCATGCATAATTTACCAAAATAGTATACATGCTGGATGCAGCTGAAGCAGTATTTAGTGGGAAATTTATAGCTATAAAGCATAGAAGTAGAAAGAGGAGAGTTGAACAACCAAAGATGCAAGCTTTCTTCTAAGTAGCTAGGAAAAATAATAAATCTAAGGAAAGTAGAAAGAAGGAGATAATTAATTTTTAAAAAAGGAAAACCATAAGCATGCAGAGAAAAACATAATTAGAGAAAAAGCAAAGGAAAAGTTGTCTTGTTCTTAAAGTATTAATAAAATGCATAAGCCTCTGCCTGAATCCACTCTCACCCAAAAGACAGAGAAACATTACCCTCTTCAAGTATGAAAAAGGATACATCACTACAGATACTACAGACATTAAGAAAAAAATGAAATATTATGAACAGATTTGGCCAACAAATTTAACACCTTAGATGAAATGGAAAAATTCTGTGAACAATACAAAATATAAGAACTGATTCAAGAAGAAAGAGAAAACATAAATAGCTGCAGCAATTAAAGAATTTGAATCTGCAATTAAAAACCTTTCCACAAAAAACCTCCAAGCCCAGGCAGCTTCAAAGGCCAATTCTTCCAAACATTAAAACTATATAAAAACACATCAGGGGCCAGCTCTGTGTCCGAGTGGTTAAGTTTGTGTGCTCCGCTGAGGCAGCCTAGGGTTCAGATCCTGGGTGCGGACATGGCACTGCTTGTCAGGCCATGTTGAGGCGGCGTCCCACATCCCACAACTAGAAGGACCTGCAACTAAGATATACAACTATGTGTGTGTGTGTGGGGGGGGGGGTGGATTGGGAAATAAAGCAGGGAAGAAAAACAAAAGATTGGCAACAGTTGTTAGCCCAGGTGCCAATCCTTTAAAAAAAAAAAAAAAAAAAAGGAAGAATGGCAACAGTTGTTAGCCCAGGTGCCAATCTAAAATAAAACCAACCAAACAAAAAAACAAATCAGATGCAGATTCTTTCAATGGATAGAGGTAAAGATGAAACACTTCCCGGGAAACCTTGTTCCTAGTATATTCCTGACATCAACCCTAGAAAATACACTGAGAAAAGAAAAATTACACACCATTAACTCTCATAACACAGACACAAAATTCTAAGTAAAATATTAACAAATAAAAGTTCACAATATACAAAGAAAAATCACAACCAAGTTGCTTTTATTATAAAAATGAAAGAATAGTTTAGCACTAAGGAAAAAAGGGGAATTTATAACCTCTACATTAACCAAAAAAAAAAAAAGCAAAAAAAAAGCAGAAGACATTAATGCAGAAGAAAGATCTGAGAAATTTCATCAATACACATTCATGATAAAAGCTCTCAGCACACTGGAGATCGAAAGGCACTTCCTTATTCTGATAAAGGATATCTAGTAAAAAATCTGAAAAGTAAATATTAAGTCTGAATGAAGAATGCTTTCCCCCTGAAGTCATGAACAAGACAAAGATGTCCACTATCACTGATTTTATTCAACATTGTACACAGATGAAATGATTATATATAAAGAAAATCCAAAATAAAATACAAAAATTAATAATAAACAAATTTAGGAAGATCACTTGATAAAAAATTAACATATAAAAACCAATTACAACGTATACCAGCAACAACTGGAAATTGATACTAAGAAAATAATACTATTTATGACAGCAACAAGAACAAAATATATTAGAATACATTTAGTAACCAATGTGCAAGATTTCTACACTAAAACCCAAAAAACATCGTTGGAAGAAATTAAACAATTAAATGACAAGAAATATTACATTAGTCAATTATAAGATTTTACTGATGTTGGATTATCCCCAGATGATCTGTGGAATTATTATAATCCCATCCAAATTTCCAAGAGCTTTCGGGGGGGGGGGGTTTAACTACTGACAAGTTGATTATAAAATTTATATGAAAAGTCATAGGACCTAGAATAGCCGTAATATTAAAAAAGAACAAACTTTGCGGACTCACCATACCTTATTTCAAGTTTGTAAAGTGAAGCTACAAAAATGGTAATAGTGTGCTACTGGTGTAGGAACACGTGGATTAAGGAAACAGAATAGAGAATCCAGAAATAGATACACACATATATGTTCAATTGATTTCTGACAAAAGCATCTAGGCAACTTACTGTGAAAAAGAAAGTTGGTGGAATCATTGGATAAATATAGAGAGGGAAAAAAGGAACCCTGACTCTCTACATCACATCATATTCAAAAGTAAATTGTACATGGATTATAGGCCTAATCATGAAACATAGTAGAAAAACTCCAGGAAAACATAGCATCTTGGAGTACGCAAGGATTTTTATTTTTAAAGACAGGTCACAAAATTCACCAAAGAAGACTGATAAATTTGGCTTCATTAAAATTAAGAACTTCTATTTCTCAAAAGGCAACATGTATAGGGTGAAAAGGCAAGCCCTATTACTAGAATAAAATACTTGTAATATATGTAAATAAGACTTGCATGAAAAAATATATAAATTCCTACAAATCAGTAAGAAAAAGACAAAATTCAATTACTAAAACAGGCAAAAAGAAGATAAAAAAATGGGCAGTAAGCATGTGAAAAGATAGTCAATATCATTACTCATCAGGAAAATGCAAATTAAAATCAAAATGAGATAGTGCTACATAGCAATAAAATGGTTAAAACTAAAAAAGACCAACAATATCAAACATTGGCAAGAAAAATGGGAATTCTCATATCTTGCTGAAACAATCCTTTTGGAAAATGATTGGTAATATCTACTAAAACTGAACACATACCTATTCAATGGCACAGTAATTCCACCTCTAAGTATATTACCCCCCAAAATGGCTGGATGTATCGACTAAGAGAAAGTATGAGTATTCTTAGTAGCTTTATTTGGAATAGCCAGAAAGTGAAAACAATCCAAAATTCCACCAACAGCTGAATGAATAAAATGGTTATATTCACATAATGGATGCTACTCAAGAATAAAAACCAAACAATCTCCTACTACATATCATAATATCAATGAATCTCATACACATAATGATAAGCAAAAATATCCAGACACAAAAGACATCCTGTATCCAGCAGGCAAAATATCAGTAAAAACACAGTTCAACACAACACCACCACCATCCATCAACTGGATATGTGATTTTTATAGACTACTTCATCTAACAACAAAAGAATACACATTCTTCTCAAGCTCCCATGGAACATTTACCAAGACAGACTGTATTCTGGGGCATAAAACACGCCTTAAATTTAAAATAGAAATCATACAATGTCAGCTCTCAGACCACAATGGAATTAAACTAGAAATAACAGAAAGAAAACTGGAAAATCCTCAAATATGTGGAGATTAAACAACACACTTTCAAACAGATGGGTCAAAGAAGAAATTCTGAGATAAAATTAAAAATATTTTGAACTAAACGAAAGTGAAAACACAAATTATCAAACTTGGTAGATTGCAGCAAAGGTAGTACTTAGAGGGAAATCTATAGCACTTAATGTGTATATTAAAAAAGAAGGTAGATTAAAATCAATCATCTAAGTCTGCACTTTAGCAAACAAGAAAATGAAGAGCAAATTAAAGCCAAAGCAAGCAGAAAAAAAGAAATAATTAGAACAGAAATCAATAGACAAAGACAATATCAAAAGCCGATTCTTTGTAAAGATCAATAAAATCAATAGGCCTTTAGCCAAGTTAAGAATAAAAGAGCGATGACACAAATTACTTGTATCAGAAATGAAAGACGGACAGCATTACAGATCCCATGGATGTTAAAATGATAAAGGAATACTATGAACAACTCTAGGCCCACAAATTCGATAACCTAGATGAAATGGACCAATTTGTTCAGAG
The DNA here is from genome assembly GCF_041296265.1 of Equus caballus. Classification (NCBI taxonomy): domain Eukaryota; kingdom Metazoa; phylum Chordata; class Mammalia; order Perissodactyla; family Equidae; genus Equus; species Equus caballus. The sequence goes on from NC_091684.1 coordinate 4,706,053, forward strand.
ATACAATCTACCAAAAATCACACAAGAAGAACAGACAATCTGATAGGCCTAATTTATAAATGAAATTGAATCTATAAGTAATTAATCTTCCCAAACAGAAAACATCAGGCCCAGATGGATTCACTGGTGAATTCTATGAAATATTTAAGGAAAAAATTATACCAAAACTCTACCGTCTCTTTCAGAGGAAAGAGGCAGAGGGAATACTTCCTAATTCATTCTACAAGGCCAGCATTACTCTAATACAAAACCAGATAAAGACATCACAAGAAAACCATAGACAAATATCTCTCATGAACATAGATGTAAAATCCGTAACAAAATATTAGCAAATCAAATACGATGATGTATAAAAAGCATTATACACCACAACCAACTGAAATTTATCCCAGGTATGTGAGGCTGGTTCAACATTGGAAAATTAATTAATGTAATCCATCACATCAACAAGTGGAAAGAGAAAAACCACATGATACCAATAGATGCAGAAAAAAAACCTGAGAAAATCCAACACCCATTCATGATAAAAACTCTCAGTAAACTAGGAATAGAGAGGAACTTCCTCAATTTGATAAAGAATATCTACAAAAAACCTACAACTAATATCATGCTTAATGGTGAGAAACTTGAAGTTTTCCCACTAAGATCAGGAATAAGGCAAGGAAGTCCCCTCTCACCATTCCTTTTCAATATTGAACTGGAAGTGCTAGCTAATGAGTAAGACCAGAAAAAGAAGTACAAGGTACACAGATTGGGAAGGAAGACATAAAACTGTCTTTGTTCATAGATGACATGATCGTCTATGCAGAAAATCCAAAACAGTCAACAACAGAATTGCTGGAAATAATAAGTGATTACAGCAAGGCTGCAGGCTACAAAGCTAATATACAAAAGACAATCTCTTATCAAAATATCAGCAATGAACAAGTGGAATTTAAAACAAAAAACAATACCATTTACATTAGCATGCCCCCAAAATGAAATACTTAGGTATAAATTTAATGATATCTGTACAAGATCTATATAAAGAAAACTATGAAACTCTTATGAACAAAATCAAATAACCTGATAAATGAAGAGATATTTTGTGTTCGTGGATAGGAAAACTCAGTACTGTCAAGATGTCAGTTCTTCCCAACTTGATATAGTGATTCAACATAATCCCAATCTAAATCCCAGCAAGTTATTTTGTGGTTATCAACAAACTGATTCTAAAGTTTATATAGAGAGGCAAAAGACCCAGAACAGCCAACTCAGTATTGAGGGAGAAGAACAAAGTTGGAGGACTTATACTACTCAATTTCAAGACTTACCATAAAGCTACAGGAATCAAGACAAGGTGGTATTGGCAAAAAAAAAAAAAAAAAAGATCAATGGAACAGAATGGAGCACCCAGAAACAGACCCCATGAATACTCAACTGTTCTTTGACAAAGGAACAAAGGCCATACAATGGAGGAAAGAGAGTCTTTACAACAGACAGTACTGGAACAACTGGACATCCACTTGCAAAGAAAGAAATATAGACACAGACCTTAGACTCTTCTCAAAAGTTAACTCCAAATGGATCTTAGACCTAAATGTAAATCACAAAGCTGTACAAGAGCAACCCTAGATGACTTTGGGTATGGTGATGACCTTTTAGAAAAACACCAAAGGCACAATCCATGAAAGAAATAATTGATAAGCTGGACTTCCTTAAAATTAAAAACATCTGTTCTGCAAAAGCCAGAATCAAGAGACTAACACAAGCCACAGCCTGGGAGAAAATACTTGCAAAAGACACTTGATAAAGGACCTATCTAAAATATACAAAGAACTCTTAAAACTCAACAGTAAGAAAACAAACAACACAATTAAAAAATGGGTCAAAGACCTGAAGAGACACCTCACCAAAGATATACAGATGGCAAAATAAGCATATGAAAAGATGCTCCAAATCATACCTTATCAGGGAAACACAAATCAAAACAACGAGATACCACTACACACCTATTAGTATTGCCAAAATCCAGAACACTAACAACATCAAATGCTGGTAAGAATGTGGAGCAGTGGGAATGCTCATTCATTGCTGCTGGGAACGCAAAACAGTACAGTCACTTTGGAAGACAGTTTGGCAGTTTCTTACAAAGCTAAACATATTCTTAGCATAGAATCCAGCAATCATGCTCCTTGGTATTTACCCAAAGGAGCTGAAAAGTTACCTCTACACAAAAACCACACAGATGCTTATAGCAGCTTTATTCATAATTGCCAAAACCTGGAAGCCAGCAAGATGTCCTTAAGTAGGAGAATGGATAAACTAGTACGTTTAGACAATGGAATATTATTCATCACTAACAACAAAAGAGCTCTCAAGCCATGAAAAGACATGAGGGAAGCTTAAATGCATTTTACTAAGTGAAAGAAGCCAATTGCAAAACCTCCATACTGGAGAATTCCAACTATATGAGACGCTGGAAAGGCAAAACTATGGAGACAGTAAAAAGACCAGTGGGTGCCGGGGTTTAGGAGATTAGGAGGGAGGAATGAATGGGGGCATCACAGAGGATGTTTAGGGCAGTGAAACTACTCTGAATGATACTATATGGTAGATACAAGTCATTATATATTTGTCCAAACACACAGGTTCGCCAAGAGTTAACTGTAATGTGAACTATGGACTTAGGGTGAATATGATGTGCCAATGTAGGTTCATCAGTTGTAACAAGTGTAACATTGTAGTGGGGATGTCAATAATAGGGGAAGCTATGCATATTTAGGGGCAGTGGGCGTATGGGAAATCTCTGTACCATCCTCTCAAATTTGTTGTGAACCTAAAACTGTTCTAAAAAAATAGTCTTAACAAAAAGACACCATGCAGTGTGATTCTATTTATACGAAGATCAACCATAAGCAAATCTAATCTATAATGATAAAAGACAGAATAAATGATTACTTCTGGGCAGGAGCTATTAGCTGAGAAAGAACATGAAGGAGCCCTGTGGGACTTGTGAAATGTTCTAAATCCAGATGATTTAGAACATCTTAGATGCTCCAGGTGATTGGTACAAAGGGGGGTATGTACGTGTAAACTTTTATTGGAAAAAAAACTTCAGATTAGTGTACTTTCAATAAATGTTTTACCTCAGTCAAAGTTTTTGCATGTCTTTTTTTATCATGTGTTTCATCATGAACTGTAGAATTTCGATTTGATGGCTAGAACTCAAGCAGCCACACTGAACCAGGAGGAAGAGCATGCCATGATAAAATAGTCCAGACATTTTTGGATTTGCTGCCACTGTCTCAGAAATCTCAGCCAAATGTGGGAAAGTCTAAGCAGAATCTTGATACCATATCAGAACCTTACCTCATTCTATTCATTTTTTCTCATCAGTTTCAGGTTAGGAGTATTATATTTTGGATCAATCACCCAAGAAGGCATTCTTCTTCCTAACTTTGACACATTTTGGCTGGGACTTCCAAGACAGTGGCAGTGAGTTTCAAAATCACTGTGACAGAGAGAAACTCGGCCACGAGGGCACTCGGAAGGCAGGGTAAGTATCTGCTGCTTCTCTGCTTTCCAAGGGGTGATACCTACTTTTCATGCCCACAGAAGATGAGATTTTTGACCTTTGATGCACAGAATCATATTCACAATCATAATCCTTGGTTCCTGACACTCTCATCATTGGCCCATGTCACATTTTTAAATGAATACAGCATCCACAAACCCACCAACGAAACAAAAGCTAGAGCTGACACCAATCCACACGTAAGAACCATCCCATTCTCTGAGGTCATACTCCTTCTGAATACTCTGTGCATTATTCACTTGCTTTCTTTTAATAAAGTCTTATTGTATCCATATGATTTCTACAATGTATTTTAGATCTTAGATATGTTTCATTTTATGAAGAGAATTACACAAGGGTAACAATTTGGGGCTCTTTACACTTACTATTATATTGCTGATATTCACCTGTATTGTTGCATATCACTGTAGTTCACATGTTCTGACTGTTGCTTAATATTCCGTTGTGGGACAAGAACACAGTTCACTCATCCACAGCCATTAATAGGCATATGAATCATTTTGATGTTTTTGATATTGCCAACAATGCTGCAATAAACATTCTTAGGTATGTCTCTTGTATCTCTGCAAAATTTCTCTTGGTGGGTATATACCTACGTGAATGTACAACTGCAGTACCCAGTGCTAAATTCTTGTCCAAAGTCCTGCACGTTCGTACGCCCATGGGCAACATACGATGATTCGCCACCTGTTCCCTCTAGTTGGTGCTGTGAGACTCTCTGCTTTTGGACAACTGAAGGTGTGTAACATGGTATGTCATTGGGAACTTGATGCATATTTCCCCAGATCACTAATGCTGCTGAACATCTCTTTGTATGGCTACTAGAGATTTATGAATTTTCTAACATTAAATGTCTTGCACATCTGAAAGAAACCTACATTTTCTACACAATGTCAGATTTAATTTGCTAATTGTGCTTAGGATATTTTTCATCTATTTTAACGAGTGAAATAGACCTGTAATGTTCACAGAATGTCTATCTGATTTCCATATCACGATTATGCTCACCTCATAGAACGAGGTGGGTGGAGAGCATCCTTCATCCCCTTGTTTGCATTTTCTGGAAAAGTGAATATGAAATTGAGATAATGTGTTTCAGAAATGGAAGAAACTACCTATCAAAACTGAGTCACATGGTTTTCTTTATGGGAAGAGTTTAACCACTGCTTAATTGCTTTTAGAGTTATAGAATTACCAAAGCTTTTCATTTATTTATTTAAGCTATAATTTTTAAGGAGTTATGTGAGTTTTGTCTAGGTTTTTAAAATTTTAGCATATAGCTGTACACAAGTTTTACTAACTTTTTAATCTCTAATTTTTCTGTACTTTTCCTTACTATTATTTACGTCTTACCTTTCTTGAGTCAATTTTTCTCAAGAACCAATTTATGGTTTTGTTTATCTTATTATATTTTTGTTTTGTATTGTATTAATTCTACTGTTACTTTATCTTCTACTTTTTAGTTTTATTCTATTGTTCATTGTTTAACTTCTTAACATGAATACCTCACTACTACATGTTGCTAAGATTCAAAACTCTTTTTCTTATATTTTAATTGTCACTTATATGCTATTATGTTTTGCTTACATTAATATATTTTGTCTTGTTATTATGTAGTGATCCTTTTTCTCTCTAACAATACAGTAGTCTTAGAGTCTATTTTATACATAAATATAGCTATACCAGTTTTCTTTTGGTTAATATTTTCCTAGGATGCTTCACTCCATTCATTTACCCTTAAAGTCTGAGTGTTCTATACAGTCCTTATGAGTGGCATATAGATTTATATTCAACCTGTCAGTCTTTGTCTTTTCTATCGGTGATTTTAGTTCATTTACATTTATTGTAATTATGTTTAATTTTTGAGGTCTTGTGTACAACAGAATATTTTTATCAAGCCCTCATATTTTAAAGTTAGAGCTAGATATGAAATTTTGTGTTCGAAGTTATTTTCCTTTAACGCATTGAAACTCACCTCCATTGTCTTCTTACATTTGGTGTTGCTGTTAAAAAATCTGAAGTCAATATGATCACTGTTCCTTTATATGTGCTCTCTTTTTCTCTTTATGCAATGTTTTAGAATTGTCTCTGATATTCTTAAGTTGCACTAGGATATATCTGGGAGTCAGTTGTTTCTTTTCATGGCTCTGGGGTACTCTTGGACCTTTTATTCTGAGGTTTTTCATCTTTTCTTAATTTCAAGAAATTTATATCCATTGTATCTTCAAACATTTCTTCCTGCAGTGAATGTGCAATGGGAGACACGACCCTGTTGTTGATGCCTGTTCTCAGCCCTCAGGGGCTTTAGTAAGAGAAGCAGCCCACTGTCCACAGTGAGCCACTAGGCTCAGTTTACACCCACCAAACACTGCTGTGTCTTGGAGATTTAGATGCAGTCAGTGTGACCAGTAACACATTTCCTTCTGTGAGTATGCAAAGGAGAGAATATTGGGCTTGCACTCCTCTTCACTGACCACTCAGCACGTTTCGATCAACTACAGAAACGCGTTTGCATGTAAAATTTAGGCTTGAGGCTAGGGTGAGCTGGGAGTAGTGCCCAAGGAGCAAATTTAGGCATGCACTCAGTTTCAGGGTTGTGCAAATTGCAAGGTGGGCACTTGCCATATTGGTCTAAGGCTGCTCTAACAAAATACCACAGGCTTGGTGGCTTAACAACAAAATGTATTTTCTCACAGTTCTGGAGGCTGGAAGTCCAAGTTCAAGTTGTCAGCAGGATTGGTTTTATTCTGAGGCCTTTCTCCTTGACGTGTAAATGTTCGTCCTCTTGCTGCCTCTTCTCAGGGTTGTCCCTCTGCACAAGTGAGCACCTGCTGTCTCCTTGTGTCCTAAACTCTTCTTATAAGGACATCAGTGAAAATGGATTAGGGCCTACCTCAACTGCTTCACTTTACCTTAATTACCTTTTTAAAGGACCTATCAGTCATCCTCTAAGGTACTGAGGGTGACAGCCACAACATACGAATTTGGGGGGACACAATTCAATGCATATTAAATGCACAAACCTGAGTGAGCGCCTCCTTAGATGCTACCCCCTAGGCAGGTCTCTTGCCTCACCTAGTCCCAGCCCTGCTAAAATTCTGATGGTAATCTATTTTTCAACCGATTCACTCAGCCAGAAAGGAAGAAAGCAGCCTGTATTTGAACAAGTACATGGACATTCTGGAGGACCATATTAGGAAGCAAGATCCCAAGCCATCTCAGCTCCTGTGGACACAAGCGCTCCAGCAAAGCAGAGCCACACTGCACAAGGCGCTTCACTTTGTGAGGAGGGTCCTGAGTCAGAGGACACTGCAGGCCCATCTGCACCAGGCTCCTAAGACACGTTCCTTGTCCATACCCCAGCGGTTTTCTCTGCAAGGGGCACAAGGCCTCCCTGGGAATGAGAAGAACACTGTTCCCTGCACTAATAAAGACGTGAGAACTCCACTTAGCACCCAGTGGAGCTCTGCAGATATACACTATGTTACCCATCACACCACACTGGTCAGTGACAAGGGGCGCTTCTGCCTATGCAGGTCATTGGAAATAGAAGATATGTGAGCAACAAAACACTTTTATTTAAGAGAAGCAAACCTTGGAAAACCCTACAGGTTTACAGTCTCTGATTTAGATAAGACAAGTATGGCTGCTCTTGTCAATTTAAACTTGTGTAACTTGCAATGTTCACTTAATGAGTTTAAAACCTAAGTGATAACTTGCATATGATTAATTGTAGACTATTTCATGATTATATAATATCTGATTTACTCAAAAGATTATCCTTCTAATTTGCTTTGCTCACATACTTTTCCTAGATATTTCCTTACAAATGCAATGTGAAACCAGCCTCATTGAAGACAAAATGCTGTAACTTCAAAAAGGACTTTCATTCTAGGGGGAAATGGACGTCCACAAAACAATCTATAGAACTCATAGGAAATCAACAGTGCAATACTGAAAGCTTTTCCTTTACATTTAGGAATAAGACAAGAATGCCCATCACCACAACTTCATTTCAAAACTACATTAAGAGACCCTAGCCAGAGAAGTCAGAACAAAGAAAAAGGAAAGGTATAATTCAAACGAAGAAATGCTAGCATTAGGCAAGCTTTCTGCAATGGCTGCCCAGAGGTACTGCACAGGTAGGATTCACTCCAAATTGGGCTACAAGCCTAAACAACACAGAGGCCCATTTGCAATGATGTAAGCAAAGAAAGCCTCTTAAGAGCCATCGTTTATTGAGTGCCCACTGAGCATTAGCATCAGTGCTAGTCAGTGTTAGTGACGCGTTAACACATCCCATTCTTACAGCCATCCTGAGAGGGCTGTATCAAAGGTACACATGCCACTGCCCCAGCCTGGACTCCAGTAAAGACACTATGCACTTCAGGGGCTTTGCTACCACAGAAATTTGTAACCAAAGAGCAAAATGTTGTGATGATAAACATTTTACTTCATAGATGAATTTCTTAGGCATAAGAACCTTACAAACCCTAACCTATTTGAAGAAAAAAAAAGATAAAAAGATAACTCAAAAAAACAGATTTTACTTTTTCTCAGTTAAACATTGGCGAAGAAGAGGCAGATATTAAACTTAGAGGAATGTATAAATTTTCCAGTCCCAGGGTTTTTGGCACAGAGAACACAAGTCCACTTTCTGTATATATCTGGGCACTGGACTCAGCAGGGTCTCCTTGTGGCACATTTGTGAGAAGCTCTTTTATTCTTTCCTCTGAGGATGCAGGTCTGATCTTTGTGATCTTCTTTCCATGTTTACTCTAGTTTACATTACGAGAAACAATTAGAAATAAAGCAAAAGTCCAGTAATTATCAGGAACTTTAGAGAAAGCCAATTATCAGAGTTTTAAATTAAATTATAAACCAAAAAAATTATTTAAGAAAACCCAAAACATCTAAGGAATTCTGCTTCCCAGCAAGATGGAGTAAGTAGCAGGATAAGATTTACTCCCTCATCTAAAGCAACCAAAAAGAAAAAACAGACAAAGCATATGAAACAACAGTTTTTAAGACACTGGATAGTCAAGGAGAGTGACCAAAGAGAGACAGGAAACAAATTAGATGAATGCTGTGACTGCCCTGGCTTACTGTCTGGCATGTCTCCAGGCCACAGCACCAGGAGGTGTACATGGGAGGAGCCTGGTGCACTCACTGAACAAACGGAGCTGTGGACTCAGGAGACCAGGGCAAGTAGAGTTTGCAGGACAGAAATGAATGCAGCACAGAAAAGAGACTCAATGCTGCTGCAAGGCTGGGACTATGCCTATTCCCAAAAGCTGGACTGGAAAACCTCCTAACTCGTGGAGCATTAAGGAGAGTACCCAGCAGGTCTTGCCTCGGTGGTGTGAAATAACCAGCCCTGGACCGAACACTGCGCTGGTTTTACCTGACAAATCTTAAAAGACAGACTGAAAAGAATCAAGCTGTTTCAAGGAATTTAACTGCATCTCAGAACAAAGCTCAAGAATATTTACAAGAATGCAAAAATATCCTGCACCCAACAAGGTAAAATTCACAAAGTTAGGCATCCAATCAAAGATTACCAGGCATGTAAAAAGCAGGAAAACATGATCCATTATGATAAGAAACATCAACCACTTGAAAACAACTTAGAATTTAACTCAGAATTAGACACGGACACGAAAACAGCAATTGTAACTTTTTCAGGTGTTCTCAGAAAGTTACATAGAATTATAGAATATATGACAAAAAGAGACACAAGGAGAACTTCTAGTGATGAAAACTACGAAATCTGAGATGAAAAATACACTGGATGGGAAAAGCAGCCAATGAGACACTACAGAAGAAAAGATTAGGGAACTTGAATACATACCTATAGAAACTATCCAAAATGAAGGACAGAAGAAAAAAAAAAAAGAATCGACAAGAGGGAAAAAAGGAAGGAGCATTAGTGAGCTGTGGGACAACTGCAAGAAACCTTATATATTTGTAATTGGAGTTTCTGAAAGAGAGGAAGAGAAAAAAATATTTGAATTAATAATGGGCAAAATATTTCCAAATTTGATGTAAACTATAAATGCACAGATCCAATATACTCAATGAAACCAAGGACAAGAAACATGAAGAAAACTATACCAAGACTCAGATTGCTCAAAAACATTGAGAAGGAACCTTACAAACAGCCAGAGGGGGGAAAAAATAACCTATTACATAGGCAGGGACGAAAGGACAAAAACGACAGAATTCTTGTTGGAAAAAGTGCAAGCAAGAAGATAGCAGAGCAAAATCTATAAAGTACGGAAAGGAAAAAAACCTGTCAATCTAGAATTCCACACCCAGTGAAAACCTCTTTCAACAATCAAGGAACAATCAAGACTTTCTGGACATATAAAAGCTCCAAGTATTCACCTCCAGCAGATCTGCACTACGAGAAAGGTTTAAGAAAACCCTCAGGCAGAAGGAAATGATGCCAGCTGGAAATACAGTTCTAAACAAAGAATGAAGAGCAAGTAAGCCTTACTTAGACACAGCCACATTCATTATTTATGTGTTGTCTGTGGCTGCTTTCACAGCACAACAGCAGAGTAGGGTACAGACTACAGATGGTGAAGCCCAAAATATTTACTATCTGGCTCTTTACACGTGGTATTTGCTGACCCTGTATCAGACAAATCCATTTTAATTTAAAATCATTTGCCCTTCAACATCTGTGGACCTGTTACTCTCTTTTTTCATATATGCAAAGAATAATTTCTAGAAGGATGTTCAACAAATATCAGCACTGCTTACTTTTGAAGCTGGGGGATAGGAGGTGATTTGTCTTTTCTTTCTTTTGCTTTCCTGCATTGCTCACATTTTAAAAAGAAGTATATGTCATTTTTATAAAACAAAGTCATTAGTCTTAAAAACTAATAACTGCATTATATAAAAATTTAAAATACAGACAAAGAAAACAGGAACTTCCTCGATCTTCACCCTTAAGAGGGCTATCACTGCCACTTTATTCACTTCAAGCGTTCTCTCACATTACATAGTTGTAACTGTAATGTACATACAATTGAGTATCTTTGCTTTTTCATTTAACTTAACATCTGTCCACGATGACACAGGTTCCACAGGCTTAAGATGCTGACTATGCTTGGTGAGATGGATGTGGCACTGTTTCTAAATGATTTCTCTATTGTTGGACATTTAGAAAGTTTGTTTCCATGTTTCACTATGGTAAGTGAAGCTGCAATGTAATATTACCCGTTTCTCTATTTTCTATTTCTCCAGAAAATGTATTTGCAAAGTGGGACTCCTGAATCAAAGCGTTTTAACATTTTTATGTCTGTCTGCATATGGTCACAAGATTGATCTCAATTGACACTAGTGGTAGCATCATATGAAAACAGCCCAGTTTCTGCCCATCCTTGAAAATATTGTACATTTTTACTTACATTTTTTCCAAACTTAATGGTGAAAAATGGCATTTTGTACTAATTTACATAAAAATTTGCTCAGAAAATATTTTCAGATATGAGATATAAAGCTGTTACTTGCCAAGGATCTATTTAGAGCTAGCTCCCCCTTGACTTCACTTACTCCACTGCGCCTCAGTACTCCTCAGCAGCACACGCAGTTCTCTTAGCAGCATGAGACGTGGAATCAATTGTCGTTAAATGAGAATATCCTTAATTCGACCTTTAGCAGCACCCAGTGACTCTAGGACAAAGACAATCCCTCGAACCCGCTCTCTACTGGGGCTGGGTGAATGGCCCTCTCCTCCAACACCCAGCACATGCACAAACACCCCCGAATTTCTTAAGAATCAGCCTGGCTTGCTCACGGCGCAGCGCAAGCAGTGCACAAGGGCCCATCTCATTCCAGGGCCTAGAACGTGCTGATGCACACTCAGCACTGGGCTGTTTGTTGACTGGATGAAGGAATCACTAATGTTGAGCTAAAACCCAGCTTGGCTTTCAGTCATGTTAACTCCACTCTGGCATTTATTTCTGTCCTGTACTGAGGGGTTACATTTTCACTCATTTTAATCTTTCTGAGCCTCAGTCTCTTCATTTGTGACAGAGAAGCCTCCCTGCCTCATGGGGTTAGTGTGCCAATCAAATGAGATGTGACATTAGAAAGTGCTTTATCAACTATAAAGCAATCCACATGCAATTAATTTCGAGGACAGCATAGCAGTAAAATCTGGCACAGTTAAAAACGAAGATAACCCAAATAACTAATCACAGGGTGTTAAATTATGTTAAATAAATTATGATACATCCGTAAGACAGGCTACTACATATCTGAATCTAAAGATATGGAAGAATACATATGTTGCTGTATGAAAAGACAGATCACATTACAAATATATACAATGTGATCCACATGTTATTAAAGTTTGTGTAGTGTAGGCACGAAAAAGAACCTGGCCTGACTGATAATATACAAATAGCAGTTATATCTATGATGGGAATATGGATTTTTCTTTAGACTTTATTTTCAGCGTTGAACACATATACCTTGTATAATCTCAAAAATTATAAAACCATATGCACACATAAGCCATCATTGTCATAAATGTACAAGTCCCTGAAATAGACAATTTCTAGACGTCTGCATCTGTCAGGACTGTCCCTGCTCTGGAGTCTTCTACTCTGTCTCATCATTTGAGCCACATGCGGCAGATGGATGACATCTTCAGTCAACAAGCCATTATTTGGTTCCTCAGCACAGTTGATGAGAACAGAGCGCTAAACCCTTGTCCCTATTTTCAAGGAGATCACTGTCTACCCTTAAACGGGACCATGTAAATTTTGGGCCATGTCGTCACAGCCGAGCTACAAATTCCTAAGAAGTGGGGATAGTGGTTATTAAAAAAACCAGACTGGTTCCATAAATAGAAAATGTCAGGAATCAAAATAGGTAATCTGGAAACATGGATGGAAAATATAAGCCACAAACTGCTTCTCCTTGCTTCATGCTGTGACCAGATTGATACTGATGAGGTTTGGGATTTCAAGGTATTTTCCCTTTCTGTTTTCATTAAAAACAAGTGTAAATCTGTACTTTTGGACAGCAATGCACTTTTCTAAAATATTTACAAAATAAAGCAATTATTTTTAAAGTGAGTCATTTTTCTTTAAATGAACAGTACCAGAGGCGGCCTGGCCATTTTTTTCCTTCAGTATGAGCATGTTAGTGCAATGAAATAATTCACAAAATGGCTTCACCTTCTGATAGCACTTTGCCCAGTAATTGGTATTTAGGAGCTCTTGCCAGCTTACCATTAAAAATGGATTATTTTATTGATCATAACACCTTAAGAAAAGCATCCGAGCTCTGCCATGAAAATCTTCCTCCTGTCTTCTTTTCCTACCAGCTCTAACAGCCTCCTCATCCAGTGCACTCAACCTGACACGCACCAACAAACCAATGGTAACTGAGTCTCAAGATGAATTTTAAACACTGCAATGAGTTCATCTTCAAGGACCTACGAGCTTTATGAGCACAAAAATTTTTTTTCCTAAAAGCAGAGGAGAAGGTAGATGGAAATCTCAGCCTGCAAGACTGTTTGTTTCAAAGGAAGGGTTAATATCTTTCCTCACATCCAGCCATGAACTACACCAAAGAGCTCCTCACGGCATGAGATGGGAAGACATTTCACTTGATGTTGCTCAAATCCAACTTTTAAATTGCCCTTCAGAGGGATCTCTAGGCAGACAAGCCGACCTTCTACAGGGAGATCAAAGAGAAGAAGAATAACAGTGGCCAGGCCCTTTCATGTGGACGGACAGCACCCGTGCCAGGCACCTGTTGGCCCTCCGGGCTGAGATGTCGAGGGAATTACATATTAACTAAGCACGTTGAGGACCGGTGCGCGCAGAGGGCGGATGCAGGCGGCCGGCTGGCCAGAGAGGAGACACGCTGTGATTAACCAGACAAAGACACAGCAGCAAATCAACTGCCCAATTTCTCTCAATTGTTTCTAGCAAAAGTCCTTTTAAAGGTCCACTGCTCCACGAGCAGATCTATGCATATGAGGGCGTCGGCAGCTCTCTGACATGTTATTTAGCATCTCCGTGAAAAGAACAAATCACTTGACATATTTGTTCCAATAAATTGCATCTTCCTCTCCAACCTTCTGGATAATTTCATGCTTACGATGAAGAGTCCAGAAATGCACCTCCACCGGGCCTGTCACACCCTCCCTTTTAAGTCTCACTGCCAGGCCTCCCAACCGTGAAAACCTGCAGTCAGGTTTCCAGGTACAGGAAAGCATCTTCCTGGGATACAGCTGAGATCATGAACGTGTTTTATTTGTGAGCTATGGCAGAAATGCATACTGACTTAACTTCTCCCTAAAGACAATCCATGTGAAGGGATAGCCTTTATGAAGAACTAGAAGGTGACATCGCTCACACAAACAGTGCTGGTGACTAAGTTACTGAGTTTACACTCCTTAACCATTCTGTCCCTACAAAATGAGTTAAGACCTCATGCTTCACTAGAAAAGGACTTGAAGGAAATTCTAATATCCTAAAGGTTTATAACCAGCCATAGACAGCCTACAATGTGAAATATACTATTGTGGAAAATAAAATACTGTACTGTATACTCACACAATGTACACAGCATATCCTGAATGCATGTGTGTTTGGGTACAGATGGCACTAATTTCTCTAGCACAGTGACACCTGCTTCCACCAAAACCAATAATCAAAGGTATTTTCATAGGCTGAGAACATGGAATTCTAGAGGTCTATGTGGTGTGTTAAACAAAGAAGAAAGCAATTCGGTCTGCATCGCCCCAAATTATCAGAGAGATTTGTGATGTGAGCTGCTGAAGAGGGAAAACCTAGCTGCCTGACGACCCAGGACAGGGAAGGTAAAGTGGCAGTGGGGAGCCACCCTACCTGGCAGGGCCGACGACCAGGACCTGCTGCCGTATGATTGAGTGGAAAGCCATCTAGGAGGGCGCCTGTTGGGAGCCAGCCCTTCATTGCTGTGCCCCTACAGCAGAGGTGTGGAGGGTGTGGAGGTGTGGAGGGAGCCCCCACAGGGTTCCTCGGTGGTGGGGGAAGCCGCTGTGAGCATTGGCTTTTAGGGGCAGGAAGGGAGGCCTCTAGGGCAGTAGCCAAGATTGGGCTCTGGCCGTTTAAATGGCTGCTTAGGCTTCTTCTAAGGAAAGACTGGATTCTGCCTCCTAAAGATGATAGACTCCTGTTCCATTGTCCTTTCCGTCTTCTGAAAAGCCAGAAGGAGAAGAAAAGGAAGATGTGTGAAGGCAGCTTAAACTCTACAAGGAATCCAGTTTCTTCAAGCATTTTAGCCCCGGAGGTGTCAGCCTCTCTCTGCTCGGCATCCTGACAGGCTGAGCTGTGTTTCCCTCAGAAGCTTTGCTTCAAGGTGGACTTGTGCACAGCACCTGTGCCCTCCCTCGATAACACCACAGACTAGGACGTCAGGAGCTGTTCTCCACATCGAACCCACTGGTCTGGTCCTGGCACATCTTGGGAAACAACTCCACACAGGGCTGGGCACCTGGCTGCACCAGAGCCCACTGTCCCAGATGGTGGCCAGCACACATGGGTGCTCAGGAAGCACTGGGGCCAGGCCACAGGTACAGAGTGGGCACCAGGGCAAGATGGCCTGACCAGAGACAACTGCACTGTGACCGGGACGCAGCAGCACCAACTTCCACAGATGACCTGCTGCAGAACAACATTTAGGGGAAACGTCTGTTTACTCACTGGAAGCTGTATTTAACTTTGGTTTTCGTTTTCTAAAACAAATGTGGAAAATTTATAAAGCTTTCTGCAAAACAATTTGCATATAGTTCATTTCACAGAAGCAAATTCCATAAAGTTATGGTTTCTGAGGAAGAGACCAGTGGGAAAAATGCAGAGTAGGGCCTATTTCTACAAAAGTATCTTACACAGAAAACACCCCAAAGTATCTGAAACCTTGCTTCCTAGATGAGGTTTATCTGCATGGACATCAAAATTCTGCATCACTAGGACCGAAATATTGTTATTACCAGCCAGGAATGAAAGAAATGCTAGATACTTCCAAAGTAGGGTCATTATAATGCCAACTCCAGTTAATAACTTCCAACAACAAATGCTAACTCTGAACAAATGGGAGAGTCGACGCAAACACAACAGAGCAGCAGGATAATTTACTCTTCCTTCCTTTGCAAAACATAACTCTTGGCCCACAATCACATTCACATTACAAAATTCTTTTTGAACTTTTCTTCTAGCTATAGGAATAAAATAAACCACTTAGATGACAGTCAAGTGTCTAAAATACGTCATGGTGACAATTCCCGGTGGAAATGTGGCAGATACTGAGACACGAGCAAAGTATGGAGCACTGCAGAGACAGGCTGGCGGGAGGGCATTCCCCGGCAGAGGCCTGTGCCCGATGACACCCTGAGGCCGTGAGGAAGGAAGCCCCGGCGACGGCCCTAGGTGCACAGGTCTCTTCCATTCACTGCGAGGGGTCATGGGCCAAACGCTAGATAAAGACATTTGTTTAAAAAGTCCCATGCCAGGAATGAAAAAGTCACTCTTACCATAAAATTGGGGGTGAAAATTGAATTCTTCATTGCAAAAGCTGCTTTATTTGGGTTTTTTTTGGTGGAGGCAGGGAAGACAGACATAGATCTTGTTTTCTTCAGGTTTGTCTTCATTAGACTGGTTCCAGAAATCCTAGTCTCTCCCTGGGGAATTCTAGTTTAGCCTAGCCTGTCACCATCCTCAATTAACGAAGTCACATATGTTAGACTGACCCATGTGAGTAAAACAGTCACTGGATACTTTTCAGCCCACCCCCTCAGCCCCCGCACAGCCGTCTCAGCAAGCGCAGTCGTCCTTTGACTTCTCACGTTGAGCTTCTAATTACACTAGACCTGAGCGACAACCATAGGAGACATGGGCCCTACAGGGCACCGCTCTTCCTCCAAGTTCTCAGGACGGTCCCAGGCTCTTCCTCTGAGCTCTTGAGACAGGCTGGGGCCCCAACAGTCCTGCCTGCTGAGCCGAGCCAGCCGTGGAGCACCACTCAATGCTAGGGACTCGGCGGGTCACAGGTGCCCCTTTCCCCTCGGAAGCAAACAGCATCCATCACACCCTCTCCCGTGGGCTCCCGGTGCTCCCTGCACGGAGGGGCATTTCCTGGCCTGTGGACTCCACTGTCTACGGGAAAATGACAAGCATTCTCTGCAGTCTGCTCACACAAGTTCTAGGGTCACCAGTTTACAAAACAATTCAATACTGACGACACTGGATAGTAGTTAGGAAAACAGTAACTACATGCATCTTGAAAAAAATCTGTTCCCTCATGCGAAGAAATGGTTCACCACTTACAGCTGGGTCTGTGCGCTCAGTGAAGTCCTTCGACTGGGGCCCAGCTGATGAGAGGGCGCCTGCAAAGCAGAGCCTCAGGGTCTCCTGAGGTGACTCTTCTCCTGAGGCGACTCTTCAGCTGACTCGAGTCAGCATTGGGCACCCCTGGGCCACTGGGCTTCCGAGGATCTCGGGTAAATTGAGGACTGATGACGTGTAAAACAGTAGGACCGCCCCCCCAAAACAGCCCAATCTATCCTCTCTAGGGCCCTCAACCCCAGGAAACCCAGAGGGAAAATGGATGTGAAGTCCCGCACGCGCAGGCCTCAGGGAGGTGCTACCGGACGCAGATGTCGCTGCCCGGGGGACGCTGGACCGGCGTGGCAGTCAGGGTCCATCTCTGACCCCGCCTTCCCACGGAGCAGCCATGCGTTCGGAGGGGCCACAGGGAGAGACAGAGCTGCCCCGGCAGCCGAAAGCCCACGTGGGCACTTCCCCGCTCAGCAGGGCCTTCCTGCAGACGGGCAGGTGCGCCCGGGCCAGGGCGGCCAGGCCGAGCCAGTGCCAGGACGTTGGGACTTGCCTCAAAGACGACACGGAGCCATCTCCCCTAACATTCGCGCATGCTCACAGAAGCTCCAGGAAGCCCTCAAAAGAACTTCACGGTCTTCAGCAAGACTGAAGACACGCGGCCTCTACTAGTACTTCCAGGGTCAGGCAGTGCCTCCAGGACCCAAATGGGGCGTGGGGCGCAGACGCATGCGGGGGCACAGGGCAGATCATCAGAGCACAGGACACTCCACCAAATGCTCCTGAAGCCCCTGCCACCCAGCTTTTCCTTCCCAATTAGTCCATGTTGAAACTCAGGCTGACACACCCGCTTGGCTCTTCCTAAGATCCGAACAGCTAATGACAAAAGGGACAAGGGCACAGACGCACATGGAGGAGAAGGGTCTGCCTTCCAGAACCAGCAGTGGCTGTGCTCGGTCCCTCCAACCAAAAACCTCCACCCTGCTCAGGACGGCAGCCACAACATCCTGCTTAGCTAGCAGAATGGGTTTTGGACCAACATGAGCTAAAAAGGACAAATGGGAATCAGAAGGAAAAACCTTCTTTTTTAGGAAGATTATAATCCAAACTGTAAAGTAGGTGATGAGTTGCAGATAAACACAGACATCAAAGAGCCCAGGGGTTTAGGGGTTAGTCCAGTGATGTAGTGGCTAAGTTCATGCCCTTGGCTTCAGCAGCCTGGGGTTCCTAGGTGTGGATTCCAGGCACGGACCTAGCGCCACTCATCAAGCCATGCTGTGGCAGTGTCCCACATAAAATAGAGGAAGACTGGCATAGATGTTAGCTCAGGGCCAATCTTCCTCACCCCCCCCACCCCCCCAAAAAAAGGTGCATGGTTTAGTGGAAGGTAGGGGAGAGATGAGCCCAGGAAAACCTGCTGATGAGGGTGTGGCTCTGGGCGATTACTAACAACCACGCTGCCAACTCCAGGAGGAAAGGCGGAGAGCAGACTGGACACATGCACACACCCACACATACACTTATATATTAACAGATACGGGGATTTCTTGTATGTTCTTAGTTTGCCATGAGTTTTCAATCATGAATGGATGCTGAACTTTGTCAAATGCTTTTTTTGATAATTTAAGATGATCATAGTTTGTTTTTTGCTCTGAATGTGTAAAATTACACTGATTGATTTTTTAAAGTTAAATTCAACTTGGCACTCCTGGGATAAACCTCACTTAAACATTTTTTTTCTATATGAGGAAATGGACTTCCTAATATCTTATTAGGATTTTTGCATCTGGGTTTATGAGAGCTATTGGCCTGTGGTTTGCATTTTCCATACATCCTTGCCAGGTCTGGTATCATGGTTAGGCTGGTTTCATAAAACAAGGTAGGAAGTTTTCTCTTGCACTATTCCTTGAAAGGTCTAATATAAGATTGTACTACGTCTTCCTTAAATGTTTGATAAAACTCAACAGTGAAGCCATATGGGCCTGGACTTTTCTTTGAAGGAAGATTTTTAATTTCTTTAAATTCAATTGCTAAGATTTGAAAGGAAATTTGCTCATTTTATCTAAATTGTCAAACTTGTCAGCATGAAGTTTTAAATAATATCCTCTTACCTTTTAAACATTTGTAGAATCCTTAGTGATTCCCTCTTTTCCATTTCTGTTACTCATTATTTGGGTTTTCTTTTTTTCCTTGCTCAGTCTGACTCTAGATTTTTAAAAATTTACAAATCTTTCCAAAGATACAATTTTGGGCTTGGGTAATATTTCTACCGTACCATTGTCCATTTCACCGATATCTGCTCTTGTTCTGTTTCTTCTACTTTCTTTAAGGTTGCTTCATCACCTATTTACACAGCCACACCAACTTTAACAGTGTGCACACAGTGCATCTCTTACTCTGCATTTAAGTGTGCTCTGCAGCCTCGCTCTGGACCTTCTGCTCTTACGCAGCGTGGCCACCGCTGACTTCTAGTCTGGGTATGTATGTCGTTCACTGACATTCAAAGGAAATGAGTGATATGGCTGGGAGCGCAGCACCTCGCTATTTCTGTCCTCCTGGTCTCATCTTTAATTTGTCCCTTTTGGTTCCCTTCCTTGCTTTCTTTGGATTAAATCAAGTACGTTCATTATTTGCTTAATTTCTTCCATTGGTTGTTTAGCTATACATCTTGGTTGTTTTATTTTCATAGATTAGGGATGTCAAGATGACAGCCCCTATCTCTCATTTACTACTATCTTGAGAATGCATACTTAACCGCTTAACAACACCAGGACCTTCCAGCAGTGCAGTGTGACTTCCCACCTGTTCCCACAACACGCTTCCTCCTCAGCTGGCTTCTCTCACTACAGGCCAACGTCTTTGTCCTCCAAGGACACATGGCGGGGTTCCTTATACAGACAAAGTTAAAGCAAGAGGAAACCTTACCACGCCTGGCTTGTCTTCCTTCAGTGGGCCCCCCTCCCACCTCGGCCGTTCTCTCGGGAGCATAGGCAGGCAGAGGCGAAGCTTGCTTTTGAGGAGAGAGCACGACAGGTTTACAGTGGTGCCGGAACCTGCTCTCACAGAGACGTGAGGAAGCCTGGATGCAGCCCCCGATCCTGGTCAATCTCAAAATCTATTAATACTCATTGCGACAGGGCACAGGATTCAAAGAGGTCAGCACGGAAGTCTCAGTAGTTGACAAATGCTCGGTAAGAGAAGAAGGAACCAACTGGTGAGAAGATCCCCACAGGCTCCACGAGCATCAGCCTCCCAAAGGTGGGCGAGCCTGGGGCTGAGCAGGACTAAGAAAGGTGGGGAGCGATAAGAGGCCACGTGGAGAAGCTACTCTGAGCACAGGGATGGAGCCAGGAGTGCGGGGTTATATTCAAGCGACTCTGGACCCAAGGCACGGCATAAGCCCACCTGTGGCTTGTTTCATAAGCTGTCGCTTGGGGAAAGAGAGAGTGGCACCTACATTCTCCTCCTCAATTATACAAACACAGGTACCCGTTTACAAGGTGCTCCCTTAAGAACTGCAAAGAAAGCAGAACACCCTGAGCAGGCACCACAGTGCCTCAGACACAGCCACGCCCCACGGCCCAGATCCAGGTGCCAGAACCTAACGCCTTCAGAAGTGGCCACACGCTCCTTCAATAATCCATCAGCCGAGACATGTGGACCAGAAGCCCAGCGTCCTTTCCCACCACGAGGCCTCTCCTGCGCCTCCGTGTCATTACTGAGCTGAGGAGGTTACTCACTACGTCTGAACATCCCAGTTATGACTAGGTATCTGTGTCTTCTCTTCAGACCCAGATTTTACACTCCTGAAGGGCAGACGCCTCAGTGCAACTGTGCTTATTTCTGCAAAGTGTTCACCAGTTATGTGAACTACATTACATATAGTTAGCTGCCCGCTAAAAAGTTATGAAGTAAATGATACTCAGTGAGCCAGATAAAGAAGGGAGCACATGCTGGCTGGCTATGTCTCTGCTGGTGGTCACAGACTGAGCAGCAGAGGGTAGGAACAGACAGAGGGGCAGGTCACTTCACAGGCTGCAAGCTGGGCCCACATTAATTCCACCAGTCAACAAAACGGGGCTCCACTCACTGCACAAATAGGAGGTCACTCACCATTCCAATAGCTACTTAAATCTCAGTCAAGCCACCAAGTCCCCAAACTATGCTGGTTCTAAATACTTAAATAAGCCATTTACTGAAAAGCCAGAATCATGTTTAATCACAGCACCATCTACCCAGTCCAACCACATTCTTAACGAGACTGTACCAGGCCTCACTTGCATGTAATCCAGAACTTACTTAAACAGTTGACACAAGAGAAGAAAGAAAAAGGAAAGAAGGCTGTGTAATATCATTGGACATTAAAAATAAATTAACTACCTAAAATTAACAATTAATAACTGCAATCTCCTGACAGCAGTTACCACAGCTCGGTGTACACTTCAATACTAATCTCCCCTATGTGAAATCATATGGAATTCCACCAAGGAGCTCACGTTACATTAGACATTTATATTATTCAATACTGTGTAAAGTAGAAAGCATTAGGTTCCTAAATTGATTATTCCATTGATAGTTCACAATACCATCATTAATTTTCAAGGCAAACAATCTGGATGTCAAAATCGAGATAAATATATGTGATCCGAGAATTATTTCCAGAGCTTTCAAAGTGGAACCACGTCTCTACTTAAAAGCCAAAACATAGTAAAATCTGATGCAAAGATGAGAAAATATCTGACACTGCAGGGAACTCCGAGTCTAGGGGCAAAGTAACAGGAGTCGCTCAATTTAGGTGACACCAGTCAATACTCAGCCTCGGCAGCAGGCATTCCCTATCAAAACACAGAGGGCTCTGCATCCGGAATTCCTACTTTCCTAATTTGCTTAAATTATCTTCTTTCTTAAAAAAAAAAAAAAAGACTGATGAACATCACTGTAAGTTGCAAAATCCTCCATTACTCGATGAAACACAAGGAATTAAGCACATCTATGCCATAAACCACTGCTCCTACTCAAATGCTGTGAAGCAAAGCACCCATTCCATGTGCTACGATCAAGCACTAGTCTTTAATGGATGAAGAATACAAAGACTCAAAGAAATAATCATCTCTATTGTCTTTTGTCCTTGCCCTTTTCACAGATTACAAGTTCTAAGAGTTAGACAGATAGCTCTGTTTACAGCAAGATGATTCACAAAATTCAGGGAATCAACATTTTCTAATTAAAATTAAGCACGGCATGGTTTTTTGAATGCCCACAACTATTTTTGAAAAGCAAACAGCATAGGAACCAGTGTGAGGAGGTGGAAGAACACTGTTGGACCAACAGCCAGGATGCACTTGACAGAAGAACTAGAGAACCATGCTTCCAGAAAGAGCCCAAATCCCACCCCTCCTTACCACCTTCACTTCCACCTGTTCCATTTCAACAGCCTCCCAGCTGACCTTCTGCTCCCACGTTTCTCTCTCCACAAAGCAGCCAACTATCTGATGAAGTTGCTTAAACCCCTCCAGTGCCCTTCCAATGTATTTAGAACATCAAAATGGGTAAATTGAAAAGCATTTTCTCATTTTCAATTTCTATTCTAAACAATTACTTCTAAATGATTATTTAAAGCAAAAATAACAATTGTGTATTTTAAAGTTTATAACATGTAGAAATAAAATCCATAACAATAAATGTACAACGGATGGTAAAGGGAAAATGGAAATTTATTGCTGTGAAATTCTTGCATCATGTGTGAAGTCACAGAATAGCATTTCAAAGTAGATCATGAGAAGTTAAAAATGCATACTATAAATTCTACAGTCACATTATATGTGATAGTGACTACCCCCAAGGGGCTATTTATATTTATTTCAAATTAAATATAATTAAACATTCCTTTCCATGAGTTGCACTAGCCATATGTCAAGTGTTCAACAGCCACATGTGGCCAGTGACTACCATATTGGACAGTGTAGGCCCAGCACATATCATCACTGTTGGAGGCTCTATCGGATGGTGCAGTACTAGACCAAATACGTCAAAGACTGAGCTAATAAGGCAATAGTAGTGATAAAATGGAATCACAAAGAACACTCAATTAGGGTAGGAGATTAGGAAACGGGACAAAGAACAAATGTGCAAATGCAAAACTGTCAGCAAAATGGTAGACTGAACTCCCTCATATTGACGAGTATGTTAAATACAACATTTCAAATAAAAGGTAGAGACTGGCACACTGGATAACTATATCCCACCTTCCAGAGGCACACTTTAAAGAAACAAGTTAAGATGAAAGGATGGGAAAGAGTCCACCACACACAAAGGCTGATTACGGGACAGCTAGTGATAGTAAAAACAGAGTTAACTTAAGAATAAGAAAAATACCAGGGATAAAGAGAGACATTTCATATCATTACAGGGTCAGTTGATCAAGAGAACATAATAATCCCTATATGACTGGGCACTTAATAACAAATCTTCACAATATACCAAGCAAAAATCAATAGACCCAAAAGAAAAAAGAGACAAATCCATCCTTAGAGATTCTGACACTTGTTCCTCAGTTACCGAAAGAACAAGGAGACAGAAAATCAGGGAAGGTAGGGAAGACTGAACAGCTCCACCAAATAACTGGACCCAACAGACGTTCAGAGAAGACGACACACAACAGAAAACATTCTTTTCAGATGCATGGGGAACATGTGTCAATACGGGCCATATCTGGAAATTAACACATTTCTAAACAGCACGTGGGTCAAAGAAGGAATCACAATGCAAATTAGAAAATATTTCAAACTGAATAATAACAAACCATAACAAAATTTGTGGAATGCAGCTAAAGCACTGCTTAGAGGATAATTTATAGCTTTGAATACTCACATCACAAAACAAGAAAAGTATACTATCAGTGAGTGATCTAAGCTTCTAACTTAGAAAGTCAGAAAAGGAAGAGTTAAAATTAAATCCAAAGCAGGAAGGAAATAAGAAAACATAGAAAGCAATAAAATATAAAACTGAAAAAGTCTATGGAAAGAATTCAAAGGCAAAAACTGGTCTCTGAAAAGATTGATAAAATTGATAGACCTCTAACAAGACTCACCCAGAAGGAGAAAGAGAGGGAAGTACTAAGTCAGGAGTGAAGAAAAGGACAGTAGAACAGGGACATCATGACCTGCTCTACAGACCTTACAAGGATAACGGATAATGAGAGAGCGTGATGAACAATTAACGCCACGAAGTTCAACAACTCAGATGAAACAGACGAGCTCTCTGAAAGATAAACAGCCAAATGGAGTCATGAAGAAAATCTTAAGTAGGAGTATAGCAACTTTAAATATTGAATAAGGAATTAATAACCTCCTCATAAGAAAAATTCCAGATCCAGATGCTATCAAACATTTAAGGGAAAAACACCAATCCCAAAATACCAAGCACTTATTTAAACAGTGGAGAAACAGGGAATACTTCTTGACTCATCGTATGAGGCCAACATTACTCTGATGCTAAAGCCTCAAAAAGACAGGATTAGAAAACCTCCTGAACAGACACAATAATTCTTAAAATACTAGCAAATATACACCAGCATTATTTATATATTGATTTCTGTGTATACAGAATTATGCTGGAATTATACGCATGCATACATAAACAAAGTGGGGAGGTCTGTGTGTGTGTATTTCTCAAGGCAAATGGCATTTATTAGAAGCAGGTAAGGTTTGCTAAACATTGGAAAAATCGATGTATTTCCCCATATTAACAGAATAAAAGACAAAAGCCACACAAACATTTCAATAGACACAAAAAAGGCATCTGACAAAACTGTACAGCTGTCCATGAGAAAGTGCTCAGCCCACGAGCACAGAGCACAACTCCTTCCTCCTGACGAAGGGAAAGTACAAAAGGCCTATCATTATACTTGATGGTAGAATACTGGACACTTTATCCCTAAGATCAGGAACAGAGTAGCGTGGCCTCTCACCACTCCTGTTCAAGATGATTTGGAGATCCTGGCCAGTACAATAAGCCGAAAAAAAAGACATACAGATTGTAAAGGAAGAAATAAAACTATTCTCAGACAACACGATCACAAAAATAGAAGACTCTAAAGAATCCTCAAAAAAGCTACTAGAATAAGTGTGTTTAGCAAATTCATAGGATGCACAAATTTACAAAAATCTCCTATACTTCTGGTCACTAGCAAAGAAAAATTGGAAATAGAAATAAAAACACAACATTTATAAAGAAACAAAAACACACAAACAACGATAAATTTAAGAATTTATATAAAAGACTTGTACACCAAAAAATTACAAAAACACATTGAGATTAAGGAAGACACATAGATATACTATCATCACAGATCAGGACTCAAAACTGTGAAGTTTGTCTCCAAATTGATCTATAGACTCGACGCAATACCAATCAAAATTGTATCAGGCTTTTCTGAGTAAAAATTAATAAGTTTATTCCAAAATAGAAACGTAAAGGTCCAAGAAGAGCCAAAATGTTGAAAAGGACCAAATCTGGAGGACACACATGCTGCAGGATACCAAGACTTACCATAAAGCTACAATAATGCAGCGCGGGTGTGAGGATAGACAGAAAAACGGAACAGAATCCAGAGTCCAGAAATAGACCGTGCATAAATGGCCAATTTGATAGAGGGATCAAGGCAATTTAATGGTGAAAGTATACTCTTTTTAACACACATAACAGAAAATAACTACATATGTATATCCTTGTGGGAGAAAATGAACCTCACACTGCACACAAAAATTAACCAAAATGGATCACAGACTTAACCGTAAAGGCTAAAGCTATGAAATATATAAAACAAAATATAAGAGGAAACTATCACAAGCCTGGCATAAGAAAGCATTTCTTAGATAGGAGGCTGAAAGTCCAAACTATCCAAGAAAAAAACTGACAGAATGTGCTCCACAAAAATTAAAAATTTCTGCTCTAAAAATGATGTTAAGAAAATGAAAAAGTCAAAGGCACAGACTGAGGCAACATTCTTAATACATTTATCTGACAAAAGACTTGTATGCAGAACATAAAAAAAATTCTTAGAATTTAATAGTAAGAAATAACCCAATAAAAACAGAATGGGGGCGGGGCCAGCCCAGTTGCATAGTGGTTAAGTTTGTGCACTCTGCTTTAGCAGCCTAGGGTTCGCAAGTTTGGATCCTGGGCATGGACCTACACACCACTCATCAAGCCACGTTGTGGCAGTGTCCCACATACAAAATAGAGGAAGACTGGCGCAGATGTTAGCTCAGGGCCAATCTTCCTTGCTAAAAAATAAATAAATAAAAAATAAATAGAATGGGGGAAAAATGCAAAGAAATATTTCACCAAAAAGAAAAAAATGCCAAATAAGCATGAAAAGATGCTCAACCTCATTAGTCATCAGGCAAGTGCAAATTAAAACCACAATGAAATCCCATTATACTCCTGGTCAAATTGCTAAAATTAAAAAGACTGCCAATCTCAAGTGCTGACAACAATGGGGAGCAACCGTAACTCCTACACATTGCTAGTGAGAATGTAAAATTGTACAACTGCTTTGAGAAAGTTTGGTAGTTTCTTATAAAGTTAAAAATACCTACACCGTGATTCAGCAATTTCATTATTGGGCATGTACCAGAGATTAATGAAAGCACGTGCCCACATAAACACTGCTACGTGCATGTTCGTAGCTGTTTTATTCATTAATAGCCAAAAACTGGAAACAGCACGAGTGTCCGTCAACAGGAGAATGGATAAACAAGTTGCAGATCCCCCACACAACAGAAAACTGCTCAGCAATAAAGCATGCACCACTGACACATGTCGCAACATGCATAGCTGTCAAAATCATTAAGCTCTGTGAAAGTATGTAGACACCAAAAAAATACGCTTTATAATTCCATTTGCATGCAATTTCAGGGAAGACAAATCTAATCAGTTATTGATTACGTGGAGCCAGGGATATGGGTTTTGACTGACTGGGGTGGGACACAAAGGAACCTTTTGAGCGACAGAAACATGCTCTATATTTTGATTGTGTTAGTGGTTAAAGGAGGGTAGTCATCTGTCAAAATTCATTGAGCTGTACCCTTAATGTGGACATTTATTTTATACAAATTATACCTCAGAAAGGTGATTTTTAAAAATGTTAGCAAATATTGAAATCTAGTTAATGAGTTTCCATACATAGTAGTGTGGTTATAAACTCTGAAACCACTATCTTTGTACTCTAATCTTGAGCTAATGATTGAGGATAATGTTGAGGATAGTAAGAATCATATTTCTTACCATTACAGAAAAGAGTCACAGACATGAGAGGAGGATATCTGGAATTTACTTTGAGGGACTGAACTGGAATGAGAGGTACATAATGAACTTAGGGTGTCAATAACTAGATAGTGCTAGACAAATATATAAGTAAGCACTCCTATATGTACAGGTGTTTATACACACACACATAAATTCCTTAGCTCTTTTGGCTAAAAAGGTCTTGAAGACAAATTCTCAAATGGGATAATATTGTCCCCAAGGGGCAAAAATTGCTTTGGGGAGAGGGGGGAAAAACCTTAGATTTTACAATGGTTTGTGGCCTTACAAAGTGCCACAGTACATAAACAAATACAGAGCGTATCTATGATACTAACAATCCATGGGAGGAGGCAGTGTGCTCAGGGAACACATGTCCAAAAAGACTCCTGAGGGGGTGATGACGAAAGAGGCTAAGAGAACCTGGTCTGGAGGCAACGGCACACTAGTAGCCACGGGCACATGGATTCTGGTTGATTCTGGCTGCTAAATGCAATTATCCACCAAAGCAATCTAGGATTCCACTGAGAAAAGGCTGACTTCACACCTGAGATGGGGAAAATATCAGATAAACTTAGATCATCCTTGAGCACCCAAAACTAAGGATGTGCTCCAAGAATGATGAAGGCATAAGCATGACACAGGACCATCCTGAAGCGCCCCCCATTGGCCAATCTAGGACAACCTGAGCATCAAAATAATTAATTATAATAATCAATTACACAACAAATAAAAGCTGCCTGAGTCCACAGTGGTACGAATCAATCTATGAACAGCTGACAAATGAGGAGAAGGGAAAGCTCCTCCTTACAGAAGAAGGCCAACTAATGCATATGGAAGAAATGATGGACTCGGAGAGTCATCGATGCATGGCAAATCCAGTGAGTGAAACCTTCCTGCGCAAAGATTTATGTGATTCCAAGTTATCTCCCATCAAGTACCTACTAATTACACAGGGAATAACTGTCACTTTGCAGTGGACACCAACTTTACCAAGTGATCAGAACTAGCTCAGAAATATCAGGATAAAGTGGCAGGTGTACTGAGAAGGACAGGACACCACTCTGTGGTCTTCCTGTCCAAAACTCATGGCTGATCATGACCATGCAACAGAAACTCCAACTGAGGGAGATCCTACGCTATAACTGGCTTATATCCTCCAAACATTTCAAGGTCATCAAGAAAGAAGAACTAAGAAATTGTACCAGATTAAAGGAGATTAAAGGGACATGACCACTGAATGCTATGCATGAAAGTGCAGTGGCCCCTGCTCTGGGGACCTACCAAGAGAATGCTGGACAGGTGATGAGGTTGGACACGGTCTGTGGATCAGATACTTCTGTACCCACGTAAATGTCCTGATTCTGGTCCTTGCATTATTGGCATGTAAGAGAATGCGTTCTTAGGAAATACACACTGGAGTACTGGAAAAGGTCAGAGTGGACCTTGAGGAAACTGGTAAATTCAGGATCAAAGATTTGTTTGAAAAAGTCCTTCCCTATGCTCTCGCTCTTCCCAGCAGCATGGGCCAAAAGAAGACATCAAAACCAGAAGTGCCCGAAGACAGCAGCACTGACGGCTGACTGCCCCGGTGCTCAGGGGCCCTCGCCCTATGCTGCCCCCACCTTGCACGGCTAATCTCCTGGGCCGCCCTTACACACCCCTTTCTAAGGGGGCCCTCTCCAATCCCTTCCCAGGTAAGCTTACGTTTCCACAGCACCCTACAGCTCATCTGCTCAACCGCACACACAGTGTTAATCAATCAATGCTGTAATTTCTCCAAGGTGACCGTGGGCCCACGTCAAGAGGAGTCACATCCACTTGGCCTGCCACCATGTCCCTGATGCTGCCTGCAGGTACCATCAGCACTCAAACACGCAATCACAGAAACGAAAACTCAGGGGAATGAAAGGTAGACATCCACTGTAACAACAACTGAAAATCTCTCCGAAAAAGAGCCTTTTAAAAAACTCCTAGGGATTCCAAGAAAGGTCTACTAAAGCAGTCCTGATTTCTTTTCCTTAGTCAGTGCTCTCTGAAAACAAGAGGCCTAACTACCTTGGGTACACAGTGGGCATTCTGAGAAATTCCACCAATGCCTCAGACCAAGAATCCCTGAGACAATCATGCAGGTGGCCTCCAAGGACGCCCCTCACACTTGGGAGGGCACAGCAGCCAGTTCAGAGTGGGAAGAAAGGGCAACTCTTCCTTTTACGTTTTTTTTTTTTTTGGTGAGGAAGATTGTCCCTGAGCTAATATCTGTGCCAATCTTCCTCCATTTTGTATGTGGGACACTGCCACAGCATGGCTTGATGACCAGTTTGTAGGTCTGTGCCCAGAATCTGAACTTGCGAACCTCAGGCCACTAAAGTGGAACGCATGAACTTAACCACGATGCCACCAGGCTGGCCCCAAAAAGGGGGACTCCTAACTGCTGCCCACCACCCCACAGCTGGCGAGTTCTGGCACTAGAAGGGCAGGATGCCTGCAGTGAACGTACGGCTGGCTCCCTGCAGCTGATCAGAAAAGGAGAGAAGCACAGAGCCTCAACTACCCTTGGAGGCAGAGTTCCCACCCCTCAGGGAGCAGATGGAAAGTGGAACACATTCTGGGGCTGCCCCGCCCCACCCTGCAGTTATTTACAAGTAGCCAGAGAGGGCCGGGCGTTTTCCTCTCCAGAAAACTCACCAGAGAATACCATGAAGAAGAGAGGCTCCAGGACAGCCAGCACATGGAGATGTGCTGTCCACCTATGAGAGGGACCACTGAGGACCAGCCCTGGAGCTGCAGATGCAGCCCAGTTTACATATGACCCAGCTGAGAACAGAGGAAGTGCCACGTGGTTCCTTAGGGCGAGCTCATGGAGGAGGATGGGCTCCTGCAGAGGCAATGCTGGCGGGCAGGCCTGAGGGGCAGCTGGAGGAGGGCCCCAGTGAACCTGCCCATCTCTGGGCACTGAGGTGCAGGTGAGAAAGCCAGCAGAGGCCCCGACTAGAGAAGCCAAGCAGCCACGGGCCAGGAAGCACAAAGACAGCCTCTGCAGACAGGAAGAGGGAAACCACAGGAAGGGGCCTTTTCCAGGAATCCCTAGTAGTCCAGAGAGGGACGAGGTAAGGATGCACATGCAGTGGACAGGGACAAGAGGACATCAATGACCTTCCTCTCCCAAACTGATCAGGTGGGACACAAGTTGGCACCCAAGGCGCCCTTGCTGGAGAACAGCAGCCTTCGCTCTAAGGAAGCCTGGCCTCCTGCTCCAGCCCAGGGCGGGGCCTCCCTGTCCCATCTCCCACCCCCCCTCCTTCTTCCTCCCACCCCACCTGGCTGGTCCTCCCCAGCTCCTGAAAGCACTGTATGACCAGCTGCTTCCCTTCTAGCACACCTGCCTTGCCGGCTCAGGATCGCCATTGTAAGCATCGCAGCTCTGGTAGTACGCTTCCACCTTCCGAGGCACCGTTACACGTGTGACAGCTGTGTGCGGAAGGCAGGCACCTCTGCTCCCCGATTCTATCACCACCCCCTGCACTGTGCACTCTCATTTGCCATGTCTGAAATGCCAATCGGGATCAGGACCCTGGCCTCCCACACCCTGCCTGTTCCACAGCTTTTGTATCTTCCAGAGAACTCCGCCACCACCTGCTCTTCCTGATACAAACTTCTACACAGTGAACTGGGGGATGGGGCTGAGGATGCAGCTGTGCTAATTGCAGGAGGAACCTATCACCTGCCCGCCAACATGCAGCAGGAGAAGCCCCCGTCCCTCCGCCCCGCTCTGAATATACCACTGAAGCCCACTCACTCCCCTTCCCCACTGCCAGACCCCCCCGCCCACGGGCAGTCCTCTTACAACTGGAGCCCTTACCCTTCTCTCCTCAGCAGCCTTACGGTTGAGGCCTCTGCACACAGATGAGCCTATACTCTGAAGCCCAGGTCACCTTCTTCACCAGAGTGAATGTGACGCCGTGCTGTGCTGGTGCCGGGAGAGGCACGGACACCCAGTAGGAGCCCATGTTCACCCTCCCGGGAGTCTCAGTGGAGCCGCGCTCCCAAGTTCAACACGCAAGAACACTGCATCTGTCAGATGTGGGCGCTGCTTGCCCTGGGGTTCAGGAAAGCTTTCTGGAGGGTAAGACGTGCTCTAGGGGACAGGTGAGAACACGCTAGGCTGAAGCAAAATAAAATTTTCTCCGGAAAGAAACTGCAGTGGCCAGTTACCAGCACTGGAGATTTTTGCCCACCACCCCTCAGGTGACTTAGGACATTTACAGGAAGTCAATTTAGAAGCTTAGAGATCTGAATAAAATCTGCATCGCCACTCGACCCTAGAGGACAGCAGGAAGAGAAAGGATGAGGCCCTGAGCCCGTGCGCCTGTCACGCAGCTCTCCAACCTCCGCATGGAGCCAGGGGCCGAGCAGGGAGGGCAGGCTGGGCGAGGTGGCAGCGAGAGCCCCTACTCAGCGACAACTGTTTTCCTCTATAACTAAAACAAAAACAAACCTAACTGCTAGGAATTAGAAACAAATGGGAATGACTTTCCCTTAAAATCCCAGCTCCTGATGCAGGCATCTCACTCTCTTCAATGATAGAAAATGCTGCGTGTGTCAAAAGCCAAGAAATAACACAACCATTCTCCCCGTTTCTCCATTC
This sequence comes from Equus caballus, assembly GCF_041296265.1. Classification (NCBI taxonomy): domain Eukaryota; kingdom Metazoa; phylum Chordata; class Mammalia; order Perissodactyla; family Equidae; genus Equus; species Equus caballus. The sequence continues at coordinate 4,737,932 of NC_091684.1, forward strand.
TACACACACAAAATCCCACAAATCTCTATTCAACTGAAAGCAAAAGAAATTCACTTCAAAAGTAAGGTTTAAAAGAGAGAGAGGGGAGAAAGCAGAGGGGCGGCTGGGAACGCAGGCAGAGGGCTAAGAATATGCAAGCACAGTGGGCAGCCCGCCTGCCCAGGAGCCGGGCAGCTCCCACTGAAGACACAGGAGCCTCCAGACCGGGCCTGGAACGAACAGCACACTGAAGTCTGGTGTCAATTTAAATGCATTGAACACCAGAAAAATGCCCCCAACCAAGGCTTCAAACTTGTACAGCACATTTCCACTCAACCCAACTAGATTGCCTGTCACATCTGACACGGCTCGTCAAAAGTTATCCTTCACTGCTCATGGGCAACATCGAGGTCAAAAGACCAAGTACAATGGTCCAACCCACCCCCTCTTCCTTCCTTCAGAGCAGCAGATATTGAACTCGAAAATGACAAGACAGAGCAGGTTGAAACGGCTGCCAAAGAAACAGAAGCTGTCCAAGGCCGCTGATCTAAAGGAGAAAAACTAGCTGATGTGTGCGTGTCAGGGTGAGGATCCCTCTGACAGTCTCAGACAAAGAAACCACAGCCAGCACCGGAGATCAGAGGCTCTGCAGCCAACCGCAGCCCACCAAGCTCACAGGCTCAGAGATGCTGCGGACCAGGACCAGACGAGGACCAGGACTGGCAACCCACGCTGTGCCAGCGGCCTGGCTACACTCGGTAAACATGAGTGTGGCAAAGACATCCTTTCCTCTGAGAAAATACTCATCTAAAAATCCCCTATTATTCAGCCAGAAAAAGAAAGGAAATTCTGACACAGGCTACAACATGGATGAACCTTGAGGACACTGTGCTCAGTGAAATAAGCCAGTCACAAAAGGACATAGTGTATGATTCCACTTACATGAGTTGTCTAGAGTAGTGAAATTCACAGAGAAAGTAGAGTGGTGGGTGCCAGGGGCTGGGGAGGGGAACGGGGAGACGCCTAACGGGGACAAGGTTTCAGTTTGGGAAGAAGAAAAAGCTCTGGAGATGGATGGTGGGGATGGCTGCACAGCAGTGTGGATGTGCTTAATGCCGCTGAACCATGCACTTAAAACTGGCCAAGATGATACATTTTATGTCATGTATATTTTACCACAACAAAAAACCCACTTGTTCACCATGAATTAAAAGCAAAATAGTGGACATGGATCACTTCCTTCCGCTACGTGCTCCTTTTGTACGAGGCATCCAGGTTCTAGCGGGAGGGAAAATCGGGCAGGAATGGGAGCTCCAGGCACAGCCTATGCATCCGTACTAGGGATCTCGTGACATGTGTGACAGTGGGCAAAGCTTCACAAAACCACAGAGAGGCGTGCTGCATCAGCCGTGGCACCAGCCTCACTTAAGAATTGTACGTGTGTAATGGGGGGGGGGGTGTTCAATAATTTAAACGGTAAGTATTTTAGACCTTTTTTATGAGAAGAAACATTGATTATAGAGTTGAATTGAAAATACACATAATTTCAAAATAGATGATGAAACTCTAACAACATGGCATGTTTTGGCGGTCAGCACAACCACACCCCAGAGCCCTGGGGGGCAGCAGCTTTCTCCGAGACATGAGGAGCCTCAGAGAGCAAGTCAGACACAGGCATGCCCCCGCAACAACAATCCAGAAAGGAAAGGGGTACCGCCTCCAGGGGCAGGGCACGACGGAGTTCAAGCCCGCCCAAGTGCCTGGGCCCCACGGGCAACAGAATCACCAGGCAAACTGTGGGCCAAGTACCCATCTCTGTTCTTGTTTTAACCACTAGGTAGCAAAGAGCATTTGTCTGTATTAGAGCCCTTCACAGCGACTTCCTCTTGGTTTTATTCTGCATACCAGTCCCCAAGGATCTCTCTTCCCTGTTGGACCCAAGATATTAAAGAAGGTTCCACTTCCAAGTGAATCTTCCAGAACAGACCCTGAAGGCCCCAGCTGGTTCCAGTCTCCCTCCACTATGATATTCCAAAATAGTTTGGCGCCTGCTTTCCCTATCCCAGTGAGAAGAGGGATTAAAAAAATAAAATCACAACGATGTTTCAGACAGACCAGCTCCTTCAGAGGTCTGCGGTGATGTGTATGAGTTTGGTTATAATATGGTGTGTAACCATTTTAAGCATGGCTCAAACAATGTTAAAAGCTGTTATCACGGCTTTGACCAGAACCACACAGGGAGAGTTCGAGCCCTGCTCCAGAAGCTCGAGGCCAGCAGGGAGGTGACAGCCTGGCAGCCACATGCGGGGCCCTGGGATACTCAGAGCCAGCGTGTGGGTCCTGGGCAGCCTGACGCAACACGAAGGGCTCCCTTAACCAAATGTCCTATAAAATTATTCCCAAACAGCGCGACGGTAAGTGCTCTGCCTCGCCTGTTGTAAGAGGTCAAATCATTAGGCTTTGTGACTAACATGGGTCCTCTGGTACCTGTTCATGTCCCTGTGGGGTTCCACCAGCAGGGCTGGGGGGAGAGAACACTCTAATGCCTAGCCTGCCAGCCTGCTGTGTGGCCCTGCAGGGAACCGCCAGCCTTCCTAGGCCTCAGCATTCCCACTCCAGGTATAAAACGAGATGAAGACACAATGTTTTAACTCAACACTTGAACTGCGGCACCTGCCCACACCCCTCTTCAGGGCCCGTCCACCACACGCCAGCTCTGGAGGCCTCAGGGCCACAGCCTTCCCTGCTGCCCTCACAGATGAGGCATTGCATCCGTAGCTATGGCCCGCCCACACGGAAGCCAGGGGCCAAGGGCTGGCTGACACGGGAATACCAAGGCCCAGGCCCCTGGCCTCATTTGGGACGACTCTCAAGGCCACTCGAGCTCCCAAGCTCCCTGCAGGATGGGCTGAGACCACAGTTGCACCCTGGTCACCATGAGGCCTGGCTCCCCTGCCCCATTCTGCCTTCCATGCTTGCTTACATTGTGCATCTCAGGAGTCCTCCCCAATAAACTGCATGCAACTCTGCATCTGAGCCTGCTTCCAGAGAACTGTGAGACAAGCCCCTTTTACTTCTGTGATTTGATCCATTCATTCATTCCATGCACCACAAAGCCTGCAAAATAAAATATACCTAAAGGCCGAAATTTAAAGTCTAAGAATTAGCGGCATAGTGAACTACTGTCCATCACTCTGTTAGCTGGAACTTTCACTTTCATTTATTCACTCAACAAACACTTTGAGCACCTACTGTGTGCCAGAGACACACAACTGTGTTCTAGGCCCTAGAGATACAGCAGTGAGCCAAACAGACAGAGGGTCTGTTTTCATGGAGGTCACATTCCAGTGGGAGAGACAGGCAAACAAATCAAGGCATTACATGCTAGATGAAGGCTTTGCAAATCTTCCTACAGGGCCAGACACTACATATTTTAGGCTTGCAGGTCACACTGTCTTTGTTGCAACTACTCAACTCTGGCACTGTAGTGAAAAGCAGCCATACATAAACAGCGTTCATGGCTGTGTTGCAATAAAACTGTATTTACAAAACAGGTGGCTAGTCTCAAGCCATAGATGGCAAACTGTGTTCTAGATAGAAAAAGAAAAAAGGCAGGGAAATGGAGACCAAGAGTGCTATGGTGGGGTGAGGGGTCATTACTGCACACGGCAGGGAACTAAACGTAATGACGGCAGTCATGTGGATGGGTACAGGGTCCAACGTTCCAGGCAGAGGGGATATTATGTGCAAAGGCCCAGGGGTAGAGCACACTTGGAGTGGCAGATCACATGGGCCCTGCAAGTTATTTTAAGGCCTTTGGTTCCAATATAATAATGTACAAAGATTAAGGTGAAATTATTACAAGATCATCGTCTTGAATAAGCAATATATTCTAACATTAAAAATATTTTCAGGGGCTAGCCTGGTGGCATAAAGGTTAAGTTCGCGCGCTCTGCTTTGGTGGACTGGGGTTCACAGGTTCAGATCCCAGGTGCGGGCCTACCAACTGCTCCTTAAGCCACGCTGTGGCAGAATCACACACGAAATAGAGGAAGATTGGCACAGATGTCAGCTCAGGCAAATCTCCCTCACCAAAATATATATATATCTTTTCACATATTCTACGTCTTTGAAATTCCTAATTCACACACAGACTATAACTCTAACTGGGATATTTAAACACATCAGAACACATTCCAAAATAATCCCCACAACAGTTCCCCACAGGTGGACACACCTCCAAAGCTTGGGTACTCGAGTTCCGCCTGCAGCTTTCCAGTCGCCTCCTTTGCTCTTCAACAGCAAAACCCACTCATGCAGAAGTCACTTGGAGTCTTGCTGCCTATTTTTCCATCCTCCTCTTGCCACGAAGCTTCTGGGTCTTTCTGTAAAGGCCTTGCTCAGACACGGCCTCTGCCACCAGCCATCCTGCCAGCCACTCCTGTGGGCCTCCCCCAGGAAAACACCTCCCGAGCCCTCCTCTTCAGCACTCCTGTCTCTCTGTACATCACCCAGGGAAGGCACCTCTCAGACTGCAGGTCCTGGGCGGGGAGGGGCCAGATCTCACTCGTCCTGGCCCCTGCTGGTGGCTGTCCCGTAAATACTGAATGAAAGTATCAGCATAAAGCAGAAAACCAAACGTATGCAATTCATCATCTGCTAGCACCAGGGCTTGAAAAGAAGTGGGGTATCCCCCACGAGGCAGCCGGACCAGCTCTGCTCCCAATCCTTCTTCACCCTGGAGGTAACATATACCGTCTGCTCACCCAAACAGACCACAGCCATCCAGTCCCGGGACGGGTCTGTAGGATGCCAGAAGCCTGTGCTGATGACGGAAAGGGGCGGGAGAAGAGAGTTATGGATGACCTCCTCCTCTGAAACAAACCCCTTATTTGCCTCTCAAAATCATATCCCACCTGTGTTATCACCGCTGTCCCATACACAGCCCGGACCCGCCCAGGAGAGGCCTGGGGAGTCCACAGTGCAGAAAACACCTTGTCTTCTTGCTGCCACTGGCTGATGACACAAGAAGAGGCCCCACAAAGGGACACTGTGCATTAGTTAAGCATGTTTTATTTCCCCTAAGTCAACTGCTACATCTCATTCTACACCAGCAGCAGAGGAGGAAATAACCACATCCATGTCTGGCACGCGAGATGGAAGTGAAACGATGCAGAGAATGGACCACCAGCACAGGGACACAAAATAGGGCTTGTTCCTCCCAGCTTAAAACAAACCCTCCCCCACTAAAACAAAAGTTCCTGAAAACAGCTGAGATAATTACTGTACTCATAAGCGTTTTTTGCGGAATAACATAAAGAAATAGGCAAGAAGGTAAAGGAATAGACTACTAAGTAGAAAAACGAAATTGAAGCATATAATTACATGCAAAAAGATTATGCCTTATTTTAATATAAATAAAACTTTTTAAGCGTTAAGATAAAAAGCCATGCCTCAATACACCAGTTTTCCAATAGAATACATTCAATTCAAACGAGTATCATAATTTCAAAACAATGTTATTTGCTTTACTTTACAAGTCTTACTATTTATACATTTTACAATGGGTGAGAGTAAAAAGGTTCAGTACATCTTGTAATGAGAAACCCGGCCCCACGACACGGCCGCGCCAACGGGGCGCTCCGCCCGCTCGCGCCCATTTCAGGCGAACTCCGTGACTAACTTCGGCAGACCCTTCTGTGTAGAGACTATTTCCACACTCTGCTCCGGGCTAAACATTCTTCTGTGTATATACTAGTAAATTCAACAGCCTCTTTAACATCTGAGAACGAATTACTGACAAGTCATTTTTTGCTCCATATTGCAAGTCAACGTGGCAACCCTGTTTTTTTTCTATTATAAACATGTGCTATACCTCGGCTCCAAGTCGTTTTGGATGCTGATACAAGATTCATAATGGCTGTCAGAATCTGCAATTTTCCCTTTTGTTTTATGAGGTCAGGCAATATTACATGCACTGATATATTCCATTTTCCCAGCTGAAAACCTTCTCATTTGAGCCCGACAGGTTGAGGGAGTCATGATTTTGCAACCTCGCCTATGAAACACGGTATGAGGGGGCAGGTGGCTAACCTCCCGCTCTCCTCTTGCTCTTGTCCACTGGCAACAGTAAATTAAACTGTCAAAAATGGAATTGTCCTGTCATCAACAAAGCTACAGCTTCACAAGTATTGCAACATCAGATATATTTCTAATTCTGCATTTCCCTGCACCTGTAATTTCATCAGAAATTCGCACTGGACCATGGTGAGAAGCTGTCCAAGGGACACTGGCATTGTGAATTCCTTTAGAGGTTTGACATGGCATTTCAAAGACAGAAATTAATGAACAATTCGGGCAATTTGTAATATATATAAAAAGGGTGTTCAGTGTGGGGGCTTGACCTTCAGCAGGACCCTTTAAAAGGGTAGAAATGCTAACGTGGCTATGACATGCTGCGCAGCACAGTGAAGAAATTAGACACGAGTTACTCTGCAAAGAAAACATCGCAAAACACAACCTAGCAACACGTGAAAATTACTCAATGGTCACCGCAGCCATTGGCCTAGACCGCAATTAAAAATGTTTAAGATCAGGAATAAAATACGACATCTTCATAAATGTCATTTACTGGAGAAAGGAACCTCGGCCTCAACGTGAAAGTGCTACCAGACAATCCATTTTAGTCTTAGGTATTACCCACAACAGTCCTGCTTTCTTCCAGGTAATTCTTCAGGCACTCCTTCAAGAGGAAAAAGCACTGCCAGCCTCCTTTTCAGGACTTAAACAAGGATCCAGTTCTCCTTTCAAGATGACTTGCCATTACCATTTCTGCCCAGCAGCTCTGCATTTCCAGTAAGTGACTCCCCCGTGAGCTGGACAGTCAAAGCCCTCCCCCTGGTCCCCACCCCACAGCGGGTGGCGCTCTCACCTGTGAAGCGAGGGGAGGACATAGTCCCCTAAGTTGTCCTACAAACTCACATGGTCAAAACAGGCTCTCAAACCTGCTTCAACACAGCTGAAAGTCACGAGTCTGGTTGTTATTAATTCGATATTGCAATCAAATATTATAGATCATCTCCACAAAAATTCATTGCTTATCAATCATTATGCTCAAGACAGAAAGTTAAATTGAGATGAGGAATCATTTCACAGCTTAATACAGTCAAAGTGACTCAATATTCCTTTATTAATTCTCATTTAATATCACTTTAAATTGCTGCCATTATTATGCTACCGTAGACGAAAGATTCTGTGTAATTAGTCTGTATTAAGCCCTTTTTATTTATAAGGAGCCAAATAAACAAACCCACTTTAATTACCTGGGCTCCACAATATTGATCTGAGCATCAAAATTTAATATGACTTTATTTCAAATTTCCATATGACTAGTATTTAAATTTGTTCCAGCAATAACAATTTTGCAGGCACAAATGACTTTTCATTCAAAGTATGTAAATGACTGCCTAGCGCTGGGGAGCAGAGGCTTTCTGTGCCCACAGCATGTTTACCGAGACCTCAGGGGCCTCCCTGCTCCGCGCTTTGCTCCCTAATATGGCAGGAAAAGCCACCAATTACCAAAAGAGACAAAAGTCAACGAAGACTGGGAGTCTTCTCCCTCCCAAACCGTGTTCTCTCCCACTTCAGTACATGGTGTTAACGACATACAAATTTTGAGGTCATTAAGTATAAACAGTACCGGAAAGCCAGACAGGCAGGCAGGCAGGCGGGATGTGCGGACGTCAGCATCTCCAGCACCCTCCTAATCCCACAATGCAAGTTTCAGCATTATTGTCTCAATTTAACTTGCATTAGTACTTCGCACCTTGATTACACTGTTGGGCGGTAATCTTCGCCTGCACATGCCATCATTACTTATGTCAAGCCTCTTGAGTTGTTATGAATACTACGTTGTTTTACGAGAGAGAGGAAATTAGTGCCAGTCCCCTAGAGTTTTGGGTGCTTAACACTGAAGCACTATGCGGCCCTTGAAAATCCCACAACAAATCCTTGTTTAGTGCCACATGGAGATAAGGACTTTGCAGCAACATTGGAGCATAAATAACTCATGTCCCTCTTTATTTGTAAATGTCAAAAAAAAAATCGCTCTTCTTTAATGTTGCTTTTCATACAAACACGGCAGAATCTGTCTTTTTAGCAGTATAAGCACACCCAATTGAGTAAGACATTCCGAATTAGACGGCAACACCGACCTCAGACACGAAACAAAGAAATGTCCACAGCATGTGTTTGAGGATTATCGTAAAATGCTGTTTTGGATGTATTTTTAATAAAAATGAACTTATCAAATCCAGGGGAAACATGCTGTAGTAACATGAGCCTGTCCTCCAGAGTACAATAAAGTAGAAAAAATGTTGCCTCACATGGATTGCATTTTCAATGTTTTTTTAAATATGATCCACTATGTTGCTGAAAAGAATTATTTTCTGGTATTGCAGGGATTTTTGCATTGTCTGTTTATTCTGTTTACACAGCAAACGAAACCTACAATAGGAATAGGTGAAGCCCCCAGGGGGAAAACGAAATTCAGAAATGATGTACAGATGGGGACGGGGGCCATGAAAACGGAATATAAATTAATGCGCCCTCAACAGTCACATCTGGAATGGAACAGACCAAATAAATAATTTTGACATTAAAAGAAATTAAAGACCAGGCACTGCAAATAGTAGAATAAGTTTTTTTCAATAATATCATTAGTTTACAATATGTTTGAAATGGCATTCAAAATAAAATAACACATGCAGCCAAAAATGGGGCCTGGGTGCGCTGTGCTTCCCCTTTCTCTCTCTCCTTCAATAGCTAGTAATAGCGTATTCAAAGCATCACTCCCGCCAAAGAGTCTCCACGTCTCGCCTTTTTAAAGTTCTTTTATTTGTGGGGAGAAACAGGATGTACTGAAGTTTTGCATCTTGAACCTGTTCATGTTTAACTTAGTAAAATATTAAAAGTAAATCTCAAAAGGCAAACAAACTCTCGTGTGCCTGCCCCACAGCAGGGAAGCTGTGGTCCCAATTTAAGGGTTCGATCCCAAATTGCGATTCTATTTACTTCTTTTTTCTGGACCCCTTTGCCATCTTTATTTCTGCAGCCTGAGGCAGATTAAACAAAAAGAAAAAGACATCTTTGGCAGCATCTTCTTAAAGACTGGAGTAAGGGTCTGCTGGAGACATCGTTATGAAAATGACAAAAGGCCTGGGGGGGTCACAACCTGACAGCCAGGAGGGCCACTTTGGGGTGCAGGTGGGGACCTGCGGGGGGCACCCCGTTCCTCTCAGAGAGCCTCTGCACAGCCCCACCCTTCCCCCAGAGCAGACGACCCCAGGGAGCCACTCCTTTCATTAGCCATCCCGAGAAAGTGGGCTCCTCAACATGTTCTCAAATGAAGCCAATTTTGAAAAATGACTTCTGACAGCCCTATAAAACTTGCATGAAGTGACCAAATGGGTGCTCCTAAGCCCACAGCCGGCCCACAAGTCACAAATCTGAGAAAGTAGCACATTAACTATTGCTAAATTCTGTAAGTGAAGTTCTCTGGAGTCAAGGCAAATTTGCTGTCACCCAACCTTCACCGTCCACTGCATACGTAAAGAACTTTTTTCAGAAGATAAAATATTTTTCTGAGTGTAACAACAAGGCATGACTTATTTCAGAATTAAGTGCTAGGCTCTCTGGTGCTCTGGGAAATGTAAACTACAGTTTTTACTCCAAATCCACAATCCACTTCACTAGCTTGTGCTCTCCCAAGGCCCCGAGCAGCCCCGTAAGATGATGAGCATCTTAGAGAGTGCTTTGGTAAATCATGCAAACAAGAGGAGGAAGGAGACAAAGCCATTTCTCTCCCCATTTCATCAAATCAGTAAATTGATTTATAAACTGCTTTGGGTAGAAAAATACCAAGCTACGAATGTATAGCACTGAGTTTAAAAAAATCACACCTCTAGCACTCTCAGACACACACGGACATATCAAATCCTAACGGAGAGGGCAGTGGGAAGCCCCGGTCCAGCCCGCCACCCTCCCCGAGCCCAGATTAACAAAGGCAGCGAAGAAATGGGTGCGGAGCCCGAGTTTGCATCTTCAGGCCAGTAGTTTGAATAGCACTTTACCAAATTACAGAATAATCTTAGTTTCAAATTACATAAAAAATAATCGATGATTTCAATACAGCACGTAAATCAAAGAAAGTTTTATTCTTCACAGTGTAAGTGCTGGTATTTTTTTGTACCCGACAAGCTGCCCATACAAGAAGCCTAATATTCTTGCCAACAAAGGCATTTGAAATTAGCAATTGCTTTTAGAAACTTTAATTACAATTTTAAAATGCTATTTCTGCTCTATAATAGATTCCAATTGTTTCAGTATTATCTGGCTTGCAAATAAAATCTACAGTAGATGACAATATTCCCAGGATTAATCACTCTTGAAATTCTAATATGCTCTTGAAATACCAAATAAAAAAGACAGCAATGTTGTTGATGTACTGAAAGCTTCTTGCTTTTTGCAGTTTGCTATTATTATGCATATCCAGGTAGAAAGTTAATTAACCCAAAGCTTAAGCTAATTATGATAGCAGAATGCTATCAACCCAACGCGCTCAGTCAGACAGCTGTCCGGAATTTCATTTGCTAATCATTTGTCTTTTGGCTGAGCATATGGTACATTTTCATGCTATCAGAGGAACAACAAACAGCTGAAAATCATTAACTAAAAACAATGTGCATAAAATCAGAAGCAGTTTTTTATACAGCTTTGTGTCAGACAAAAAGCCAGATCCTTGCCCTATAAAAATTAATGATTATTTTGGTTCTTGTCACTTAAAAATTTTAGCTGATAGTGCAATAAATATGTGACAAGAATTTTAGTTGCATCAATTACCTGTTTATATGAGTTTGCAAAAATATTCCAAATTTATAACAAGGGCATTATAATAAACAGGTTTGGGGGGAGACTATAAAATACTTTCATTTAGTTGCCTAAAGGCTTAAAATTAGCTGCTGAGGAAAACCTGTTTTCTCTTTGTGCTGAAGCTCGTTATCAGCACCTTAAAACGTTAAAGAGGACTTTTTTTAATTGCAAAGTAAAATGTATGAAATATATTTGCACACGTTCCCGAAGCAGTACGTGACATTTCTAAGACCATCCAGAAATCTGTACAGACATCTGAAAGCTACATAAATCACGGCAGAAAGTTCATCTCAATGTTGAGACTGAAAGTGGGGGTGATGGGACGGACCTTTGGTGACACCAAGGAGCACACGGACAGTCTCGCCCAGGGGGCTGGGGGCCTCACCACTCCTTTCCATGTTTGCTCACAGCAATCTATCCTGTGCATCACGGGTCTTAATCACCTGGACGCTTGAAAGAAAAGAGGGAAATACTGAAAGAGTGGAGGTCTTCACTTCGCGTGACCACGTCAGCATGTGTACAACCAAACACTTTGATTGTAACATATAAGTTCAGGCAGCATGGCACAATCAACCTTCCAAACACATCTTTACTTTCACCTGGCAAATCTGCCTTGACAAGAAGAACATTCAAATTAGTCTTAAACTGATCTCTCTTTCTAAACCTACTGGTTCTAAGCTCAGGTACTCATATCAACTTGACTGTACTGCGTACCCAGAAGTCTTAAGTTCTAATCCAACTTGGAGACTGTAAGAAGTATATTCTTCTTAAACGTAATTGACTGGTGAAGTGACATTCACAATATTTTTTGTCAAACCAACGTCACACAATATTAACTTGTTCTTTTAGAAAAGCAATAAAAACCAAGATTCAAAATGTCTATGATTCTGTATCACACTTACTAACATGAAAATAAAAAATACTCTCCCCAAACACAGACTCGGTCATTTGATCAAAGGGTAAAGTCGTCCTACAAGTTAAAAATAAACTTTTCTTCTTTTTGGGGAAGGCTGAGATGTGACTCTTCACAGGATGCGACACCTGAAACTGTGGCCAGGCAGAGGCTCGGCTGAGCCCGATTAATTGCTGGTCTCCAGGGACTTTGTTGGTCATGGACCAATGAACCACGGGGAATTTCCATGGCTGTGATGTCCCACTGTGACGATGCTCAAGGCTGTTTTTATTACGGTGGCCACTCCAATAGTAAGTGCTCTAACCCATATCCTTATGTTTGCTGCCGTGAAGTGTCCGCAAACCTGGGACCCTAACAGGTCCTTCCTTTGAGACTGAATGTGACTTGGGAAGACACTGTCTTCACAGTTTCCCCAAGAACTTTTGTTATTTATTTTGGACCAAATTAAAGTGAATTAGGAGAGACCCACCTCCTCTTTGCTACCCCCAAAGTAACCTAACTCACTAGCCACCATCACTGGATTTTTGCCACTGGTGTGGAGGCCTGAATGGGAGACCTCAAGGTTGAGTTAGGATGAGGACTTCAGCAAAGTTCCAACTCCCAGGGTGGGAGCCAGGGAGCCAGACAGGCCCAGAGATGGCCCCCTCGTCAACTAGCACAATGCAGAGAAGGCTGAAATCTTTCTTTCCAAGAACAGCTCTGAGCCACCAAAGTCTGCTCGTGGCTCAGAAGCAACCTCAAGCAAAGGAAAAAGAGTGTCAGGAAACCTCAATTAAACAGAAATGTCAAGAATTGCCGCCCATAGCAGCCCCATTGCTAACCCCAGCTTGCTGTTGTTCAGATGGCACACACAAGCCTGGAAGAGAAACAGTACTTGATATGGACCCAGCTTGTGTATCCCTCTTTGAACACGGAAAAGGCCCTCTGCCTGCTACTCCACTGGGAAGGCTGAAGCCAAACCTATTACTTTAGTCATAAAGGTTTAATCATTTGCAGTTCAAATGTTGACGCCTCTTCCCAATGCGTAGAATTTTTCACATCTAAGTTTCTGAGTTTAAAAAAAAATGCTTTCAGATGAAAAATGCTGCCAACAAGGAAAGGCATGTGGGGGCTCCTTAAACGTGGCCCTCACAGCCCTTCCTTCTCTTCCCAAGGCTACATACTCAACCCTGATATTGATATTAATATTAATTTGTCATTAATACTAATGTTTCACTAACCAGCTAGGAGTATTGTGAAATACCCAATTTCTCTGGATAGCTAAACCTCAGGTTCCACTATGAAAAATGTTTTCTAATTATTGCTTTCTAGTAAGCCATCAGACAATGTAGCAAGGTTTCCTATTAATTCAGGAATTTCATACTTGGTATGAAAAGCTGGCCACATCCAAGTTGGCCACCTTGGCAGGTCATGGCCACTTGTGCACTTTAGGACACCCTAGTACCAGCTGATAGTCAAGCAGGCCTTATTTATTTATTTATTTATTTTTGAGGAAGATTAGCCCTGAGCTAACATCTTCCACCAATCCTCCTCTTTTTGCTGAGGAAGATTGGCCCTGAGCTAACATCTGTGCCCATCTTCCTCTACTTTATATATGGGACGCCTGCCACAGCATGGCTTGATGAGCAGGATCTGAACTGGCAAACCCCGGGCCACCAACGTAGAGCATGAACTTAACCACTACGCCACCAGGCTGGCCCCTCAAGCAGGCCATTTTGAGGGCCGTCTGCTAGGGTGGTAAGAGGCAATATAGATGTTTCCCTAATTTGATTAATTTAACTTTGAAACAAAGAATCCAATGAAAGTACTGGGTGGTGTTCTTGCTAGTTCACTGAGCAAAAGCACAGGCTCACCAATAACCTGCCAACATCCCTCTGTCGAGAAACGGCTCCCGGTCAGCACGGCCTGCACAGCACCAATTGCTCAGCGTGTATCTTTTAATTGTTTGCCACACTTCTAAGTGATGAGAATGGGTGATTGTTGAATGCATTCTCCAAGCATTCTTCTTCAAATCTTATAAGAGGAACAACGAAATCATTTCAACGTGTTGCCTCTAGTTCTACTGACTGGAGGATCTTGTTCATGTTCCATGGTCTCCCTCCCAAGTGGCCAGGAGCCGGAAAGAATTCCGGTCAGTCTGCAGAGACTGAGGTGAGAGCTACCCACTACCAAAGTGAGTCAAGGGGACCATCCCACGATAAGAGCGCCATGTAGGACAGCAGCCAAGGATGAGTGGACAGACAGATGGAGCTCTCAGAGAAGCTGCAGCCAGTGTGGACGTGACAGTGTGTCCCTGAGACATTGCTGAGGTAGACAGAGGTTAGAGCACCTGCCATGCACAGAGCTGGGGCCAGGCTGCACCCCTGGGTGCTGAGTTAGAGTACCTGCCATGTGCAGATCAGGGTCCAAGGTACACCTCTGAGTACTGAGTTTGAGCACATGCATGTGCAGACCAGGACTCAAGGTCCACCTCTGAGTACTGAGTTTGAGCACCTGCCGTGTGCCGACCTAGGTTTAGGCCGCACCCTTAGGTTTGTCTCTAGCGTAAAAATAAATGAGACACTATCTCATACAACCCTCTAAAGAGATGAAATGTCTAAGTGCTAGCAGATAATCAGAACAAACAGCATCTAGAAAGGCCATAAACATGAATGCTCAACCTTTCAGGGGTATGCACGTTAACATGATAATTTACCCCCATCGGGTGGCAACAATGACATCACTGTCACCCTTCTCTTCCAGGAAGGGTGAAGTGCTGTAGCTTTCAGGAAAAAAACAAAGAAATGACCTATTAAAACAGAAGAATAGACATACCCTTCGTCAATATTCCAGTCACAGGAGCCTATCCCAGAGATGTCATGGTCCCAGCGAAAAGAGACACGCACATCCTGTGTGCGCGAGCACATGCGTGTGTGTATTCACCGCAGTGTTTGTGAGATAGGGAGGGTGTTTGTTACTATATGGTTTATGGGGAAGGGCAACAGGACACTGTTTGGGAACACTCCGTATAGATATACTGTGGAATATTATGTGACTAGGAAGAAGGAATGGTAAGATCTGAAACAGCTGACCCGGAGGGACAACACATGAGAACAGCAAGAAGCAACAAGACGAAAAAAAGAATAAAAATTATGACCCTACATTTCTAAAACAATGTCAAAACTCCATTTTTGTCTGTTTCTGTATGTGACTATTTTGTAGTGAAATAAGGTATGTACAAACTAGGTTGTGAATACGTGCTAAGGAGGGCAGGATGAAGGAAGGAGAGGACGGAGAAAAAGGCAGAGGTGATGAGTCAGCTGGGGTAAAAAGGGTTTTTAAAAAGTGACGTCCCTATAAAAACAGGCAGCTCAGGGCACTTGTGTCACAGCCTGAAGGGGCTGTGGAGTCTGGCCACGGTCTCCCCGGGAGGATGTCTCCCTCGGATGTGAGCCAGGGAGGGGAGCAGGGGTAAGTCAACTCTCTACTTTGTGACATACAAGATGAGCACAGTGATGCCCAACTGGAAGAAGACATGAAATTGCTGTCTAAGAGGATAACAGGGGACTGGGCCGAGATGAGAGGCATAAATATTCTCATCACCTGTTACGGACTGTTTGTGTCCCCTTGAAATTCACCACTTGACATTCTAACACCCGAGGTGATGGAATTAGGAGGTGGGGCCTTTGAAGTGGTCAATCCATCTCCGGTAGTCTGGCTCCTACACCTGTGCTCCAAGAAATGTGCTGGCTTAATGACATAGCTAAAGGAATCCTGAACACATACCAGACCAGGGATATCCCCACCTTGTATCCACCACCAGACCATGCATGAGAACAGGGACCTTGTCTTTCCTTTCCTGGCTGTATATACAAGATACGTGGTTGGCATTCAATACACTCATGTGCTGCACGAGGACATTTCAGTCAGCGTCAGACTGCAAAGACCACGGTGGTCCCATAGGATTAGTGCTATACAGCCTAGGTGTGTAGTAGGCTATACCATCTAGGTTTGTGTAAGTGCACTGTGTGATGTTTGCACAACCACAAAATTGCCTAACAATGCATTTCTCAGAACATAACCCCATGGTTAAGTGATGCATGACTGTATCTGTTCGAGGAAGGAGTCAAGCCCCTGCACTCTCCTGTGTTGTCACAAGACTGTGCAGAGCAGCCCCGATGACTGGGAGCATGTGCCTCCATCCACCCAACTTTTTCAGAAACAACACAAGTCTGTGCCTCTTCCTCCCAGACAGTGCCCCCCCACCCCACAGTCTTTAAATATAAAAATATGGAGGCCCAGCCCCGTGACCAAGTGGTTAAAGTTCTGCATGCTCTGCTTCAGCAGCCTGGGTTCCCAGGTTTGGATCCCGGGTATGGACCTACTCCACTCACCAGACACACTGTGGCCGTGTCCCACATACAAAACAACAGAGCAAGATGGGCACAGGTGTTAGCTCAGGGCTAATCTTCCTCAACAAAAAAAGAGATGGATTGGCAAAGGATGTTAGCTCAGGTGAAATCTTCCCCAGCCAAAAAAATAAAAAAGAAAAAAATATATAAATAAAAACACCAAACAATCATTCAGTCTTCGTGTTTGAACCCCACAGAGCAGAGGTCAGCACACGTCTTTCCATGGAGGGACAGACAGGAAGTATTTTAGGCTTTCTAGGCCACATAAGGTCTGTTTCCTAGTTTTCTTTATTTCCTACAAATCATTAAAAAGGTAAAATCCACGCTTAGTGCTCTGGCAGTCACAAACAGGCTGGTGGGCCAGACATCATAGACTACGGGCTGCAGTTTGCTGACCTCAGCCACACAGGGAAAGAGCTACACCCACGGACAATTAGAAGCTCATGTCATCTTGAGGTTTTGGATAATCCCAAATAAGAGAGTAGAGGGACTGGCTAACCAGTTTGCCAAATGTCACAGAATTTTTCTTATAAAAAAAGGTTTCAAAGATTTTCAAAACGTGACAGTGACACTTCTCTTTTTGTTTTTACTTTCTGGATCTATCTGAAAAGCAGGTAATAAAAATGATGGAACTTAACTTGTATTTTTTTCCACTCACCAAAATTTGAGTGAATGGAACCCAGCTTGTTTTCACTCAATTCTAACTGTAATGTCTGAGAAGTCCCCAAAGGTTCTCAACGATGCCGAGAGCTTTCCAGTCGTAGCTCTGCAATTTCACGCGAGGTTGAAATCCAGATGAACTTTTAACCAGAATGCCAACCATACCAATGGAGCAATTTGTAAAGAAGGTTCCTCTGCAGTCTTAGAACTCAGAGGCAGCAGGATACCCTGGGACATGAACTTTCTGACATCCACACTGGCCGTCCCCTCTCCTTCCTGCAGCTCTACCGCTGACAAAAGAAAAGTAGCAGTTGGTCGTGCAGAATCTTTGAGCTTGTTTATCCTAACAAACTACAGGAGAGGAAAATCAGATGAAGGTTTAGGGAAAACTCCTAGGTCCACAGCAGAGACCTGTGAATCCCTTTCCCCAACCACTGCCCCAACCCCACACATACACTGGCGCAGCATCTGTGCGTGCCTCATTAAAACGACTGTGGAAGACAAGATCCGAAGCAGGAAGATCAATTTTCCGCCTGCTCAGGGCATACCCTGAAACGTAAGCGCTAACTGATTGCTTTAGTACAGCATCAAGAGATGCACCTGTTTGAGGGAAAAATATGCCTACATACCTTGGCTCATCAAAAGCAGACTCAACCTTATTTTGTTACACATCAGTTATTAAGACAAGAAGGTGTCGTGACAAACAAACAAGGACTCCCTCCACCCGAGCACTGTGGTTCTCCAGAGGGCACCCCGTCTGCACAGCAGAAGCACCAGAAGAAGCTTCCTTGACTCAGACGTGCTCACTCCCCTCTGTGAGAACCATCGATGTTTCCGGAGGGAAGAGTGTGTGCTGGGCCTGAACAAAGATGAACAACTCCCACACACAAGATTCTTTTCCAAGATCATTTTATTAGCTTAGAGTTTTGTAATTAACATGGAAATGAAAAATGAAGTTTAAGTGAGTATGGTAAGCGAAAAAGCAATGGACTTTCCGCATACAACTGAGTGGAGGGGCAGGGATGGTAGATCTATTACCTTAAGAGGAAAGTCATCGCAGTACTTATGCTACTGCTGTGTGACACCTGATAGATAACCGAACGCAAAAATTACCACGCTGAAACTCAACCAAACGTCAGAACCAGTGGATGTGCCTCCTCTACTCTGGTGGGAGGAAAAGCATGTGATGAGGTCAGATGCCCCGTGTGCTCAGAGCTCCTTCATGGCCCTGTGATCTGACTGTGGTTTGCTCAGTGGAGCCCAGCTGTAATTCTATGTCCAGATCACTTTCTTTAATTGTTGGTATTTGTTTTCTCTCTACTCAGTCCCTGCACAATCTCCCCCATGGCCAAAACCTGTCTGATGCTTTTCAAAAGCCAGCATTAAGTTCCAAGGTGGCCTCCTATCCTTCGCTTGAGTGTAAAGGCCGGCGGGACTCCCTGACAGCTCTCTACACATAGTCCGATCACTCCCATCTGTGCCTGCAAGATAATTAGATAATTTAAAATCACTTGGTATGCTAGCAAGTGATTCAGAAGGGACTCAGAAAAATTAAGTGAAAAGTTGAGCATCCAAAGCAGGGGTTCTGTATAGGGTCGTTGTTGTTATAGGTGGGCTCAGAGAGACTTTGAGAATTTAAAGGACGTTATGGGCTCTGCCCTAAGATTACCAAATGCACATGTCCCCAGAGAGAGTCAACATGGTTGACCACCACAAAAGGCCAGGTTAGAGAGTGAGGTTACACATCAGATGTCACTATAGAGCTTAAAAAAGCAGGCTTTCTTGGGGAAATCCGCAAAACAAAGAAGAAGGTGTTCCTTCTAAAAATACACTTTTAAGTCCTGGCTGAGAAAAGGAATTTCTAAGCTTTAATTAAGATGCCCAGTACTTTACAGAAAGGAATGAAGCATGTCAGTCTCCTTGAACCATGACTGAGTGCTCCAGGCCTGTTCCAAGGAAACCTCTGGATGCTTCTCTGTGTTTTCTGGCCTTTCTGTGTTAGTTTTCCTGCAAAAGGACTTGAAGTGCTTCAAATGATCCTGTTCCGATGTAACGTACGGCGTGAACTAACACTGGACCACAGAGCCCTGGCAAAGACCCAAGAGAACTGGGGAGAGGCATGAAGGAAGTCCTGGAGGGGCACCAGCGGGGAGGGTCCTGGGAGCCAATCACAAGAGGCAGACACACCGCTCCAGCTCCCCCTCCCACCCCCACACTGAATAAGAGCTCCTGGCAGTCTTTCCTGAACGGGCAGGCCTGTGGCTGAAGGCAGGGGTATCCTGGCAATACTCAGTCACTGTCACCTGGGGGAGTATCATTTCCAGGGAAATCTTACCACATCACAGGCCCCGGTTAACACTTACAGTCCTTTTCAACTGAGGGGATAGAGAATACTGAGGGTAGAGGTGCCCCTCCTTTGGAGACAGACTCTTTGGGGTGAAAAAGGGGTTTTTGCAACTAGAAAACCTTCCCAGGATTCCAATGTCTAGTCCCTCCGTCCACGTCCCCATGGGGTGTTATGGTTGGTGTTCATAAACACTGGTGTTGATGGGAACAATTACACACATGCCTTTGGTGCATTAGGCAAGAGAAATGTGTGAGATCCACGGGCATAAGCTCATTCCATCCAAAAGCAACTTAAAAGGTACTGATGCATTTCAAAGAGCTGTTCAAGACCCAGCTTTCCAAGGTAATGCCCTCCAAGCCTTTTAGAACAGTAATTCAAGGTTTCAAAGGACACAGAAGAAATGTACAATTGAACACATCTAAGGACATCTCAATAATCTGGTTTTTTTAATCCTTAAATCTATTTACAAGAAACTCATTTGAGCTCTTTTCCCCTTCAGGACAATCTACCCCCGTGCTCAGAAGGTGACTGTTTCCCTGGTGTTGACGGCTCACCTTTAAAGAAGAAAGCAGTGGGACTGATTTGAACATCACAATCCCTGGTATTTCCTGAAGCTAAGAGTGCCAGGATAGGACATAACATGACTTTGTTTTTAAAAATACCTGAGGAATCAAAGCAATCCAGTTACGAAGGTTTAAAGAAAAATACGGAGAGATGCATCTCTCTCAGATCCATCAGCAACACAGCGACAGCACCTCTGAAGTCTGTGCCAGGATGCCTGTGTTAGAAGAGATCATTGGGGAGGGGGAGGGAGGACCAACGATCCCAAAAGGAAGAAGCACAAATGAATCTCAAACAGTTGATCAAGACCTACCTTTCAAAGGTGACACTTCTGAGCCTTTTCAAACAGCAGATCTATTTCGCCCACAATCATGACTTCTAAGGCCCTTGGAAATTCTGTCAAAGTTCATTGTACACAAGGAAGCAAGTCTCCTTTTCTGATAAACCACCCTCTATAACCCAATGACCAGGGAATATAAAGATGTTCCCTCCACAGGGCCAGCCCTGTGGCCAAGTGGTTACGTTCCTGTGCTCCACTGCAGCAGCCCAGGGTTCCACCAGGCTGGATCCTGGGTGCAGACCTAGCACAGCTCATCAAGCCATGCTGAGGCGGCGTCCCAGATGGCAGACCTACAACTAGAGTATACAACTATGTACTAGGGGGCTTTGGGGAGAAGAGGAAGAAAAAGAGATGTTCCCTCCAGACTGATGAGGGACACGGGAGCCCAGAGATGCAGGAGGCTTTTGACCTTTCTTCTGTGATATCAGCCCAAAATGTAAACACAGACCCAATGGCAAGCTTGGCTGTCCAAGGTCAGAACTCACATCTCAGCCAAAGTCTGACAAGAGCAAGGTCTCCAAACTTGTTTGTTTCACCCTTAAACACTGAGGACCCTTAAGAGCTTCTTTTTTTCACATGGGTTAATCTATTGATATTTACTAAATGAGACATTAAAGCTGAGAAATTTAATATGTATCTAGCAATTCATTTAAAATTATATACCAGTTTCACATTATCACAAATGTCTTTATGAAAAATAACTATTTTCCAAAACAAAAACATAATTTTGTTAACAGTGGGATGGTTTTACTTTGAGAATCTCTTTCATGGCTGGCTTAACAGAAGACAGCTGGATTCTTACAGCTGCTTCTCCTTCAACCTGTTTCTACATATGGTTTTGGCTGAAGTACACGAGGAAAATCCTTTTCAGATGATTGCGGACATTCTTCTTTGATACTACGTCAGAACTCAACAAGAAGCAGCTCCCTGAAGAACAGCTGTGACGCGGATCCTGAAAGCCTTACCAATGAACTGTTGGCACTGTGCGTTAAAATCCATGGGGCTAACTTGCATTTTGAAGTTTTACCCAAACATAACCTTGTAACGTTATGTATTGGTCATTCGGAAAATACTAGTTCACTGAGCTATGCAAACCTTTCAATATTTATACATTAATAGTATATTACCAAAAATTCACATTAGTTAATACAATACTGATACTAGTAGAAAATGGTTTAAATATTGAGAAGCTACCAAGCTCATGGAGGTATAGACAAATTTCCCCAAATTTTTATTTTCTCCCCAAAGCTCTGATTTTTATCATTTATCATTAGCAACAAATACTATCAGCTATTTTCCTTGAAGTAAGAGGCCAAATTTGTTTGCTTTTGAGAAAACTTCTGCCCAAAACCCAAGTCTGAGTGAACAGAGTTGGCCTGTCAGTATTCTTTCAATGGTGAAAATGGTTCCATGAAAAAGCGGCTACTTCAGCTGGCAACTCAATCACATATGTACTTTCCTCGAGAAAACCACCCTATTTTGGTACATGGCAGAAGAGTTTTAGGCACACGGTGATTGGTTCTGTCTGGTGCCTCGTGCTCCAGCACGGACACATGCTCGAGGGCAGCAGTGTCATCCCCGCTACCTCTGCACTATCCACAGAAACGTCACACAGCGAGAAAGGCACAGGGTCTGAGTACTCTGTATGATTATGGAAACAGTTCTGACCTTGCAGACACCTGGCCAGTCTTCCAGAACGCTACGGCCTGAGAAGGCCTGACCTCGGCGTGGGAGACAGACAAGAGTGGGCAGCCGCAGCCTGCCGTCGCAGCTAGAGGGCCCCCGCCTGAGGGTTACTTACCTCACCCTCTTCTCTGCTTTCAAGCCGCTCAAGACGTGCTTCAAAAGAACTGCTTGTCCACATTCCAGAACGCAGCGTACTTGCTTTCCGCATGTTCAGAAATCACCGAAAATGGGTATGATTTGAAAAATGGCTGCCCACCATGTGCAGCAGCAGTTACGCCCCCAATAGCGACCAAACCCACTCTAGGAGCAGGCCACCTCAGCCCTCACCACTAGCTCCCCGAAACATCTGCCTAGAGAAAACAGTCCGGCTAGCCTGTGGCTTATTCCCAGACAACACTTTCAACCCCCACATCGTTTTCAGACACTTTTTGACTAAAGGGTCATTTTGTCTGAGCCGAGCACCCTTCAGATTTGTGAAGGTAATTTGACCACCTTTCTTCCATCAGCCAGCAGAAAGGAGGCAGGAATACCTCACTGAGTGTGTTAAATGGTGTCCCACACCAGCATATTCCTCATAAGGGGGCCCCTTCTGGTAATAAAATCAAGACTGTGATTGCTAGTTCAAGATTCATAGCATTCAGAGTGCCAGTAAACTGTGGGCTGGGAGTTCCTTAAACGCTTGTACACCCTACCTTGCTGTATCTTAAATGCTGATATCAGAATTTTTATGGAGAGTTCTAGCCTCTCTGAGTTTTTCATTAGACTGTGAATGGTAAATGACACACTTTTCACAGTTTACGTTCTTTTTCTTGGCTAGAGCCACAAAAATAAGATTCATACTTTCTTGCCTCTGCCAGCAATTCCATGGCTAGAAACTATTCATGGCAAAATAGAAATACATTATTATTTTGCTCTGATATAGATTCACAAAATATAGAGAAAAGTTTCCTCACATTGTATCCAGTCACTATATCAAAATTTAAATAATGCTGAGTTAGCCATCTAATGAATCAAAATTTCAAACACACGTTTTCAATCCATGAATTAGAATAGAATTATGGGTTCCAGGTAATTTTCAGGGAAAAATTCATAGACACATCTCAGTTTAGTAAATGTGCTCAAAGCAAGTAAACCATAAAGTGAACTATATTTTTCCATAAATTTATTTCATATATGAAAGATGTGTTCCCAAGTGAGAAGAAGACAGCAGGCTGAGAGAGATTTACCAGAGGACCCACAGCCAGAGGCATCCCCCTGGCCGGCGGCGCTCCAGCAGGGTCCTCACAGCTGGCTGCGCTGTTCGTGCAACGCTGAGCGTTGGGTGGAGAGGTCACTCCAGGGGCTACTTCCGCGTGACACACAGTGAG
Organism: Equus caballus; assembly: GCF_041296265.1. NCBI lineage: Eukaryota > Metazoa > Chordata > Mammalia > Perissodactyla > Equidae > Equus > Equus caballus. The sequence continues at coordinate 4,761,105 of NC_091684.1, forward strand.
GCCTCAGACTGGGAGCCAATCGCGGGACAGAGCCCATAGGACCTGGCAATCCATCTGCTGGAAGGGTGAGGAAAACGATGCGGAGGAGGCAGGCTTTGAAGCGCTGTGTGAGGACCAGGGCAGAGGACACCCAGAAGCTGCTGAGGCATCAGGGCGGGGCTGCCTGGCCCATGGATGGCCTGCAGGGCATGCATGTGTCACAGGGGGCAGGCCACATCACAAATGCAGGCTGCGCCTCCCTTATCTGACTGAGGGTAAATCACTAGGAAAAATTTCCAAGAACAAGATTTTCAATCCTGCCAAACCAGAGAAGTTTCCGTTTTGGCTATTTTATACATTTAGTGGAGACCACAAAAAGCTTTTAAATATGAACATTTTATTTCACCCCACGCAAGCCACAATGTGAGTAAGAAACCAAATTCCACCTGAGTTGGCCTACGAAATTCAAGAGGTCAAAGGTGAGCAGCATGCGTGTTCTGCAGCATGGTGTGTGGGAGAACAGCGCACCCTCCAAGCCGGGTCCCTCTGAGTGCGCCACCAACCTGAGGGATCACACATACTGATCATGTGCTCTGCCCCTCCGCCAGCTGCCACTCAGCATCCCGGCTGCAGAGCCGCTCACGAGATGTTGGGCAGCAGACGTAGAATGTACCCAGGAGAGGAAACACACTTCCATTTACAGAAAGTTTCAAAATGATGTAAAAATGCACAGTGCATTACCTTTCTATTTACACATAACAGATAACCACAAACTCAGTGGCTTCAAACAATATTTACTATCCATCATTTCCATGGCTCAGGAGTCCGGGCACATGTCAGCAGGGTCCTCTGCTCAGGGCCTCACCATACTAAAATCAAAGCTCAACTGCAGTCGCGGCTCTCGGCTGCTGAGGCTCAGAGCCCTCTTCCGAGCCCACAGGTTGTCAGCAGAATTCATCTCCTTGCCACTGTGGGTCTGAGGCCCCAGGTTCCTGCTGACTGTCAACCAGGAACTGCTGTCAGCTCATGAAGGCCACCGAGGCTCCTGCTGGCAGTCCCTCCTCTTACAACATGGTAGTATGCTTTGTCACAGAGGCCAGCAGAAGCAGGTTTCTGACTTCCTCTGTCTCTGATCTCAAGCCCCTTTAAAGAACACACCTGATTAGGGCAGGCCCATCCAGGATAATCTCCATTTTGATCAGCTCAACTGATTAGGGACCTTAATGATATCTGAAAAAATCCTTTGCCATAATCATGGTAGTTACATCCAACATATCCACAGGTCCTACTCACACCCAGAGAGAAGGGATTATACAAAGGCACAGACCAGAGGTGGTCATCTTAGAATTCTACCTACCACACATATGAAACCACTTAGAGAATGAAAATCAGGATAACAAATTGAACACTCAGAAAGACACCAATAAGAGAGATGATAGATAGACACAGAAAAGCAAGGAGAAAATGGCACCTGAGTGCTTCTGTGATGGAAGTGTACAACTATTTTCTAGCTTTTTGGTATTTTCTAACTTTTGTGCTTTGGGTACACACTGCTGTTTAAATGCGTGGGGGCAGGAGGGTCTCTCCTAAAGCACAACTGTGCCTTTTGACAATGTCTTGGGGTTCAGTCACAGCGTGAGTCCACTGCTCCTCGGTCTGTTTGCTATTACTGTTAGAAGCAGCACACCAGCTTAACAGCCGTTCCTTTGGGCCAAGAGAGCAACAGGCGCAGGATTTTCACTTGGGCTTGAAACAACAAACAAAAACCAGTCAAAAGTTCATGAAGTGGTCTTCCAGACATTGCACACCAGGCAATGACAGTCAACAACCCCTGAGAGAAGGGCAACAGACAGGGGAGCCCTGAGACAGCCCGGCTGACTGCCTGAGGGCTTCCAGGCTGTGGCAAAGCCAGTCGGAATCCAGGCAGAGCCCAGAGGGCCCCTGAGTGGAGGAGATGGAGCCTCAGTCCAGGGAGACAGAGTGGGCAGAGCCTGCAGGGGAGAGCACGCCAGAGGAGAGCGGCACAGGGAGGACGCTGGAGATGGGCGGAGGCTCCCTCGAGTATGCACCAGAGTACTGAGGAGCAGACACCTAAGAGAGAACCACAGAGATCCACAGGAACATGACCAGGTCACGAGACGTGAAAGCAAAGGAATCTGTTCCTGTGAGGTACAGGGACACCACAGAATCCCCAGGACACTGGGGAGAGTACTCAAGAGTCCTGCCTCAATGGTGGGGAATAGTTAGTCCTAGACTAAACACCACTCTAGTTCTGACTAAGGAATCTAAAACAAACCCAAAAAGATCAAACTGTTTCCACGTAACCTACCTGCATTTCAGAACAAAGCTAGAGAATATTTACTAAAAAACCAAAAATATCCAGCATTCAACCAAGTAAAATTCACAAAGTATCCAATTAAACATTACCAGAGAGGTATAAAAGGAGGAAAATATGAACCACAATGAGGAGAAAAATCAATCAAAATCAACCCCAAACTGACACAGATGTTAGAATCAGCAGACAAGAATGTTAAACAGGTATTATAACTATATTCCACATGTCAAAAAGGTAAGTAGAGAAATATGAGGTAAACATGACAGACAATGCTATTAACGATGAAAACTATGTCTGAGAAGAAAATGTACTGGTTGGAATTAACAGCATATTAGACAGCACACAAAAAGATTAGTCAACTTGAAAACAAACTATCTGAAATGAAACTTGGCAAAAAAAAAAAAAAAGATTCTAAAACACTCAAAATATTACGGAACTTTGGGATAACTTAAAATAGCCAAATATGTATGTAATTGGAGGCCCTGAAGGACAGGACAGTGGAAGAAACAAAAAACATCAAAAAATCATGGTCAAACATTTTTCAAATTTGATGAAAACTATAAACCCACTAAACCAAACTCAATGAAACCCAAGCCCAAGAAACATGAATAAAACTAAACAAAAGCATAAAAATGTCAAGTTGTTCAAAACCAGTGATAAAGAAAATCTGAACAGCCAGAGGGGGAAGAAAGTTACAATATATGAAAAAAGATAAGGATGACAGCAGATTTTTGATCAAAAACAATGAAAGTCAGCAGACAGTGGAATAAGATCTTTAAAATAATAAAAGAAAAAACCGTCAACTTAAAATTTTATGCACAGCAAAAAAATCTTTCAAGTATTGAGACTAAAATACTTTCCAGACCACAAAACCTAAAAAAATTTATGACTAGCAGAGCCTCTCTACAAAAAATGTTAAAATCCTCCAGACAGAAGGAAAATGACTCCACACAGAAGAGGAAGATGTGGAGGAAATGGAGCTCTCATACACTACTGGTCAGAAAGCAAAACCGTACAGCCACTGTGGAAAAGAGTTTGGCAGTTTGTGATAATATTAAATATCCGCTGACCAGATGATCCACTCCTGGCTGAAATAAAAGCACACGTCCACACAAAGGCTTTTATACAAATGTCCACAGCAGCTTTCTGTGTAATAGACAAGACTAGGGGAAAAGCCCCAATGTACAACAGATGAATGATAAACTGTATACCCACACAATGGAATACTACACAGCAAAGATAAAATGAATGAACTACAGTCATACATCACATAATAACGTTTTGGCCAATGACAGACTGCATATGCGATGGTGGTCCCATGAGATTAGCACCATACAGCCTGGGTTTGTAGTAGGCTACACCATCCAGGTTTGTATAAGTGCACTCTGCGATGCTCACACAAGGACGAAATTGCCTAATGACACATTTCTCAGAACGCATCCTGCCACTGAGGGACACGTGACCATACTGACGCATGCAATCACATGGATGAATCTCAACATAGGTAAGCTGAAAGCAGTCAGATAAACTATGATGCATTTACAAAATCAAAGAACTTTATGTCTATAGAATGCATGTAATATATATAGTCCTTTATAAAATTTCAGAAAATTCACGCCACTGTATAGTGACATCATAGGCACAACAAACAAGAGCAGGGAGGGGTGAGGAGAGGGGTGGCGAGGAGAGGGGTTACAAAGGTGCAAGAGGGGTTGATGGAAATGTTCGCTGTTTTGCCTATGGTCATACACGTCAAATTTTATCAAACTGTATACTTTAAAAATATGTACTTTTTATGTCATTTATCTCTCTAAAATACTGTTTTTGAAAAATAGCTTACCAAGTGTGACCCCTGGGGCCCTCTATAAGTGTGGATCCAACAAGTAGCCCTCTTTTAAAGAAAAACCCTGCTTATCATTCCCAGCTTCACTATTTGCTTCTATATTACACAATGAGATACCATTTCACACCCACTATGACAGATAAAATCAAAAAGACATTAACAAGTGTTGGTGAGGATGTGGAGAAACTAGAACCCTCATACACTGCGGATAGGAATGTGTAATGGTACAGCTGTTTTGGAAAACGGTTTGAAGGTTCCTCAAAATGCTAAACATCGAACTGCCATAGGACAAAGCAATTTCATTCCTAGGCATATAACCAAAAGAAATGTAGATGTCCACACAAAATATCGTACACAAATGTTCACCACAGCATCATGCACAAGAGCCAAAAGGTAGAAACCATCCAAATGTCCAAAAACTGATGAACAGATAAAATGTGGCTTATCCATACTATGGAATATCGCTCATAAAATGGAATGAAGTATTGAGAGATGCTACAACATGGTGAACTTGTTAAACATTTATGTTAAGTGAAAGAAGCCAGATGTAAAAGGCCAAATATTGTCTCATTCCATTTATGCGAAATGTCCAGAACAGCCCAATTCACAGAGATAGAAAAAGATTAGTGCTTGGCTGAGGCTGGGAAGAGAGAGAATAGGGAATGAAGGCTTATAGGTACTGGGGTCCTTTTACGGGATACTGAAAGGTTCTAACGTTAGACTGTGGTGATGGGTGTACTACTCCGTGAATACACTAAAAACCACTGAATGTTGTATACTTTTAGGATATGTAAAATATATCTCAATAAATAAAAGTAAATCTCATAACAAAAAAAGATGAAGAAGAAAAAGCCATATGTACTTTTTTAAATGTGAAATTTCCTGATTTTTATGTGTTGGCTATTAAACTTTAAGATGGCCGTCAAGTCCCCAGATATTCGGGCAGGCCAAATATCACCTGCCTGCTCCATCCAGCCAGTGGCCAAGAACTTGCCAATTTCAGGACTACACCACCTTCTTAGGAACCACAGGGCACAGTTCTCTGGTTGTTTCCCTACAAGAACTCCCCAGCACTGTGTTCTCTAACCCCACTGAGAGTATTTTTCTTGCCCGCCTCATCCTCAATCCATTCTCTAACTCTTCTCTTCTTCACCATCATCAGCAGGTTGCCATCACTCCTGTACACACACTAACTTCCGCTCTGCATCAGAGCTGCCCCAGCTCCATCGTACGCCAAGTCTTGAAGCCCACCCTGCCAGCTCTGACTACCTGGTATTGTACAACGTCCTGTGTCCCTCTCCTGTGCCAGACCGACTAAAACATATCATGCATCCCATCTTTCTCCTCCCAGCTCCACCAAAAGAAAAAAAGGTTGTTGTTTGGCAGGTTTCGAAGACATGACAATGGCAAACAGTGCTGTACTAGTCTGCTGGACGGAATGCTCTTTCCTCAACCAGGAGAGCAGGCGGCATTGGGAACGGGAAGGAAAGTGCTTCCAGCATGGAAGGGAAAGCAGTGGACAGACTGCTTCACTTGAAGGCCACCTAACAGCCCCGCTCCCTGTGCCCAGGCACAGGTCCTCCACTACACAGAAAGAGGGACGCTGTCAGACGTAAGGAAGGAGGCATCCAGAGAAAGGGCGGGACAGGACCAAAACCCTGACCCTGGTGACAACCTACCCGGAGACTGGCACACTCTGTATCACAGTCAGGAAGCAACGGTCTGCTTCTCCCTCTTCACCCCTGAAATAGAAAAGCACCAGACCAATCTTGGCGCCAAAAACGTCCAAAACTCAAGGAGAAAGAAAATAGGAAAGTGTCTGCCTTACAAAAACATCTGAGTGGTGAATAATTACTTCACTGTCCCGTTATAAATTTCTAGAGAATCCCAAAAGATTACCTCTAAAGACAATGACTTACGTCCTCAGACGGTAATGGGTCTTGTGCTATCTTTATTTTTATGTTGATTTTAGAATAATTGTTTGTTGTTAGATGGGTTAAATGTTTAGCTATTTGAATTTCCATCTGATGTTAATGTAACTTATTACTACAAGTTAAATCAAGTACACCCAAGGCAGTTTTACAGGGGCTTCCGAGACACCGTTTATTATGCTTGCTCCTATTCAAAGAAGCCACACAGCCCTCTTGTCTCCCTATTGTTATGAAGGGAAGATGGCTGAGCAGAAAGATATAAGATTTTTTTCCCTCAAGATGGTTCATCTTTTGTGTGGGCAATCTGTCTTTGAGGAAAGACAGAATAAAGCCGATATTTAGGAATATCAAGTGAGTCAGTGCGGGCATCTCTCAAATCCATGATCAATATTCTCATGTTTTTAACACCGCTTTCAGTCATAAATATCTTTCCTCTAAGAAAGAAATAATTCTCCTTTCGGTCACAGTCATTGCAGTCGATACGAGTCAGCAGAGTGGCCACAATGGCCTGGTCAGGCTGGGGGCACCCTTTCCACCCAAGAGCCAAGAACACACTGGTGCATGAGAACCTGAGAAGGAAAGCCGCAAAGAGAATGTAAAGACCAGAAACAGCAATAGCGGGGAAAAGTTTTTTATTCTGAAGCATAACATCATCTGTGTTAACAATTTATTTCACATCCTATTTTTCTCCTGAGCCCAGCAAAAATAAAAAAAATTTTAAAAAGTCAAGATTGACATTATCGTTCAAAACTAATGTGCAATATCCTTTTAAAAGTTAAAATCTAAATATTGAGTAGAGGTTGCATGGAAAAGAACACTTAAAAAGTACACAATTAAATATTTTAAAAAGTAAATCTTATCAAAACATATCCAGGTAAGAGCCTTACTTAGAGTATAATCTTTTGAACATCTGCCAACTACCCGTCAAAGGTAGAGTACTGAAACGCTGTGTACTGTGTTAACAAGAATCCTAACACTGGAAAGGTCACTTTTGAACTAATTCACCAACAATATATGGCTCGTCAGCTTCCTGAATCACAAAACCTGTGCACATAGTTGCCACAAGGCCACCAGCAGGAGGCGGCCCTGAGTAGGTGTCCAGCAAGAGGTAAGAAGGTCGGCACTGGAAAGTGGGCTGCTCCTCGTCACCACTGTGAGCATCCTTATGAACAGACTGACTTCCAGCCCTCACTTAGAAAAGGAACCGTTTAAAGTGAATGTAAAGAAGGAATCTCCTGCGTGAGCAGGTCTGAAGCCCACAGGCACAACAAGCCTCCGAGCGCTGAGCCCTCTGGCGCCCCCTCTCGGTAGAGCCTTGTTTTACGGACAGGCGCGGCACCTCCCACAACCCACCAGCCAGGCGTCACAGATGCAACAGAAAGATGATTGACCGCATTTTCACATTTGTAAAATGTTAAGGATAGAAACTTGAAAATAAACTAGTGCTTTAAAATATTTCGCCAGGGAATGCCACTGACAAGGCTTTATTTCCGGGAGGATGGGGGCACGGCCACTGCACTGCTCCATCACCACAAAGTAGGAATAAGCATCATCACAAAGACTTTGTTATTGTGCGATGGCAGAAGTTCCCCTCCTCTAGAGATTATGATACCTGAGGACTGGGATCAATGCTTAACAAAAAGAAAAAGAAAATTTTCTTAACAGTCTCAGAACTTTTTTTTCTGAGAAGAGTCCACACTTTGGCAAGTAGCAAATGCACCCGTTTTGACACTGAGATTCTGGGAGCCTGTGACTTCTCCACTGTTTCATCAGAAATTATGGCTTCACTAAATTAGCAACAGATGGGAGTCATATGAAGGTGACTGACTTCTGGTAAAACACAGCCCATTGAGGAAGACAACACCACTTCCCTGGGGTTCTAGGGAACCGGGAGGAGATGCATGCGGACATGGTCCCACCGGTGGGGGGCCTGCCCGCCGCCCCCGACTGGAGTGAGCAGGACTGCACAGCCCACGCCCAGGACCAGAGGTGGGCAGGCCAGGCTGGAGCCATCACCCTTGAGCCAGGAGACGCTCGCAGCCACACCCCGACACCGGCTCTCCACAGGCCAGGCCCCCACAGGACGCACAGCAGCCTGCTGGGGACAGCATCCCACCACAGCACTCCTTGCTCCCACATGCCTCACACTGCTGGCCCCAGGTGCCCGACAGGACAAGCCTTGGATGCCCCCAAGGCTGTCCCGGTAGAGCCCAGCAGTGGCTCCAGACAATGGGACCTGTCAGGGGAAGGACCTTTTCTCAAAACAGCGAGCGTGGCTCTGGGAAACATCTCTGCATCAACCAGGTAACAGCTCTCAATAAACAGACCCGCGACGGAGGTCGAAACTACATGGAGGCAGACGGGGAGGGCCGCTTGCCACACTGAGCGGCTAGCCATGGGGCGTCTGTGGGCCTGCTTTGGCAGCTGGCGGTTGACACAGAAAACCAGGCCACGGCCCCAGCAGAGAGGCCGCTCCCTGCAGGACACGACTCTTAGATGGCCAGGCCTGGGGCAGGTGCCCGGGTACTGCGGCCAATGCTTCCTGGGAGCAGCAAGGGACAGCAAGGGCAAACCCCACCCCAGCCTGAGAATAACCCCCGGGGACGTGGGGTGCCTTTGTCCCTCAAAGCCACAGGCTCTGGAACAGTCTCCCTGCATTTAAGTTCTGTCTCCACCTCTGATGAGCTACGTGATCTTAAGCAAGTTACTACACCTCTCTGTGCCTCGATTTCCCACCCGGAGCATAATCACAGTACCTACCTCACAGGGTTTTTGTGAAGATTAAACTAGATTCAAACATTTAAACCAATTTCAAACGTGCCTGACACAGACTAAGTGGTCACAAAAGCCACTGTTAACTGATTATTCCCATTGCTGCTCTCTCCTCCCCGTCGTATGGTCTCAGAGCCTGGGCAAAGTAAGATGTTTCCCCACCACACGGCCTGCACTCGTACCTTCTCTCTGTGACAGGAATACACTCGAAATATGCTCAAAACCAAAAACGTAGCGATTAAAAACTGAGAGTTCTCTGACAATGACAGACCTCCCTCTCAGCTTGAGAGGCAAGATGTCAAAGGGAGCACTTCACTGCCTCGTAGCCAAGCCACTTCTGCCACGACCTCTTCTCTTATGCCCCTCCCTGGCCAGTCTATAGCCAGGGTCCCCACCTTGTTTGAAGCTGTCCTCACGACCTTGGCACTTCAGGTGACCGGATCAGAGCTGCCCACGATCCTACACCAAGGTGACCAGGCCCCTCATCTATGACCAAAGTCACCTGAGCACACTGAGTCACGATGTGGTTCTAAACCCTTCCGCTTACCTTGTACAGAAGCAGCCTCCGAAATCCCAGCCATGCATCCCTGGGAAAGCCCAGAGAGGTCCTCAACGCTCCAGCCAAGCGCTGCCGCTCCTAGGGACATGGCGTACTTCGTCTGCATCTGAGTTTACATCTGCTCCACAACTAGTTGCTAGTTCTAATGCACATCGTAAGGATGCCTCTGGAACCAGAAGACATTTTCAAAAACAGAATGAGGGGGCCGGCCCGGTGGCGTGGTAGTGAAGTTCACATGCTCTGCTTTGGCAGCCTGGGGTCTGCAGGTTCGGATCCCGGGCATGGACCTACACACCAATCATCAAGCCGTGCTGTGATGGCACCCCATATACAAAATAGAGGAAGACTGGCACAGATGTTAGCTCAGGGACAATCTTCTTCACAAAAAGAGAGAACGAGGTCCCCAAGCTTGTGAGAAGGGCCCATTTTATCCATGATCTATGTAAATCAAGTATCAGGGCCATTTCCACAAAATCTTCCACTCAGCACTCATTTCCCACAGCGTGTCTATGAGAAAAAATGCTCCTCCTATCAGTCAGAGAGTGTCACAAAGAGGGCCACCACCCCTCACCAATGGGAACTTTGGGGAAGAAGGACCTAGATGCTCCCTGGCACCAACTAAATATCAACTCTGAGTGTGAGAGAAGCAACTGAATAAAGTAGACATGGACACATCTACACTCCATCCCACACCTCCCCAATGGAGCAGAGCAGACGTCAACAGCACGTGGCTTGTACTGCCAGCGTGGAGTGGGCTGGCATAAGCAGCCTTAATCAGGGAAGCCCTGACAGCACGGAGATGGCCCCAGAAGCTCTCAGGACACACAGGGCTGTGGGCCTGCACAGCCTGCCTTGTTCCTCTTCACCCTCCTTCTTGGGGTCCCTCTCAGCTCTGTCTCAGCTACCTCTAGTCCCTCAGCAACTGGGATGAAGGAGGAACCCAGTCTCGTGCACACTTTGGGACCGCTGCTCTCAGGGCCGACACAGTGAGTGCCCCGGCTCTCGGCAGAGAGCACTGGGCTCGGAGAGAGCTGCCTCCCTTTTCCACGGTGTAAGCTTCTAGGATTCTCTGACATGTAGATCTTTTTCACCTACTTCCAAAAGGTCACAGCTGTCTTCTGGAAAGATGAAACTGCTTGAAGCTTGGGAAGCCTAATAAATAGGAGGTTTGTGTACTTTAGAGGAAAAATGAAAGTCAGTCCATGGCAATGCCATCAGCTGGACTTTCCAAGGAATGCTTCTTGCCAGGACTGCTAGCCCCCAGTGAGGGCCCCGTGTGCAGAGGTGCCCTCTCTGAGACCAGGCCAGGGCTCAGAGCTTCCCATTTGTTGTCATTTGACCACCCTACAAAGGGGGCATTATTATTACTATGTTATAGAAAAAATAAACATAGATTAACTTTCCCCCAAAAAGAGTCAATATGCAAACAAAGCTTGTACCCTCAACTGCGACCTACACTGCTGTCAGAGGTGAAATACTACTCAGAGGAAGATGGTTTCTCAACATATAATGTTAAGCCCCCAAAAGAAGAAACTCAAACTTATCAGCCAAAGCTCCTTCTGTACCATGTCTTTTAAAACCTGGACATCGCCTGAGAAAACGCCTCACCTAAGGTCACTAACACAAATGTTTTAATGCCCATGTCCTTCTGCAGTTCCCTAACGCCTGAAAGGCTCTTTCAAAATGATGAAGGCATCTTTAAGTAGAAAGCAGAGGGAAAACATCCACGTGTCACAAACCCTATCCAGCAACAGAGCACGAGCTGAGAGCTGCATCTGGCATTTTTGTGATCCAAAAGACAACAGTCTGGACACGAGCCAGAGAAGTGCACTGCTCAGGCCACCCCTCACACGAGCTCTAGAGCCACAGGACCACTGGGACCAGGCCCAGGTGCCGTCAGCACAACGTGAGTCTACGGCTGCAGTGCCAAGTGGCAGGACACAGCTAAGGAGGACGAACTCTATTTCACATGATGCTCAGAGTAATCCCATTTTGAATTTTCAGATTGAGGCTACATAAATAGGAATCAGAAACAATGGCTGTTTTTCTTGTCCGTTTTGGAAAATGTGGAAAATTATTAAGATATTTAAATCATCCTAATCATTCTAACAAATTAAGATGACTTAAATCTTTCTAACTTAATCCAGTGAGTTTTAGCATTCCTCAGATAAAAAAGGAACCGAGGCATCTCCTAACGTACACATTAAGGTTATAACATGCTTAAATGAAGTAATGTTCACAAAGACAAATGACCAATGTCAACAGCACTTTAAAGTTTATAAAATGCCTTAAACATTACCTCATTAAGAGATACACATTTCAAGGTGATGGCTAAAAACACCTTTAATATTATTTATAGCAAAACTGATACAAGTTGGGAGAGGTGGTGTTAAGGAGAGAAGATAAATGTTTTTAAATCACTTAATATCTAACCACCTTACATAAGCTTGTTATGGGAAGGCACTTTACAAACCCATTTCTACACCTGACAACTTGGCGAGTTTGTCTATATTCCCAGTCACAAACAAGGAAAGCACAGAGTGCAGGCTCAGGGATGCACCTGAGTGTCATGCAGCCGCCAGGCAGCCACCGGGATGGGAACTCACATCCTGGGGCTTTTCACTCTCCCATGAATGAGAGGGGTCCACAGCCTGCCCCTTACTATGTCAATTGTCTGCTGGGAACGAGAATCTTAGCTATAAGAGATTTGAGAGAAATGACAGAAAAAAACTCGCTTTGAAATAGCTATGAAGGCAGCAAAAGTTTTAGAAGGTCTAAAGTGGGAAACTTAGTAGGAAAAAAACAGCTCTATGGAGAAAGCAACAATGCACAACAGCTCTGGAGGCACTGTGTTTACAAACAAGTGTGGGAGGAGCCCTCACAACTCACTCCCACGACGTCCCTTCTCCAGGGGCTCGAGGCAGAGAGAGCTGCGTAACTCGCTTCCAGTCATACCATGGGATCAGAATCCAGCTCTGCCTGAAAATGATTATTACAGAGAAAAATCCTAATGCCTCTTTTTATCCCCAAATATGATTTTTGTACATATATTTAAGGAGAATAAAAACTTGTTAGTAGAATATGGCACAGTCATATACACATCAAAATGCTACATAATTATTCATTAATATCTTAGAAAAAGTTCTCAAATTTCTCAGAAAAACGTCCAGTGAAGTATAAGAGTTTATAATAAACTAAAAGGCAACTTTAAAAATGAAGTTAGTTGTTATCAGGTTAAAAAGACTGTTATAACTATAACATGTTTTATGTAAGCTTCATGGTAACCACAAGCAAAAGCCTACAGTATGTACAGAAAATATAAAAAGAAAGGAATCTAAGCAAACCAATAAAGAAAGTCATCAAATCACAAAGGAAGGGAGCAAGAGAAGGAAAAAGGAATTTAAAAACAACCAAAAGACACTGAACTAAATGGCAACAGTAAGTCCACACCTATCAGTAATTACTTTAAGTATGCATGGACTAAATTCTTCAATCAACAGACACAGAATAGCTGAGGGGATAAACAAACAAGACCCAACTATATGCTGCCTATAAGAGACTCACTTGAGTTGTAAGGACACACAGATTGAAAGTGATGGGGTGGAAAAAGTTCACGCAAATGGAAACCAAAAGGTTTAGCTATATGTATATTAAAGTAGACTTTAGGCCAAAGACTGTAACAAGAGACAAAGAAAGTCATTATATAATGATAAAGGTGTCAATTCATCAAAAGGAGACAAGACTTGTAAATATTTATGAAACTGACATAGCAGCACCTCAATTTATAAAGCAAATATTAACAGATCTGAAGCAAGAAACAGACAACAATACACTAATAGCAACGGAATTCAATGTCCCACTTCCAACAACGGATAGAGCCAGACAGGAAATCTGCACAGAAACATTACTTAAACTACACTTTAGATTAGATGGACCTAACAGACACATAAAGATCATTCCACCCAACAGCAGAATACACATTTGTCACAGAACACACATTCATACACAAGTGCATGTGGAACATTCTCCAGGACAGATCATATCTTAAGCCAAAAAACACATCTTAAATTTAAGAAGATTGAAATCATATCAAGCATCTTTTCCAAACACAATGGTATGAAACTAGAAATTGATTACAAGAAGAAAATTAGTAAATTCACAAATACGTGGAAATTAAACAACACACTCTGAACAACCAATGAGTCAAAGAAGAAATCAAAAAAGAAATTTAAAAATATCTTGAGACAATGAAAATGTAAATATAAGACACCAAAACTTATGGGATGCAGCAAAGGCAGAGGGAAGTTCATAGCAATCAACACCTACATTAAGAAAAAAGAAAGATCACAAATAAACAATCTACCTTTACACCTCAAGGAACTAGAAAAAGAGCAAACTAATCCCAAAGTTACAAGGAAGGAATAAAGATGAGAGCAGGAATAAAAGAACTAGAGACTAAAAAGACAACAGAAAAAAGTCAATGAAAATAACAACAGCTTTTTTGAAGAGATAAACAAAACAAACAAGCCTTTAGCTAGACTTACAAAAAAAAAAAAAGAGAGGAGGACGCAAAAATATAAATGAAAGAGGAGACATTACAAATGATACTACAGAAATACAAAGGACCATAAGAGACCACTCCGAACATTTATACACCAACAAATTAGACAACCTAGGAGAAACAGATAAATTCGTAGAAACATACAGCCTACCAGGACTGAATCATAAAGAAACAGAAAATCTGAACACAGCAATGACTAGTAAAGAGATTGATCAGTAATCAAAAACCTCCCAACAAAGAAAAATCTAGGACCAGAAGGCTTCACTGGTGAATTCTACCAAAGATTTAAAGAAGAATTAATACCAATAGCTCTCAAACTCTTCCAAAAAACAGAAGAGGAGGGAACACTTCTAAACTCATTTTATGAGGCCGGCATTACCATGATACCAAAGCCAGACAAGGATGCCACAAGAAAAGAAAATTACAAGCCAATACCCTGAAGAACATAGACGCAAAAATCCTCAACAAAATATTAGGAAACAATTCAACAATACATTAAAAGGATCATTCACCATGCTCAAATGGGATTTATTCTAGGGATGCAAGGATGTTTCAGTATCAGAAAATCAATGTGTTGATTGGTTCATTTGTTTGTTAATGGGGTATTATCAAATGAAGGATAAAAATCATACGATCATCTCAATAGACCCAGAAAAAGCATTTAACAAAATTCAACATCTTTTCACGATAACAACTCTCAACAAACTGGTTATAGAGGCAACGTACCTCAACATAATAAAGACCATTTACGACAAGCCCACAGCTAACATCATACTCAATGGCAAAAAGCTGAAAGCTTTTCCTCTACGATCAGAAACAAGGATACCCACTCTCGCTACTTTTATTCAACACAGTACTGGAAGTCCTAGCCAGAGCAATTAGCAAGAAATAAGGGGCATCCAAATTGGAAAGGAAGAAGTGAAATTGTCTGTTTGAAGATGACACGATGTTATATGTAGAAAACTCTAAAGACTCCACCAAAACAGTGTTAGAATAAATAATTTCAATAAAGTTGCAGGATACCAAATCAATATTCAAAAATCAGTTGTGTTTCTATACACCAACAATGAACTATCAGAAAGAGAAATTAAGAAATTACGATGGCATCAAAAAGAATAGCTAGGAATAAATTTAACCAAGGAGGTGATCTGTACACTGAAAATGATGACATTTATATAAAAAAAACAAAACTGAACACAAATAAGTGTAAAGACATGCCATGTTTATGGATTGGAAGCACTAATATTGGTAAAATGTATGTGCTACAGAAAGCAATCTACAGATTCGACACAATCGCTATCAAAATTCCAGTGGCATTTTTCACAGAAACAGGACAAACAATCCTAAAATTTGTATTGAACCATAAAAGACCCCAAATAGCCAAAGAAATCTTGAGAAAGAAGAATAAAGCTGGAGGCATCACACTCCCTGATTTCAAACTATATTACAAAGCTACAGTAATCAAAACAGTATGGTATTGGCATAAAAATAGAATAGAGAGACCAGAAATAAATCCATACATATACAGTCAATTAATTTTCAACAAAAGAGCCAAGAATATACACTAGGTAATGGATAGCCTCTTTAAGAAATGATATTTGGAAAACCAGAGAGCCACACACAAAAGAATAAAACTGGACCCGTTTTACAGCATACATAAAAATCAATTCAAGATGGATTAAAGACTTAAATTCTAAGACCTGAAACCAGAAAACTCGTGGACGAAAACATGGGAGGTAAGCTCCTTGACATTGTCTTGGCAATGACTTTTGGATCTGACACCAAAAGTAAAGAGAACAAAAAACAATACAAGTGGGACTAACATCAAAACTAAAAAGCTGAACAGCAAAGGATACCATCAACAAAATGATAAGGTAACTTTCTGAATGGGAGAAAATACTTGCAAATCATACATCCAATAAGGGATTAATACCCAAAATACACCAGGAACTCATACAATTCAATAGCAAAAAACTCACTAACAATCCAATTTAAAAATGAGCAAAGGACTCAAATAGACATTTTCCCAAAGAAGACACAGAAATGACCAACAGGTATGTGGAAAGGTGCTCGAAATCACTAATCATCAGGGAAATGAAAATCAAAACCACAATGAGATATTACCTCACACCTGTTAAGATACCTAATATCAAAAAGAGATAAATGCTGGCAAGGATATGGAGAAAAGAGAACCCTTGTGCACTGCTGGGAATATAAATTAGTGCAGTCACTATGGAAAACAGTATGGAGGTTCCTCAAAAAATTAAAATTAGAACTACCCTATGATCTAGTAATTCCACTTCTGAGTATACATCCAAAGGAAATGAAATTATCTTTAAGAGATGTCCGCCCTCCCATGTTCATTGCAGCATTATTCACAATACCCAAGACATGGAAACAACCTAAGTGTCCGTTGATGGATGAAAAGATAAAGAAAACGTCGTGTGTGTATCCACACACACACACATACACAATGTAATATTATTCAGCCTTAAAAAAGAAAGTAACCCTGTCACTTGTGACAGCATAGATGAACCTGGACGGCATGATGGTAAGTGATATAAGCCAGACAAAGACAGACAAATACTGCCTGGTATGACTTATGTGGAATTAAAAAAATGTTTTTAAGTCAAACTCATAGAAATGAAAGTGGTTACTGGGGCTGGGGGCAATGGAAAGACGTTGGTAAAAGGGCACAAACTTTCAGTTATTAGATGAATAAGGTCTGAGGATCTAACATATAACATGGTGACTATAGTTGATAACACCGTATGGTATAACTGAAATTTGCAAAAAGAGTAGAATTATACCTTAATACGGCTGAAAACAAATAAACGTTATGAATAAACAATCTCCTAAGACTGGAAAAGACTGCCCTGGCCCAGGCCAAGCCTCAGACCAGTGGTTTTCTCTGAGAGCTAAGGTGATTCTTTACGGCAAAAAAAAGTTTGTATTTACTTACTCTTAAAAGGTCTTTTAAAGTGATATTTTTCCAGAAAGGTCAAGAAGCTACAATAGCAGACTAACTATGTGCTGAAAATTTAGCACATGAGATTCTCTAACTGAAGAGAACAGTTGCATATAAGGAAGAGTATCGCCTGGGATGGATTCCATCAACCCTCGACTCCACGAGAACACTTTGTTTAGTTGTTGGGGTCGAGGACATTATGTCGTTGGTACACCACTGCAAAACCAAGTACAGTAGTGGGTTAGGTCTTTTCGCCTCCTTCAAAATGACTTAGGAATTGCGCTATGATATTAAAAAATCCAACTAAGAAAATTACAAAAGAATTCATATAGGATCCAAGGAAAATATTCTCAATCCAATGGTCTTAGAAGAATTCTTACAACAAATATAAAATAAACTAGATTTTACACTCCCCTTTTTAAAATATGCATATGTTAGCTATCTAATCCTTGACCATATATTTTTTTGAAATAAAAACTTTTATTTTTGAAATAATAAACTACCAAAAAAAAAACCCCAGCAAGCAGTATATCTTTGTAAAATGTGTGTAGCCAAAAAGTAGTAATTCAGAAAGTATTAACAAGTTTAAGAACTTGGATGAAAATAAAGATAGGTTCCAACCAAACTTCTTAAAAAAATAAAATACATTTCAAATAAATCAAAGATGAAAATGTAAAAACAAAACCAAAAAAGTGATACAAAATAAGCATGGATGGCTATCAAAAAAAAAAATTAAGGCCTTTGTAAACAGTCCACGATACTCAGAAGCCATAGGAAGAGAGTCAAAAATCTAACTACAGCTGCACCAATGTTAATTTCTAGTTAATAGTTTTGACAAATGTACCATGGTTATGTAAGCTGTTATCATTAGGAGAAGCTGGGTGAAGGGCATAGCAGAACTCTGCTATCTTTACAGCTTTTCTGTAAATCTAAAATTATTCCCAAAAAATCTGACTGCACAAAAATAAATTTCTGAAAAAAAAAAAAGAAAACCTCTGTGGATAAAACCAAAATAGAAATGACAATCTTTAATATGCAAAAAGTTCTTATCAATAAGAAAAAAAGATTAAAAAATCCAATAAAAAATAAGCAAGCATTTTACTAAGGATACATAAATTTCCGATAAACATAACGAAAGATGTTTAACCTCATTCAATTAAAACGTAAAACATTAAAATAACGAGGGCAATTTGAAAAGATCTAAATTTTTAATTCTACTCAGAATTTATTCTACATAGACTTGCGCAAGTACACAAAGATGTCTATACAAAGATGCTCACAATTCATGTTGCTTAAAATAGCTCCAAACCAAACAACAAGGACCAAAACAACCCTAGAAAGACTCTAAACACATATTAAGAGGGGACTGTTTAAGGCAAGAGAAACGTTGGTGCATCATTTAGATACATACATGTACAATAAAATACCATACAGTCATTGAAAGAATAAAACACCTCTCTCCATCACACTATGGAACGACCATGGATGGCACTGTCTCAATCCCAAATTGTCATAATTGAGAAGTGTGTTTCAAGACATTTTCCCTTGTGAACACAGTTCAGTATCCATACCAAGAGGGAAGATTTCTGATTTACTTTGCCACAATTTATTTCCACTCATCAGCATCCACTGTACAGTTAAGTTTCCAGCGTGCTCAACTATTACACTTAATTTTAAATTCCGAGGAACTGGACAGAAACACCAAGTTCACAAGGAGAATAATATTATGTGAATAGGAGCCAAGTACCCAGAAGACACATCTAGTACTTCTAAGTAAGGCTAGAACAGGAGGAAGATTTTGACTGATATGACCAATTAAATTTAAAGTGAGGTCTTTTGGAAGCCAATTGATTTAAATTAATTTCCTTGAATTATATCTTTCCTGAAAAATAACCTTAATGTGTTAATCTAAGATTTGAAGGAGAAGTATTAGGAGTACACATAGTAATTACATAATTACGGGTTGCCCAGGACAAAGTTTCACTGAAATTCTGTGTCCACTTAGTATTAACCACTCCTAATGTAACTTGATCTTAAGAAATCCCAACTAAAAATTTAACCAGAAACTACATAAAAGCCCTTTATTTAAAACTCCCATTATCTGCACCAATTGTAAAACACCACCACTTCGATTATAAGCATGGGTTGGATCCATTGATCAACCCTGGCTGTACGTACTGCAGGAAGATTACAGCTCAATTAAAGCCCTGGCAGGGTCAGTAACATCCACGCGCAAGACGTTTCCTCGGAGTGTCACTTGGGTACAATCAATTAAAATGCACGGTGAATTGTTAAATGGAAAAATCCAAAACAAGGGCCTGCTGTCACACTCAAGGTTCTCGCATGCATTAAGAGGTTAATTTATATTTGTTCTGATGCATGCGTATAGGAGTAATATTTATATCAGATATTCATAGCTTACTTAGATGATTGATATCAATTTCTCTTCATAATATGACGAGCAAATAAAACACACGGCAGTTCTAATATAAAGAAATAACATGTGACAAGGTTCCCTAAAACATTTCTATTTTGGACCTCACAAGCTAAATTGCTTTCGCTGGCCCCTTCCACCTCTCAGCATGGTTGACAGACAAATTGATCGAAACATTGGAAAATAATATGCTTGCAAAATTTCTCTGGGTGAGTTTTCAGTCTTTTGAATTTTTCATACAAGAACAAAATGAAAGATTGCCTCCTTGATTTTTCCTCCATTATGCGGCCCCATCTTATGTACTACAGGAACATACAATACTTCAAACAGCAGCAATACGTTGTAAACAAAATGTATAACATTTTTCATAAAGCACCCAAGCTGTGTGAAGTTGAGAGACTGGGCAGCAGGCATCCTTGCCCTGCAGATTATGTTGTTCAATTATAATGAATTCATACATTTGAAGTTGCCTTAGGGTCTCTCATTAGACTTAGGGTGTTTATTACAGGAAAATATTGCCTGTATCATTTAAGAAGTAAGAGGGCTGGGTGATTTGATTAGAAATGTTGACAGTTGAAGTGTGTAAAGAATACGTCACTCACTCACATTTTCCAACTTCAATATTAGGATCCTTCATTTTTCATGACTTCTTTAAAGCGTTCTTTGAACTGCAGACATGGGGAACGAGAGGAAACTTCCTGTGGAGTGCGCGGCACACACGAATGGCATGACCTGGATTCCAGTGGACTTGTTACTCAAGTGTACTCACACCATTCCACAGGCAAACAGATTACTGCAAAAATGCCATTCTAATTACGCTCAGCCCTATATAACCGAGGATGTACAGAAAACAAAAATATTCCCGTATTATATACACAGACCTTGTCTACCAGTGAACAACCACACGTGCCTCCACTTTCTGTTCTTCAGAGCCCAGGCCCTCAGGCTCTTATAGAATTTTTAAATTAATGTCTATGGTATTATAGGATAGGCAGAGTCCTCATACATTTAAATTTACACCTCATGAAAATTCTTATTAACTAAATTTTTCCCTCAATACTCGCAGGTCAAGAATCGATGAATAGTCAATTTTTTTCAGTCAAAATTAAACAAATCATAAAAAATGGCATAATTTTCAGCATCGCAGATTAGATTTAGTGGGTAATATCTGCCAGATATGAAAAACAGAACTCATTATGTTGCACTAAAATAATTTTCACTGCAGTCTTTTTATTTCACTTCATCAGCTTCACCAGTTTTGATAAGTTCACCACAATATTTCACAAAATAACTTGGTTTGGAAATAGACTTTGCAGGTCCCGGACCTGATGCCCAGAATGTGAGGTGACCTTGGCAGGAGGCCCAGGTGGGCAGCCCCTGAATCTGCCTCCATGCTGGGGTGCTTCGGCAGCACCCCTCAGCAAGCTGTCGGACTCAACCTGGAACCACTGCCGGGAACCACAGGTGCGGAGACTTGCAAGACGCAGCACCAAAGTGAGCCTTGGAAACGAGCCTGTTTGATGGACTTTTTTGAAACAAGAATTTTAGTTAAGTATACAAGGAACATGCGGCCCTTTGTTCCTACTCAAAACCTTTGATTCTGGTTCCATCTGGACGCTGGTTTAATTATTAGTTAATGACAATATTCAGAGGAAGCACAGAACATGTGGGCCACCAGCAGTGGCCAGTGTGTGGAGGGTGGTGTGACCACAGGGGATGAAATAACAGTGAGGAGAAACGGCAACGCCCCGCCTCAGAGACAGGAGATGTATGTTAGCTTAAGCTCCGGAGTTAGTCCATCCTCAGTTATTGAGAGTGAGCAGCGGTTAGACAGGCAAAGAATGAAACAACACTCTCTTGATATAATCAAAAGGGGAAAAAAATACAGATGCTTGCACAAATGTTTTGTTGCCTTTTAAAGCAAAAAGTAACTCACAACCTGCACAGACATCTCTGTAGTAATGCCATGAGGACACTTGCGACCCTGTTAAGAGCAGGTCCCAGCAGGGCACTGGTACATCTACAGCGGCACTGCCCAGCGCAGGACTCCTCAAAATACTTTCCTTCGGGCCCAACCTAAAAAATACTTCTGAACAATTCTCAGTCTCTCCCTGCCCCTTCCTCAATGTACTCAAGGCCAGTAAGCACAGGAGTGTCTGTGTCCACGACCCACCAAAGTTGTTAGCTCTTGGCCCAAAATAATGGTTCTCACGTGGCCAAGACCACAGGTGCTGGTAGGGTGGCCATATAACTTGCTGTCCATGTCAGGTGAAGAGAACAGGAGGGCGAGATTCATCATGACCCCACCTGGCAGTAGCAGAAAGCCAGCTGGGGTGAATGCGCTGACTTAGAAATACCGTATGGAGACTGGCCTTCAATGTGGACAAGTTAACTAGCTACTCTGTAAACCGTTAAGAAAGACTGCTAACTCTGAGGGCAAATCTGTGTTGAGTGCTTAAGTTATCCACTATCTAACACCGAGTAAGATGAAGACAACACTATTAGTGTCATCACTATTATGACCATCCCCATCACGAGCATCACCATCACCACCAGGATGACCATCACCAGGTCCTGGCCAGGCGTTTTACAGACATCATCACATTTGAACCCTGTGAGGCAAGTGTAAGGTCCCCATTTTAGCAAATGAGAACTCTGCTCAGAGAAGTTAAACAGCATAACATAACTTGCCAAAGCTAGTAGCGGCAGAGCTGGAGCTGGGCCCAGCAGCCCGACTCTAAAGCCCCCATCTCACACTCTATGAGCAGATGAACGGGCTAGACGATGTCGCCAAGTCTTGTCTCACACTATAATAATGGAATACAAGAGCTACATGTGAAAGATGACCTGTAAAACGATGTGAGAATGGTGGAACATACTGAAAACCTGGATTCCAGGAAGCTGATCTGATCAACAAAGCATGAAGAGGACGGGATGGTGCTGCTGCAGCTCTGGGAGACAGCTCTCTGAGGGGAGGAAACGGCAAGGCACAACCGGTGGTCCAGGCAGGAGGAACAAGATGGTAGCGGTGGATGGGAGAGCCAGGCGCGGGGCCAGCCCAGCATCCCCCCAGAAACCCCAGCCCGCCCCAGGCCCATGCGGGAGCTGTCCAATGGAGCCGCTCAATGAAATCATCTCCCCGGAGTCCTGTGGTCACTGTGGATTTCAAAAGAGACTTTTTTTTTTCAACAGTCTGTAAGAATTAGTCACCAATGGCAAATTTCTAGAATGTCTCCCAAGCATCTCAGAAATTCTATAATTTTTTTTAAGCTATCATATAACCAAGTTTTGGACCAAGATCCATTTTTTTTTTTAACTTAGGAGGAGAGCACAGTGGAAGCGATTTGGTGTATTCTTTGTAAATGTCTGATCCTTCCCTGCCTCTCAAATCCCACGACGACGGTCCCCGTGCAGGCTCCCCAAGACCTCAAATCCCAGGACATCTGTCCCCATGCAGGACTCCAAGTGAGGCCGCCTGACAAGGAGGAATGCCAAGAAAAAGGAGACCCAAAGGCCCTGTGCCATCACTATTGCCCTGATTCGTAAACCTGCTCCCTGTCAAGACAGCACCAAAATGGTACTTCAAATCTTGGGAATAACAACATAATCAGAGTCCTTAAAAAAACCTGAAGTGCATGCAAGAAACCTAGAGGACACAATGCCAGGTTTCATCATCCAGGAGACTAACGCTCAGGTTCAAAATCTAAAATTAAAGCAAGCTTAGGGGGATGTCTATACACAACAACAGCCAGTGCTTCTCAGCCCACTCCTGACTTCCGCACTTTCAAACGGGTGCTTTGCATTAAAAGCAGAAGTCTATTTCTCTAAATCGTTTATTTTGTTTTAATAGGCCTTAAAGTACAACATTGCTTAATATCTTAGAAAAGCTACAATGTGGAACAGTAGCATTAAGTTAGGAGTGACAAATCCGAGAAAACCTCTACAATTTGGCTTCCATATCTCTGAATTGGTATTTCAATGACAGATGTTTGTTGCAGCAAAAACCTCTGTCAGAACAAAATTAGGTGATCTATCATTTTAAGATATGGTCTTCATATACTGTTTACTCGAAGATATCACTTGCCTCAAGCCAATTTTGACCAAGAACATTTTGTGATATGGAAGTGATTTGTATATCATCATTTTTGTGATAAATGTAGCTCTTGAACACAAAATAACCTACCATTCCACAGTATTACAGTTAAAACTCCTACACCAGTAAATCTGCACTAGTGCTTTTATTACTACTAAGATACTGTATCTAGACTCCAGGAGACTTTTTTTTCCTTGAATAAGGTTGCCACTTGCCTGCCTCCGGACTGGGTATAGGATTTCTAATCCACCATGGGGGCACCCTAAACCCCACACTCATCCCACAGTTTCTCAATCTTCTTAGGGACACAGGGCTTTCTCGGAGAGCTCTGAGATTTGGGGGATCCTCAGTGGCACTGGCCAAGCCACCACAGGGTGGGGGCAGCAGTGGGGGCCACGGGTCAGAGGAAGCTGAAGCTCCAAGAAAGGTATTTGTTTCTGGTGAAAAACGAAAACAAAGCAGTTCTGTTTACCCCTCTGCCAGGTTTCTACAAGGGAAACACCAAAAAGCACACACTGCCACACAAGCCAAGGGCTCTTGACACAAACCTGGGCCAAGCAAAAGCACCCAGCACCACCTGTAACAGTTAGACATTGGCCGGCAGCCACAGAGACGGCACTTGCCTGGTACTGATCACCCAAGATGAGGGACTACTCACCTTGTCACCCAGCCCAGCTGCCCAAACATGGGCACCCTGCTCCAGCCGCTGTGGGGATGTCAATCCTGGTATTCGGCTGGAAGAGCCCAGCACTCCCCAGTCGCCCATCCAACAAGAGAGTGCAGAACTGTGCCACGTGGTAGAACGGCCCCCCAGCACCCTAACACCTGACTTAGCCAATTATTGCCTAACTGGCCCGTTTCACAAGAGCAAGAGATAATATGGAAACATCAATGGATTGTTCATGCCTTCTATCCTCACACCTATGATTGTCTCAAAGACACCTGCTGTGTGTGGGTATGAACACAGTGACTCCTTCGAGTCATACTTTTAGACTGCCTCAAATCGAGGCCTGCGTGGAGAGTCAGTGAGGAGACTTGCATGCCACACAAGCCCACATCCTATATGCACACCATCCTATGCGGAACTTGAGGCTAAGGGGAGGGAAGGGCACGGTCTTGGCCCTTGCAGAATTCACAGCTGGCCAAGAGACAATGTCGCCAGCTCTTCTGAAACCTGAGAGTGCACATGAGGTAAGTGGTCAGACAGTCACAGGTGCAAGAGAAGGACCCTGGGAGACCCCATACCATGGAGTACAATTACCAGGGAGGCTTCTCGGTGGTTCTTCAAGATGTTAGGTATTCCAAGAGGTGTACAGGAGTCAACACAGCAGGCCCAAGGCTGCTCTCCTTAAGAGGTCTGCTTGCAGGGCTGGCCCTCACCTGGCACCTGGGCCCCAGAATTTGGGGAGGATACCCACTCTGCCCTGAATAGAGTGCCTCACTGCACCTAAACTGTTTGTACAAACCACGTGGTTCTGCACAAGGTATTCATAATCCCTGGGAACGCCTGTTCTCCTCCTGGGAGTCTGGGCCTGGGTCTGTGCAGTGCCGAGGATGCCTACGTGACCAGCCCCCATAAAAATCCTGGGTGTCGAGTCTCTAGAGAGCTTACCAGTAGACAGTGCTTCGCACGTGCTGCCACATCTCGAGCTGGAAGACACTGGGCCTGAGTAACTCCAAAAGAGAGAATTCCTGGAAGGCTGTGTGGCTCTCCCCGTGCCCCTCCCCACCCCACACACGGCCCCATGCACCTTCCCCCTTTTGTTGGAATTGTGTCCTTTCCCTGTAATCAATCTGAGCCATGGCTATGAGCCTCTGCTGAGTCCTGTGAGTCCTCTGGTGAATCACTGAAGGTGGGGTGGTCTGGGACCCCCACACAGCAGCGAGGCACAATCACACTGCAAAGAGGCACGTGAGCAGGAGAGGGAAGGAGGGCTGCAGTCATCTGTATGACATCTACCCAGGCCGGGAGCACGCGGAGCTGATGGGGCTGCTCCAGGTAGGGGCCGTCCAGGGAGACAGAGGGGGGCCGCGGCAGGAACGGGAGGACAACTACCAGAGGGTGTGGCCACTCCAACAGGAGGGGCACGGGAAGCCAGAAGGGTCCGGAGGCACAGGCCAGGCGCTCCCACCCTCACCTGATAAGGCCCAATCAGAAAGGCAGTTTGGTTCATAACCCAAGAACTAGAGTAACAGCTCTGAGCACGCTACCCTTTAAGATTTGGGTGGATAAAGAGTCAGAGCTGCACTTCACCTTTATGGAATGCGTCCATTCCACCAAAAGGCCTTTCTCTTCCCTCACATGATCAGTGCCCAGGCACCTGGGAAGGAGGCAGGGGCTCCCAAGCTCTCAGCCCCCCACACCTCTGTGAGGGCAACAGAGCAGAGTGGGGCCTATGGGTCTGGGCTGTAGTCCCCGGCCCTAGTGAGCTGGCCAAATGGGCAGGCTGAGTGTGAGCAACTCGGTCTTTGGGGGGCCTGACAGCAGGAGGAGCTGGAGAGGGAGCAGAGATGTGCTCCCCACAGAGGGCCTGTGACACGTCACCTACGACAGAACTCAGATCTGCAGTCCAGTCCATCTGGGGCACAGGACAGGATCCCTTCCAGGCAAAGTCCCACCAACCTCAATACACCAGGGCCCAAATCCTAGCAAAAGTACCAGGCCCTCTGAGGACTTGGGGGGTCTTCTGGATGGGGACATTTAAATGCTCCACACCACAAAACGAACTTCTTCAAGTAACAGTCAGTCACCAAAATCTTCTAGGATCTCACCTTAGAATCCTAAATTCACTGGGAGATGGGCACGCACAAGGGTTCTCGCCTCCACATCCACATCACATTTACATGTTCTCAGGGCTGTGTCACAGGTACACAGCTGAGCAGGTAAGAATTTATATTACACTCACACGTGGCATCTGACACAGGTGCAGGCTACACACTGTAATTAGGAATATGTCTACCACATCTAAAGGACAAGAAATTATAGTTGAGTATAACAACTTCTAAATTTCAATATTTTACATTCATTTTCAATATATTTTTCTTTCAGCCACATGACATGAACAGTTGAAACATACAGCAGCATATTCATCATTCAAGAAGATATATTACAGCACTGATCAGAGGGGCTGAGAGGACCACACACCAATATTACATTTTTCTAACACATCCACCACATATTATTCAAAGTGATGCTTTCATGGCCTTGTAGATCAGTTCAGAGGGTAGATTGTGTTTTCACTATTTTTTTTACTGTCTTTTACCTGTCAGGAGCTCAAGGTACCTATAATTCTTTAAATTCCACATACAAGGAGATTATACCACATTCTGTAATGGGGTCCCAGTCGCTCTGCTGCTCCTCGCGGTTCTGCTCTCACACTGAGCCCAACAGAACTTCCCATGCAGGAGCCAGTTTCCATGTGCCCCACCCAGCCCAACCCACAAGTGTTCATGTATTTGGACCCTGTCCAGGAGCTGCTCTTCATCTTCATAAGGTGGAAGAACGTTACATGTTCTTTTGTGAAGGGTCCTCCCTCTTTTTTCCCCAACAGAAAGCTTTCGTCTATTGGGTGAAAGACGAGGCAGCCTTCAGTTGAGTGAAAGCACACAACGGGACATGTCCTCTGGCACTGCGCTGGAGGAAGAGACCCCAAGGAGAGTG
Source organism: Equus caballus (assembly GCF_041296265.1). Classification (NCBI taxonomy): domain Eukaryota; kingdom Metazoa; phylum Chordata; class Mammalia; order Perissodactyla; family Equidae; genus Equus; species Equus caballus. The sequence goes on from NC_091684.1 coordinate 4,788,241, forward strand.
CCACGAGGTGGGGCCAGGCTGCAGACAGGATGAAAGATCTAAATCACTCCACTCAGCTCTGGATCTGCACAGGGACCAGCACAGGGCCAGCAAAAGGAGAATTCAGAGGGATGGGGAAAGGTGGTGGGGCAGATGGCGGAGGAAGGGGACCAAGAAGAAGGAAGCAGATCGCAGGAATGGCAGGGACAAGGCTCTCACTCATCCTGCGTACTGAAAGGCTGTGGCTCCCTGCTCGTCCTCAGCCAGCTCAGTACCACCTCACCAGGCCTAACTTCACCACCCCATCACCTCGCTGCTTCTGGCCTTTCTCAAATACAGACTGCGACAGACACAGCAAAGACAGACAAGGGGTCAAGGTTTCACCTTCCACTGGACACACTGCAAAGAGCCGAGGGGAAAGTTCTCAATTATTGGGCTTTTAAACCACTGAAACAGCCCATTCCCAACAGCACAAGGATGATTCATCCTTATAATGATCAAACCGAGGCCCTGTAAGAACCAGAAGAGGCTTGTGAATCAGAGAGTCAATCATGTTCAGGGTAATTTTAAGGTTAAGTATATTTAATTGTATTTCAGTGCTCCAAAAATTAGCAACCCATGAATGACAGAAGTACTGTCAATCGCAGGATCCATCGTTTGACCTTGCCTGCAAGCAGGGCGGTAAAGACCTGCATGAGGAACTGTACACACCCACACAGCATCCAATCCTTTTAATTAAAAAAATCTCCATGACAAAACTTATGACTTAAAAAAATGGTCTCTTACAACAGAAAAGAAGAATTTTGAAACATATGCATAAGATGATAATCTACAGAGTATTTGGGGCAGGGGGTGGAAGGTGCAGCCTGAGGTCCCAATACCGACGCTGGCTAGTAATGAGAACCACGACCTCCAGGGGAACCAGAGACTCTGCCTCTGGACAGCAACAAGATCGGACTCTCAACTCCAGAACCAGTGACGGGCACGGTAAGCACTGCCAGCCAACCCCGCACCCTGAACACCACTGGAAACCAAAGACCCACGCTCAACTCTGCATCCAGCACTCAAGATCATGCAGAGCACAGGGGACACTCAAAGATTTGTAGAAGGGCTGACCGAGGACCTTTCTATGTCAAGCACAGTTTTTTTTTTGTTTGTTTTTTTTTTAAGATTGGCACCTAGGCTAACAACTGTTGCCAATCTTTTTTTTTTTTCTGCTTTATTTTCCAAACCCCCCTGATACATAGTTGTATATCTTAGTTGCAGGTCCTTCTAGTTGTGGGATGTGGGATGCCGCCTCAACGTGGCCTGATGAGCGATGCCATGTCCGTGCCCAGCATCCAAACCCTGGGCCGCCGCAGCGGAGTACGCGAACTTAACCACTTTGCCACGGAGCCGGCCCCTCAAGCACAGTTTTAAATAAGAATACAAGTGCACTCAGTTCTATTCCTCCCCAAATATTGTGAAATTGGTGTTAACTTCATTTTAACAAAGTGACCTACAAGAAGTTGGATAGTTTGTTCAAGGCCACACAGCTAGGAAGCGGCAGAGTCAGGACTGGCTTAGCCACATCTCCTCAGACACTCGACCCCAGCCAGAGTTGTTGTCACCAAGCAAGGTTTGCAGAGCAAACCTAACCCTATCCGTCACAGGAAAACAAAGCTTCCCCTGCTGTTGTCAGAAGAGTCAAGCTAACACCCAGCCGCCTGATCCACGAAGCAATGGCTTTCAAGATTAAGAATTTTACGTCTGTCACAAAAATGCCCATCACATTTAATGCAGTTATTCTAGGGAGTTCCGTCTCTTTGCTAGGTGTCCTCTGACAATAAACTACATAATTGCCCATGGTACTGTACCCAGAAAATCAGGGCCGTGGTGTCCCATCACCCTCAAATATTGGGGAAAAAGCCAAAGATGAACGAGGGGCGGGCATGTCAGGGAGGGCTTGAGTGGCAGTGCCAAACAAACACTGTTAAATGGAATTTTTTTTTAATGCTATATCAAGAGACTCGTGAGATGCTTAAAACTTAAGCTGTAGGGTTCAGAGGGGAATGGTGACAGAGTGTTTTGAAGGATTTTGGTCATGAATGGTATATAATTTTTTACAACAAGCCTTGCTCCAGTAATAAAATACTTGATTCACCCACGCCATTCCAAGTCAGAATGGAGCGTGCCTTAGCCCACAGCCGAGTGCGCTCACCACGTGTTTGCTAGCCTTTTATCTGCATACTAAGCTGCTCCAAGAAGACTTGGTCTCTTTTTCTTTTGTTGGAGGGTCCCTATTACACAGCTCATTACAAGTGTCCCTAACTCTTAGACAACTCTTAGCTGACGACGTGGAGTTGACGACGTGGCTAATGAAGTAGAAAGCTTCAACAACAAATCATTTACAAGTCCTGGGTGCTGCATTTCTAATGGAGGAAGTTTTTAATCATAAGCAAATGTAATCATTTATGTTAAGCAACCCATGGACCTGGTCAATGTAGCACAAACAGCCATTAAGCAAAAATTATGACAATAAGAAAACAGAATTGTAACATTGCAGACGAAGCAGTTTATGCTGTTTGTAGACTTTAATAAACTTTGTCCTGGTAAAAGTGAACCACATCTGCCTGGTGCATAATTACCTGCTTTAGAGTAGATTCGATGTCCTTGTAGGCAACTGTGATTTCTGCCAACACACGACAGGCAAGATACTAACACCCACATTTATAAAACTGTTAAAATGACAATGTGTGACATTTGACAAATTGCTTAAGTTCTTTGAGCTTCTGCACCTGTGGAAGCAAGTGTGACCACACCCAAGGGGTAGCATGCTGAGGCTGGCACACAACAGGTGACGTACAAGCAGCTTCTGCTCCTCTCACTTTGGGTCTGATGCAGAATAGGCCCTACTGGGTATGGCAGAGCCAAGATCAAAATAGCCAATTGTGTTGAGGCTTCCTTTCTGGCGTTCTCACTCACTGTCTCACCCACTTTCGCCTGGACAGATCCCATCACCATCCACACTGACAGAGCTAATTCCAAAGGAGCTATCCCACAGCTGGGATCATCCCCATCCTGACACAGCCTGGCTTCCACCTCTCTCTTCTACAGCACAGGAGGAATTAATAACATCACGAGGAAAGCAAGATGCAACGTGGTTAATGGGAGAACCACAGTTTAAAGACATCAGAGAGACACTCCTGAATCTTTAAAAATACACAGGCCCTAAATGGACACAGATGTTCAAAGGATGCCTTCGTGCCCTCTTCCTTGGCCGAAAGCACCTCCTGTGCGGAGGGGACAACTCCAGCATATTCCCATCACCTCCCTCTGACATAATGCAGCTCAATAGGATAGAACAAGAAAAGAAACATCCTATCCACAGAAATCAGCTTCAGAAAAAATCTGTTTCAGAGAAGAAATACTAAGTAGTCTGGGTTAGTCTCATATTCAGATGCTTTCAATGAAATTCAGTAGCAGCGACACAGACAAAGGGAATCTAGAAACAGACTTTAGCTCCAACAATATTGTGCTTTAATGGCTGAATGGAAATAATCTGTCAACAGGCCACAATAAAAGATGTTCAACTGATGAATGTGTCACCAGTTAACTGCTTAATAATTTATATATTTGTATTGAACTTTAACACTAAATTGGCAGAACACATAAAATACTCATAATTTAATGTGATATGTCTAAGTTCTGTGCACAGTAGGCACTCTGCTGCAACAATGAACAGAAAAAGAATGACAGAGTCAGAAAGTAGGCTATGATTTGTTCTGCAGAACAGGGTCAAGATGTATAATAAGTTTAGCCATTAATACAGAGTAGGAAAGAGACTAAAGAAATCTAATCAGTATTTGTAGGTGACACATAGGAGATGTCCATTCATCCACTTGGAAATGTGTTGGTACTTTGAGCCACAACAAGGCTATGTATAATACCGCTAGCTGTGTCCATAATAAGCTTCCATAAGAATATGCCTGTAAAATTAACAGATGTTATTCCTTTTTCCAAATGATAAAGCATATTTCATAAGATTTTCTATATAATACATACACTTTCAAATTGCAAAGATAAATTCCTTAAATTATCTCAACATAGATTTAAATAATCCTTGTTTTTCTCTAAAAACATGCACAAAGGCCCTGAAACTGCTCGCTGCAAGGTTCACTGGTGTTGGTCAAGAACGCCCCATGCTCTCCTATCAGAATGATTAATGAAGGCACCTTTTTCACAGAATGTCAGACTCTGCCTTTTTAACAACTGACCTTTCATAGAATACTACTGAACTCATAATTCCACTTTTGTTCGGTTTCTTATTAGTGGAGTTAAAATTAATACTTAGGGGAATGATGGCTAAGGTGATGCACAGTAAATCTTACAGCACATCAACCTTCCACGCGGACAGTCCTAGGAGTAGCACCTGCATTTGTCTACTTCCACAGTGAAAGCCTCCTGCTAAAATCCTGTGTCCTTTCAGAAGACAAATTAAGGGCAATCTGCAGACCTCTTTTGAGAACAAAGATGTCTATTTTGAGAAAGACTTTAAAAGTTTGTAGGGTTTTTTTTAAGGACCTAATAAAACTGCTAATTTCAATCATAAATTGAAGAGAATTTACTCTTCTTCAGTTTTCTGAAACATTCCTGATGACTAAGATGATACATGGCACAACATACTCTATAACCCACATTCATCTCTTAGAAGTGACAATTTAATAACCCATCAAGGCAACACAATATGCCAAAGCCACTTACCTTATAGTGGGATCACATGAAAAAAAAAATTAGCTGATAACACCTCAAGAACTCTACCCTAAAATAGTTAAAAAAAAAAAAAAAAAAAAAAAGATTGGGAAATGGAGATAGAACAGGGGTTTCTTCTAATTATCACTGGGAATAGCAAATTACTTAAGGACTCAATTTTTTCACCATGCCAGCCATTTCCATACTCAGACATACCTAATTTCTATAAAACCCTTAAGGGCCCAAACTAGTTTTAGCTTCAAAGATCTTATGGGATCCCAGGGCAAAGTAAGAAGGCGAGAGTACATTCAATTATTAATTCTTATTAAATATTTGAGAAAAGTCATTCTGAATAAATATTGGAAATATATACAGGTAAATGTGTAGTCCAAAGCAACTCAATCTGCCGTATTATTTTAATCACCCTTGTTGTCGATGAGGTCATTCACCTAAGGAGTGCTAAAGAGTTAGGTAAACAAGCAGGATAACACCTGAGGGTAAAAAGAGATGCCTGTGTGTGGGCCCAGGGCCTTGTCCCAATGTAGAAACGGTGCCCGTCAACATAAACAGTCTAGGAAACGAGCCTGTCACCGCACTGCAGCACAAAAAGCCCGAGAAGACCAGACATCACTGAGCTGAATCCCAAATGCGAAACGTGATGACTGTTGTACCACATTCTGGGAATGGAATGAGCAGAACATACACAACCAGCATCAGGCACAAGGGCTCCTAAGAAGGGTATCCGAGAGCGAAATGGAAAATAAGAGAAACTTGAAATAAAAAGAGAAATGGCAAAAATGATCTGACACACTTGATGAAAGACTCCAAATCAACTATATTTTCACAAAAGAGCAAAAACTAAGACTATAAAACCAGATGTAAAGCAGAGGCAGGGTGAGTGCCTTCTCCTTGGGTGCGCTGCAGGGTGGCAATAACAAAAAAGACACAGGAGATTTTCACAGGGAAGATCACAATAATACAACAGAGCTGCAACACAATTTCCAATCTCAGAGAGCAGAGCCAAGGAGAGAGAATGCCAGCGCTTCCGTCTAAAGAGGGAAAACGGGAAATTAGCTAGCTGAGATGAAAATGGCACTTCCCCCACCGGGCAATGGGTCAAGGACATCAGGAAGACAGCGAGCCAATGGGAGGATCAGGGCCACACTCCTTAAAACTCGTAAGACACAAAAATCCTGGGGAAAGGCCATAAAATATTGATGTTCTTCACTTCTGCAAAGATAACAACAAATTCATGAAGGCAAACCACCACAAATCTTCCCATTTGCATTCTATAATGTTTCTACTAAGCTTAGGGCTCATTGTACTATTACATGGACCCAAAGTGGCAGTATTTCAATAAGGATTTCCTAGAAAAGACCACCTTCAATTTCATCACAGCCTGTTAGCCAAGGTGTTACACATTTAGATTTGGCCATTTATCAACAAGAGATAAGCTTTCAATCTTACAAAGACTCCTGAGCCCGAGTCCTGAGACACCACTGGGGCGGCCAGGCCGGACCAGCGCACACGCGTGGAGGCCTGGGCGCTCTCCTCCGCACGCAGGGCAAGCGAACCGGAAGCCTCCATGTGGCGCGTGCAGAGACGGAAAGTCAAGAACACCTTCCAGAACGAGGAGAAACATACCTAGGAGACATATCCTTTATTGCATATTGAGTGAAGCTGACTACACCAAATGCAACTTTCTATTTGTAGACTAGTATTCTGAAATATGAGCTCTTTTTGAAAATGTATAGTTTAGTTCACTTCTTCCAAATAGAAGTTGAGAACAAACCCAGGCATCCCTCACTCTCCAAATCTAGTAATTCACTCCTGAAAACGTACTGTCAATGGAATTTTCAGGTTACGGGGGCTTACTATTATTGCAATGAGATATACATTGAGGAAAATGAGATATACATATTGAGAGATACATAATGAGCTTTACATACTGAGGAAAATAATGAGTTCTTATTCTATCTAAAAGATCAAAACCAACTTCCCAAATTATCATTTAAGTACTTTGTCGACATCTATATAAAAATTAAAAGACTTCAGCATAATCTATATCATCTAAAACACCAATTGCCTAATCATTTAGCATTTACTGAATTCATCAGTGAGTTCATGCGGGTGCAGTTCTCAGGGACAGAGGGCAGTATCAGAGGCAAATTACAATTTATTTCTACCATGGAAGAAACATAGACGGCAACAAAAACAAACACTAAAATAATAATTAAATAAATAAAACATTAAAGAAATAATTAAAATAATCAAAATTCGACCCAAGTTGGTAGTGATCCCAGGCGCTCACTCTCACAGAGATCCAAGAGGAGGTAAACCCTTAGGGAAAGGAGGAAAGATGTCAAAGAAAAAGCCCCAGAAGTTTAGACAAGGAGGCTGGGGGACAAGATACTACTGGGGAAAAAAGTTAAGATTCAAAGAGAGTGCCTGCTATAATTGACGGCACAGCTGCAAGTTTCCACGGCGTGCTCCTTGGAGTGGATTTTCTGATATGTTAATGAAGCTGGGGTGAGGTTCTTTCCAAGGTGTTACTGCATTTGGATAACGAGAAACTGAGGAGCATCTATTGCCCTTTCCTGACTCCAGAGACCATGGATTAAGAGGAGCAGGTAAGACAGGGAGGCAAAAGAGAGACCACAGGACAGCAAGACCCCAGCAATGGTTTATAAACAGTGCGGTCGCTCCAGTGTTCTGCAGAGGCTGGGCAACACAAAGCATCATCAGGTCCTTCCCAGGAAGGGCCAGTCCCTGGGCTCGCCAAGCCGGGTCCAGAGAACAGAGGGAGAGCCGGCCTCGCTGCTCTCCAGCGGCACAGAAACACACTGTGGAAAAGCACAGATGGTTCAGGACAAACAGACTCACCAGCGCCAGCTTTTCATCACTGCCGAGTCGGGTTTGTTGAAAAAATGGATGCCTTCACCAAGAGACCTGTGACGTAAACTATGGACTCCAGGTGATCGTCATGTGTCCATGTGGGCTCATCGATTGTAACAGATGCTCCATTCCGGTGGGGGATACTGATAGTGGAGGCGGCTGGGGGCAAGGGCAGGGAGTACATGGGAACTCTCTGTACCTTTCTCTCATTTCTGCCGCTCTGAAAACAGTCTTCATTTTAAAAAAAAAAAGGGTAACTTCTTGAGCTTTGCTTTTCTACTACACAGAATGCCATTTTAATCATTTCCCCCAACTCCTCATACTCCGAGGTCCCATCTTACCCACTGTGACTGCACCAATCATGGAGGTGCTCAGAATCGAACTGGGCAGGATGACTGCTGCCCTTCGTCAGCAGTGTATGTCCACCAGCAGCGAGAAACGCAGCTAACCACACAGCGACAAGCAGTCGTTGATCAGCTGTGTCACTTTGCTAGGGCTGCCAAGACAAAGAACCACAGACTGGGGGCTACAGCTCTGGAGGCCAGAAGTCCAAGACCAGGTGTCACACAGCTGGTTCCTTCTGAGGCCTCTCTCCTTGGCTTGCAGATGGCCATCTTCTCACGATCTTTCCTCTATGTCTGTGTCCTAAGCTCCTCTTCTTCTAAGGACACCAGCCACATTAGATTAGGGCCCCCCTAACGACCTCGATTTAACCTAAGTACCTCTTTAAAAGCCTTAAGTCCAAACACAGTCACATTCTGAGGTACCAGGGGTTAGGACTTCAACTTATGAATTTTGGGGGACACCAATTCAGCCCATAACAAGTGCTGTCACTGAGACCAAGGGAGCTGACACTAAAATAACTGAGTAAGATGCTGCTGGGTCTCAACAGACAGGATGATGCAGAAGATGAGCACAGTGACAAAATCCTGCCCACCCATCACCGTCCAGGGCAAGACAGTTACAAAAGACATGGACTCCATGTATATTTAAGACAATAAAAGGCTACTTGGAAGCCAACGTTTTAACAGTTGATTATTGCTTCTGAAGAGGAAGGTCAAGCAGAAGAACTCTCGGAGGACTGCCTGGAGACTGCCGCATTTTGAGAAGGAAGGTCCAGCTAGGCATGCAGGCTTCCCTAGTCCCAGGCACGGCTCTGTGCTTGCTCTAGAGAATCCCCAGGGAACAACCAACATGAGTCAACAACATGCTGACCCGGGCGACCGGCTAAATAAACCCTGAGCTGCATGCTCGCTTCCACCTCCAACCTCTACAACCACGTCATTCGTCCAATCCCCCAATCCTTCATTTGGTCCATCTCTACAAAAGAGGAATGAAGCGCCCCCTGTGCTGGGTACTAAGGGTACCAGAGTTAGGGAGCAGGACAGACCCTGCCCTTCAGAAACTCAGAGGCTAGAAGAAGACACAGCCACGGAAGGAGGTAATTACAAACAAGCGTGAAGGGGCGAGTAGGTAGTAAGTTCAAAAGAGGGTCTGGAACCAAGCCTAGGAGCAACAGCAGAGTTCTCCCAGAGGGGGACATCCTAGGTGATGGCTGTGGAATGTGTGAGTGTGAGGTGAGAGGAGGGGCGGGAAGAAACTTCTGGGTGGAGCAGGTAGTGGTGCCGGCATCCAGAGGCTACTTCAGGAAGTAGTAACAGTAAAATAGTCATCCTCATGACCATCAATAACAGCAGCTAACACGTGAGTGCTTACTATAACTTGGGCACTGTTCTAAGAGATCCCCATAGATTAGCTCGTTTAATCCTCCAAGAATCCTATGCAGTAGATACTATTATGATCCCATTTGACACCTAGGGAAACTGAGGCATAGAGCAGTAAAGCAATGTGCCTAACTATACCTGTAAAGCGGTGGAGAGTCTGGCTCCAGAGACGGTGGTCTTACCCACTACACAACACCATCTCTGATACGGCCCATTTGGTATAAATACCAGGAAGTGTAGCGCAGTATAGCGGGAGCCTTGAGCTCTGGGGGTCAAAGAGCAAGGACTGAAGGATCAGAAAGACCCGAGCCGGTGCTTTTGTATCCTAAAGCACTAACCCTTATCCCTTTAGGGAGTCACATGATCACCTTTGATTTCAGAATTATGAGTGATTCTTATTTCCTTTGTGTTTTTCTGTATTTGCTAAAATGAGCATAAGTTTCACAGATGAAAACATGACAAGCTCGTCACTTTCAGGTTGCATATGCCATGGCACATGTGGTATGGACATGCATCCTGGCACAAGTGTTTAGAGGAAGGTCAGCCAGTGGCTGGCCCGTCAAGGACCTGGCTCTTCCATCCTTCTTAGTGGCAGCAAACTGCCTTTCAGCTCCAGCTTCGCCCCCTCATGGTCACAAAATAGCTGGCCCAGCTTCTGGAATCACAAATTCATAAAACCGTGACCAAAGATTGAGAAGCAGAGAGGGGGTCTTCCTCATACTTCCCTTCTTATTTGGGAGGAAAGGTCTTCCCCAGGAGCAAGCCAGCAGGCAGCAGACTTCCTCCATGGCCCCCCAGCAGGGAGGCTGGGTGAGCTAGCACCTGACATGTGGCCTTTCTTAGGGCAGGCGAACAGAAGGAAGAGAGGCGGGCTTTGGGGCAAACAATGAGATCCACTGCCTGCTCTCCATGAAACTTTCCCTGATGCTCTGATTTCAGAGCTTCTGGATCATTCTTTTGTACCTTCTGTATATTTCTACTCTCTCTGTGCCACATTTGTGATCATTTACCAGCATTTCCAGCTCCCCTAACAGACAAAGTTCCTTGAGGAGTGATTCACGTCTTTTTGTCATTCCAGCACCCGGCTACTACAGTCTCAACCTGGAAAAGCCCAATGAGTGCTTGGTGAATGGAACTCTCATTTTAGTTCTTTGTTGAACTGATTCCACAAAAATGTACTGTGTGCCCTGTGGGCCCACAGGTTTCCGCACACTCGGTGAACAAGACAAGGAGACCACTGCTCTCCAAGTGTGAGGCAGCAGAGCACCCGCCATGACAAGCGTCCCCAGCTCAAAGGCACCAGATGACAGCAAGGCCACCTGTTCCACAGTCCACCCCACGAGGGAAGCTTCCCTTCCCCACAGCGAACAGAGGAATGTGCAAACGTGACTTTGTGAAAATGATACATCTATCTCAATTCACTGGAACATAACGGATTATTACTAATATTAATAATTTTAGCTCTAGAAATTGTACCAGCCTCCCAAAGAAAGAGTCCTTGACCCAAAATATCAGAGGATATTAAACTGAGAAATGATCTACTGATGCAAATCATTAAATCTATTTGCATTTGCTTACTGAACCCTATCAGGGAAATTAAACTACGTGCGGTGGGGAGAGAGCCGGCTGTGCGTGGGTAAGAGGAGACGTCGTGGTGGATCCGAGCTCTATGTCATTAATTTTCCCACTTTCCCTCATTAACAAGTAAAATGTTTTTACTGCTTGAAAAGTTTTAATAAATAGAAAAAAGGAGAGCAGCTGACATAGTTTTTAATGTAATATACAAGGGCTTTTAATATTTTTACATACATTAATGAAAAAGCCTGGAAAAATGCTAAAAGGTGATATACATGTGGAAAGACAGAATAACCTTCAGGGAAGGACAGAGTGCATGTCACCCCTACACCTTTGATTTTGGCATCCACATCACAGTCCTTTGATGGATGTCAACAGAATAACACCAATTAACTAACGAGGGAAGAGAGACAAAGGATCTGGCACATTCCATACACGTAAGTCGTACACTCACAAAACGAGCACTTAACTTAGCCAAAGGCTCACCAAAGAAACTTTCACTTGGAACTAATATATAGTTATCAGCGGACTTTAAGAAGGATGAGCCCACATTTTCCCTTCTCCCCATACACCTCATCTCTCTCTTGGGTATGGAGCCCTCTTTTCCTTATGAAAATAATCGTGCCTCCCTTCCTCACCTCCTTGCTCTATCATCAGAACTTGTCTGTGCAGTAACAGCACCAACACACTCCCCGAGGCCCACGGTGCACCACTGAGGACCACGCACTAGGCATACGCGGGCCTTGCCAGGGGCAACTCCTAGGGGTTCCCAGCAACCTCTGACCCCGCTGCCACATGTCACACAAGTGGGTGGGCTGTGCCTGGCTCCACATTCCTGGGGAGAGCAGGCCTGTACTGCACATCACCTTCCATGGAGCAGAGGACTACCAGGGCACACTCTTCCCATGGTGACAGCAGCACCACTGAAAGGCCCAGTCTGGCTGACCCAGCTAGCAGCCTGCCGCAGGAGTCCACTCCTCCCAGATACGCAGGGAGGGGGAGCTCCTCCCCACGTGCTCACCATCCTCATCTCCTATTATTGGCCTCACTGTTCACACCTTAGCCTTTGTCTCCAAAAACCTTCTGAATGGGTCAGTTTATTTAGTTAAAAAAATTAGCTATTTTTTGACACAAATAACAGTGGGATAAACTATTCCTTAGTTCTTATCCTGGCTTCATGACTATAAAGCTTCTAATAATTACCCCCATGGACAGAACTGGACCCTCTCACTCCGGCAGAGTGCCCTGGCTCCAAGCCAGGGTGGAAAGCCCAGGCAGGAGCCCGTGCCTCTGTGATTCAGAGCGCGGCCCTCTGCAGGACCGAGCAGAAGTCACTTTCAGAAGGCGAGGAACTGGGCTGGGCTTGCAGGCAGGCAGGACAGAGCAGGCCATGTTCTAAATATTACAGTTTCCTCTAAAGTATGTTAAATACATCTGCTAAGGGTTTTCTGGTGCTTGCTTGATATTCTGGGTTTGATCACTGCACCCAACAATGATCCATTAAATAACTATACAGAGAGGAAAGGGTTAAATGGTAGTTACAGGTGAAACACCTCAGAGACATTTATAGAGATTTAAAGTCAATGTGCAACAATGGCCCCTGAAACTACGCAAAAATCACACAAAAAATCCAAGAGCATCCAAGATCCACCTATAATTGCCAGATTGGCGGTGAGGGGCTCGCAGCAGGGGAGCAGCAGGCATGAGGGGCCTTCCTTCCCTCGCACCTCCCCTGGCCTGCTGCTGCTCTTCCTGGCCAGCCATCTGTCCCTCCTCATTCCCCGCCCCGCCCTCCATCTGTGGACTTCCCTCTTACCTGACCTTCTTCCACTTTCCCTCTGGAGAAGGCCAAGAGCTTCATAAAGATGAGGGCCACAACGTGCAAAAAGCTAACTGATTAATTCAGCCTCCTCTCAAGGCTAATTCTGAGATGGTGCCTTTCTTCAGCGTCTGTCTTAGAGTACAGTTTCCATGCATTGAGGTCCTGTTTTCACTAATGATGCCTCCCCATGATTGTGTAAAACTTGACACTTCTTCAAAGTTCTTCCCTACCTATCAGCAAAATCTGGCTACACTGGCTTTGCAGTCCCCATGCTCCTGAGAGGGAGCAGGCAGAGGAAGGCCAGGGGCCATATGGCACTACCTGCCATTGCCCCACAGCCCTGAGGCCCACCTGCCCTGCCATCCAAGCCAACCCAGCTTCGTTAACAACTGCAGGGGGGCTGGGCTCCAGACATGCTTCTCTTGGCTTGTGGGACTCCAGCAGCTCTGGGTACAAAAGGTGTGTGGGCATGGAGACTAGAGGCAGAATGGTGGGTGACAGGAGCTGGGCTCAGAGCGGATGGACGTGTTGTTTAACCGGGACAGAGTTCATCTGGGAAGATGAAAACAGTTCTGGAGATGGATGGTGGTGATGGTTGCACAGTGTGAATGTACTTACTGCCACTGAGCTGTGCACTTAAATATGGTTAAAATGGTAAATTTTGTTATATGTATTTTACCACAAAAGAAGGGTGTAGTTGGGTCAAAATAGTATTGATTATGCAGGCCCAGAGGGGAATTTCTTCCCCTAACCTAGCTACAGTCTCGTAACTCTGACTCTGAGAGGGGAGCCATCCACTGAGACGTTCAACTGGCCCAGCCCTCCTTATAACCTGTACAAAATAATGACAATTTTTCTCTATACCCCTGCTCCTCTGTATCAGCTAAATAAACTGAAAGTAGATTTTAAGAAGAGAATATGATGCATATTTTAATTCTGTCAATTCAAACGGTCCCCGTAAGGCTTTGGGCTGAGGTGAAGCAGACATCCTTTACAACGGCCCTCTCCTGTGGGCCCCTTGCAGAGGCCGCGATTCTCCTAACACAACACCAAAGTCGTACTTACACAAAGGGGTTGATCATCTCTAGACTGCTTAGCCAGCAAAACTGTTCAAGTTTGCAAACAGATAATTTTTCATGCAAGCAAACTAATTTCCTTAGACACAATTTGTCAGAAAGTAAAAGAAAAAAACTATTAATATGTCATATGCTAAAGTAACTTTAAGGGTTTTGTAATAATAGACGCAGATGGGGATCCACCTTGAGAAAATTTATTGCTTATGTTTTAAATTCAGGAACTCCATAAATCATGAACATGCTTTTGGCCCTCAGATATTAAGGCTAAGAATGCAACTATCAAGTTGTTTGTCAGTTTCTTCTCCAGAAGGCAGTTCAGAGTTGACAGTATTATGTCTACGGCATATGGATCTTTAGGCAATAAAAATCTGGAGAGCTCTTGAAAACCCAGATGCACAAAACAAGAAGATACCTCATGATTAATTATCCTCTTAATAAAGGAGCCCAGGAGCTGGCCTGCGAAAGTTAAGGGAAGAAAGGCTGTAGAAGCAACCAAGTTAATGACATGGATAAACGAGTCTCGGGCAGAAATCTGTCCTCGTTCTAACGCAACACGAGATGGTAGCACTGAGACAGAGGACTTTCAGATGTCACCACACTGAAGGTATAAAAAACATTCATTTCTTTCCTTCAACATATTTGCCAATTTAATAAATGAATGAATTCTGACAAAGAAATCAACTAGCTCCAGTCTCCTACTTTTTGGAGTAAAACGTTAGTTATAGCAAACGGCATAACAAGGCCACCTACTGAGTGAGCCCAAGGTCGTGTCCCACCCACCCTGTGGACCCACATCTCATCCATCTTTCCACGCCAGGCTTCCATGAGCACCAAGAAGCACCAACACCTTCTTCCATGGCCCGGCTCTCTCCACAGCCCTGCCTTCTCCTCACAGAGGCCACAGCAGCCAGAGGCCTCCCACTCGTGTGGACAAGCAGCCAGCGTGAGCCTGGGCCTGTCCTTTAACATCCAGCTCCGCTTCATGCCTTGGCCCTCTGCGGCTGGTTCTCTCCTCTGCGCTGGCCTGGACATTGCTACCGCCAGTCAGGACTCACCACTGCTGGTCAGGCCTCCCCTCAGAGACAGGGAGACCCTGATGCCTCGCAAAGCTCTGAAATGATTCTTAAGACCCCACCACCACCCGAGGGCAGGCTGATCCTCAGACAGACACTAACTGTGCCAAAGCAAGTTCAACCGCTCATCTGTGCAGTGCATACCACGAACAAGAGTTGATCTGCTGCCGGCATGAGCCTGCTCCAGAGAAGTCCTCCCAAGAAAGCAGAAAGTCTCAGACCAGAAATCTCCAGCCATGGCTCTCTCAGCAGACAGCATGGTGGCCCTGGCACAACCTTCAATCCCTGGACTTTGGTTTCTTTATCTGAAAAGAAATAGGGCTGGGCTGGACACTGCCCAAGGTCCCTTACAGTTCTGACCACCTACAGATCTAGAAAGTTCCAAGAGTAATCTGGAGAGAAGCATTCTCTGTATTAACATCCGTCCATCAGAATCCTTGCCATTCGCCTAGGCAATTCTTAGTCACTATTTGCCAATATCAGCATTTCAATTCCTTGACAAGTAGCTTATGCCTTGCCTGCAAGCTGATGGAGATCCCCAGAGCCAAGAGGAGGAGGACAGGGGTCCGTGTGCAGGCGGGGGAGAGAGAAGCAGAAGGGCCCTGCGGAGCTTGACCCTTTTTCCTCGACAGGCACAGCACAGCAGGGGTGCTAGGGAGTACTCCCCTAACTGTTCCCTCGAACGCCACGGCACCATGACCCCAGACGCCTCCTCCTGATGGTCACTGCACATGCCTGTCGGAGCCCCATCTCCCCTCCGACTCCTGAGAGCTGGAAGAGGGACTGGTGCCCCTTTGTTCCGCCCTGCCCCACCGCCCGGCCCCAGCATCCCACACAGCCCATAGCCACCCGGGAGCTGTGTGGAAGCCCAGGGCCCCGTGAAGGAGCAGCAGACGACAGGTGGCTCGCAGCACCACTGCGGGGAGAAAGGTGTCAGTCTCAAAATATTATTTTCAATAAAAGTTTTGTTTACCTAGAGAAGATTTAAACACACTGGAAACTTTGAAGGAAGTAAGTGCTCAGTTCTTTTTAATAAAAGCAGTGCTCAGTTATACAATAACTCTTCCTAACAGAGTCCTGAACTGGATAAAATAAAGATCAGAAAAAGCTAGCTATTTTTCCAGGTGATTTTTAGAAAGGAAAAACCACACTACTTGGGAAAGGCTAGTTTTGGGGTATCCGTAACAACTCAGAACAACAATTTCTTTATCCCTGTCTTAGAAACATGTATCGTTAGTGGAAGGAACATTAAAGAGGCAGAACAGAAATGTCGAGAATGCACGTACAATATACTGATGTGTACGTATATCTACACAAACACCCACATACATGGACTAGACACAAGCGCAATTTTCTATTTGAGAAATGAACGAACTAAATAATCAGCATACGCCAAAGTTTATATTTTCCTATGGTAATGGGTTGAGTCTTAAAATGTTTTTCCTCATAATTGCATCCTTCTAGAATTGTTTATATTCCATTTTTAGCTTGTCTAAACACCCTGGCAGAGAACTCCAGTTGGAATGTGCACATTCCGCACATGGAAGCTCCACCCCTGGGGACCGCACCAACACTCGGTCGGAGAGGGACAGCTCCCTGACACATCAGCTTCTTGAGAAACGGAAGAAATATCGCCTCCCAAAGCTGTGTTCTCAGCCCAGGAATTTTCCAGCCCAACGTGACCAACACAGGTTCTGTCTGAAGACATCTACAGAAGGCGCAGAATGCTGCTTCACCAGCTGGAGGTTTCAGCTGCTCATTCAGAAGCGTGAACGCTCCCCAGTGTCATGTGAAGGGAGCTAGAGAGCGAGAGCATTTTCTAAATGCTTCAACTGTGCTGGCCAGTGAGGGCAGGGAGGCCAACCTTCTGGAAGAAGGCATAGGAAAAGCATCTTTAAAAGTAATACCATGGATTCCATCAGGAACAATCACAGCAAGAAAACTCTAAGCCCTCAACACACGATACGCATTTGCATTCTGCAAACAGATGCCGAAAATTAAATGCCAGTCCAGAAGGACCAATGATCTTCCATGGAACCACTCTGTGATTCTGCAGGGGACTCAATATAGTATGTATGACCCTTTATTTAAAATATTTGTGTATACGCATGTGTATAGATCAGATCGAGAGAAACGGTGTCCGGGAGTGTCATGGAAATGCTTAGAGACACACACACTGGGGATCCTGGAGAAACACTGAGTGAACGAGAAGACTTGGTAAAAGAAGTGGGTAAAAACCCCCAAAGCAGTCAGCACAGATCAACACAAGGACGTGGCACGAAGACCCTGGAGCTCGTCTCTCAGCCGCTCTGGAGCTGCCACTATGAGTGTGGCCCAATCTGAAAGGAACCTGAAGAAGTTTCCTAAGCAGAAGAACACTGCAGAAACCCAAGTGAGCTGAACTGCATTTCTGGGGAGGACTTTCTCTCCCTCCTGTCCCACCCCAACCCCAACACAAAGCTCCAAGAACCAATCCAGAAGGCGGGACATTTGGCATGAACACGACTTGGTTTTGGTTCTCTGTGTCTGTGCTGGGACACCTCGGGTCACTAACGCAGGGTCCATCTGTGTTGTCTTTGGTTCATTTTGCTTCCAGATGTAGTCATTTCTGCTCCAGACGTATGGTGAACACACACCATTCAGCTGGGCTCCCAGCATCAAAGCTACAAAAAACGTTAAGTGCAGCATGTTGGTCTCAACAAAGACCAGGGTGCCAAGGAATTCTCATTTCAGAGCCTGAAGAAAACTTGAAGTTAGTATTATACACCCCAGAGTCTGACACTGAGGGAGCAGATGCCCCAAAGCAATTTCAACACAACACCCAACCCCTCCATCCTCGAACACCCAACCCCTCCATCCTCGAACACCCAACCCCTCCATCCTCGGCCTCCTGGACTCCATTCTATCCCTGCTCTCTTCTCTTTGTTTTAATTCAATTTTTTTTGGTGCTTCCTCATGACTCACCTGTTCAACTATTCCTCCAGATCCTTCTTTTCTTCTCTTGGCCTTCTTGGCTTCTTGATACCCTATGCCTAGAGCTAGCACCACCAACTACCTGGTCAGTTACCCAGGCTGGGGCCCACATCATCATAACACACCTCCTTCTGCCATGCCTCCGCCATCCCGTCAGATGCCAGGTCCTACCGGTTCTGCTGCCAATGCCAAACGACTTCCCAGCTCGCTCAGTCCCATTCAGTTCTACCATGGTGCCCTGGGCTCAGTCCCACATCATCCCTTGTCTTGACCATTTCGACAATCCACACATGCTCATGCACACCCACAGCTGTTGAGGGACACAACACAACACTACATTTCACTGTCCACCCAGCCTGTCTCCTGTGCTCCATAGAGGTGGGGCTGTCACACTCATTTCTACATCGTCCTCAACGCGTGTGTCCAAGGCACAGTACTCACACATATTTAGAGAATGAGTGAAAAATAAGTGAATCTAACGTAATCCTAAATTTAGTCAATGTTTTTATCACAAAAAGACCCACTTCTATCACTTGATACAGCAACTGGAAATAAAAATTCTAGATGAATCTGACACAAGACAATGCTTCAGTTCAATTCAAAAATTAAACTCATTTAACCTTTAACTCAATTTAAATTCTGAACTGATCAGCATGCAAGAGCTATCCTGTACATCAATATCAAGGAGCTGATCTAATTACTGATACAATTTTAAAGGAAATAAATTTAACAAACCAAGTATATTTTGAAAGTTTACAGTTTAAATGACATTAACATTTTGAACACAAAAAATTGAAAATTATTCACTAGTAACAGTTTGAACACCAGAAAATATTCAAGATATATGAATAAAAAAGCATTCTGGAAATCAAAATCCAATGGCAAAATGAGAACTGTTTATCAGTGGACTTAGATCCCATTATTAGATACGGTTACAGTTATGGGTTAGACACCACTACTTAAATACCAACTTAGATGACGCCGTGTTTTCACAGGAGAGGGAGACGGTCGTGAGGAGCACAGCCAGTTCAGAGGAAAGCATCCAAAGAAGTGACTGAGTTGCAGCTACCAGCCTCCTTGAGTGACCTCAGCCTGTTTCCCTATAAAATAGGCACATCCTCTGACAAGCTTTCAACACCAGCACGTGCGTGTGGACATTCGGTAACTTTACGAGGGTGAGGTGTGAGGCAGATCACTGTGTCCTTATTCCCACAACACTAAGTTTTGAGCCTGAATACCCAAGTTAGACATGAACCAGGGAGCATTCTAAAGACATTCTCGTTCAGGTGCCCAGCACAAAAGCGACCCCACTTCTGGATCGCTAAACCCCAATCAGGATGTCCAGCGGCTCTCCTCAACTGTTGGGAGTCAAGACAAATCAGCAAGGAAAGAAAGGGAAGCTCCCGTACAAGCGGTGCTAGGGCTGCACCCAAGATCCAAACTGGCGAACCCTGGGCCGCGAAAGCAGAGCACACAAACCTAACCACTACACCACAGGGCTGGCCCCAGGACTGTGTCTTTAATGTACATGAAATTGCTTCATTTCATGTCTGGCCAATAGTAAATGCTCAATAAATTGTAGAGCTTGGTAGAAGTAACGGTGGTAGTAATGGTCAGATTGGTAATAATGTTTACAAGGCTTTATTCAGTGTATGATCACTGCCTTAAAATACTTCACAAATATTGTCGTGGGTGCAAATCAAAGCTAGCCGAGGCAACAGCACATCTCCCTCAAGTCCTCGTCCTGCGTCCCTGTAACCCGCCCCCGCCACCCTTCCCCATTGAGGGGCGGCACCCGAACAGCCCCTTCAGGGAGCCAGCCCACTCCTCGCCCAGGGCCAGCCGCGACAGGGCAGCGTGCTCCACAGGCGCCAGGCCCTTCCCGAGTCCCTGCTTACCCAACGGCCGGCTGACTGCCAGCAGCCCAGCCTCTTCTGGAAAAAGACTTGGGAAGAAAATAGAAACGGCCTCCAAGACAGTCCACCACTGTCATCAATTCCACTGTTTTTCCTTACTGGTGTTTATTTAGCCTCATTCCTCACACAATCTGAACAAGACTTAACCAATTTTCTAGACCACAACAAATTAAAAGCAAAAAAGCAGAATGGGGTGAGAACTGTGAGAGGCTGGCAAGAAGGCATGGTGACACCAGGGTGAAGACACAAAACTACAAAGCCAGCAGGGCGGCGCAAGAAGGACCCCGTCTGTGATCAGGCTGGTCCACAGCACGGCAGCAGAAACAGCGTGACTCCAGAGGCCGCGTGGAGGACAGCACTGTTGGCTGGGCCAATTCCACTGCAAACGGCCCCGGCAAGACCATAAACCCTGGACAGGGCTCTGCACTGGGCACAGCACAGACCCCGCGAGCCTCCAGTGGGGCCGAGGCACAGCAGGCCCTTTCGTGAGGGCGAAAGCCCTGCTTGGAGAATATGGGAGAGCCCAAGGATCTTAACCAGGATTGATTTCCCTTAAGCTCCAAGTAAACTCAGGACCTGGTTACAACTCGTGAGAGCCTAGACTCCGTGGGTGGCCCTGGGGGCACTTGTCCTCTGTGGAACTGCACATCATACAGTATGATCCTAGACTGAGCCAGGCTGGGCCGCGGTCTACGTCTCCTCCTTATAGAAAAAGGGAAAAGCTTTCTGTGGCAGCATACAGAAGACAGGAGAGCCATTCCTCTGGGAAAGTTGCCATCCCTTCAAAAGCAGGCATGATCAGAGGTGAGGTCCAATGCCTCCAGAAGCAAAGTTCTCGTCCAGAGCAGAGCATTTAAGTATTTTTATTTTAACACGCCACAGAGGCAAAAACATCCACCTTTCTCCGCTTGAAGTTAGTCAAACTACCTCCTTTACTCTCAAGTGCTCTTAGACACCAAATGTCGGAAACTTCCAAAAAAAATTCTTTGACAGTTTGGCTCGTATTTTGAACCCACATATTTGTAGCTGTCACTCACTGTTCTTTTCTTCCTTCCAAGAGGATCCTGGCAGACTTAACCCTAAATGAACCAGCTTGCTTCTGACTCACGGACATAGGCATGCAAGTTTTGCCATTTCTATCTCACTGCACCACAGTAATAAAACTGAGAGAAATGAAACTTACATTACTTTTTCTTAGATGGGTCCAGAACATAAAGATTTTAAGTCTCAGTGACATCTGCTTAAAAACTGTGCAACTGCCTGCTATCACCCTCCTCCCTGACCCAGGTAATGGGGGATGAACCCAAGAAAGAGGCTCTTGAAGAAACCTGAAAGAAAAAGTCCAAAGAGGATAAAAGCTGGTGAAGCCAGGGATTGTGTATCTTCTAGATCAGAAACCACACAACAGCTTCACAACAAAACGCACACTGCACCTTTCTGTGGTTATGCCGCCCCACGCCGTGGGGAGAAGCACTGTGCACATCGGGCCAAGGGGGTTTTGTACCTGTACCTTTCTGCACGATCACGCAGGAACACAGCCATCCCACATCCCTGACAACTCAGTCTCCCATCGCACAACGGTTTCCACACCGTGAGTTCACCTGAAGGCATCTACGTCGCTGTAATTGACTAACATTCGAGGGCTGCAACCTTACAACCCTGCACTAACAACTCTGCAGGCCCCACACACAGCACTGTGGCCCCCGGGACCAGACCCTCACCATCACGGCTACAGAGAATTCTTCGTGAGAATCTGTAACTGAAGAGAAACAGCCTGGCTTCCTGTCTTGACTTTTTAGCCATCAACCTGAAAGACGAGGCACTGTCTTGCTTCTAAAGGACACCACGCTATAAATGTGTACGGCAAGTATACACACGGTTTGTGTTATCGATAACATAAGTCCTGAGAGTCACACCCCACGCACTGCTGATAATTTACCCCATGGCGCCACGACCTGGGAGGTGAGGACCGTCAACGCCGACAGGCCTCATGGACTTGGAATTGAAGAGCCGAGCAGAGGCAAGAGCGAGGCATTCCAGGCTCACCAGCGCATTCAAGCACTTATTTTAAAAAACAGACGATTTCTATAAAGCCAAAGAGAGCTTGGCAAATTTTCCTCCCAGAAACATGCTTATTTGACTCAAGAGACCTCCTCAAGGAACCACTCTGTAAAATACAATAATTACTTTTTTAAGCACATACAACACAAATCATTATTTCAAGCCACCGAAGGAAAGCAATGAGACAACAGAACTTGCTGCAGGTGAAATGCTACCGAGAGGGTTCGGGATGCCATTTTTACTGCGAGTGTGTCTTCAAGTGTTTATCCTTAACAACAGTTTCTTCTCTTCCTTGAAACATCAATTATAATAAAGTAAGTGCTGCAAGTATCTGTATTAAAATTTCCCAATCTGCCAGAAAGAATTAATTTATGAATTTCCCAGGAAGGTTTTCATGACATGCAGACCCTCAGGAACTCTCTCAAACTGCCAAGCGTCATATGGACCCACACAGAGGTCTTACCAGGTGGGAGTGCAGGTGGCAGGCACAGGCCAGCGCAGGGGTCAACATTCCCAAGCAGGCCCTGGACGTCCTCATGTTCTCTTGATGGTCCACTTAGTTACTGAAAATACTTAAAGACTAACAGAAAAAAAGCAAAGGCAGGCAGAAACCATCAGTGACTGTTCATTCAAACTGATAAAGCCAACGTGACGTCACGAGTCCGACTTCCCTCCACAAAGACCTCAAAGTATCTTCCCTTTCCCAATGGAGTGATGACTCTGGCACATTTGAAGGGTGAAAACTGACAGTGTGTCCAATGCGGTGGACAATCCCCCTTCCACGATACAGCATGGAGGCCCTGCAGTAAGATTCTCTCATGTCCAGAGGGTCCAGGCCCGTGCCTGTCAACCTGTCGACAGGAGGCCCTGTCCAGCCGCCAGCCATCCAAGTCCCCAGAGGAGGGCAAGGCCTAACCTATGTGCTCTCACCCAGCCTCAACAGCAGAGCTCAGGGGGCAAGATGCCAGGAGGCAGAAATGCAAACAGCGCAAATAAGGCCCACCACTAGGGCACCACACATCCCTATAAAGTAGCAAACAGCTGACGTGCATTTTAAAGTTTGCAGAATGCAAAAAGTTTTACAAGGGTTTAGTTTGGTTGGACTATATAAACTTTTTCAGTATTCATTCCTGTATTTTTCTAAAAATGTTTACATGGAAAAAATGAAAGGACAAAAAACAAAGGTAAATCTTTGATAAGTGAAAGACAAGGCATGTCCAATTTCCTCTGGCAACCTAGATCCACAAGTTCTACTACTATTTTCATAATGTCAGTATGACCTAGGGTTGTACAGTCCATTTTCCAAGTAATCAAATACAATCAACTTAACGGAACACTAAACAAGTCCCAAAATAACATTAGAAAAACAAACACATTCCACAGCCCTTCTCATTAGATTTTAGACATTGCAGGGAATAATGAGCTTTAAGCTCTGCAGCCACATGAAAAGGTGTGGGGAGAAATCAGGCAAGCTCCTGCAAAAGCAAGCCAATTACTCCTGAAAATGACAGTTGTTAATGGAAACTTAATATTGGCAGGAAGTTATAAAATTGAGACTATTATACCACTTTCCAAAGTGATATTCTTCACTGGAATATTTTTAAGAAAGGAAAGGTGAGTAATGTAACTTGTACAAAAAAGAAACCAGTGATCACTATGAAGCCATCTATCTACGCAAACGGACTAAGGCGGCGACAGGAATCACACTTCATATAGAGTGCACATGGAACGTCACCGAGGGCAGACACCAGGGGCCAACTTCCAGTTTATCTGCTGAGGAAAGTACCATGGCTTTAGGGGAAATAAAGCTCCTGGGAGCCACAGTGCTCAAGGAGGGTGACGGGCTGGCCTGGCGGCGCAGCAGTTAAGTTTGCACGTTCCACTTCAGCAGCCCGGGGTCTGCCAGTTCCGATCCCAGGTGTGGACCTACACACCACTTATCCAGCCATGCTGTGGCAGGTGTCCCACATATCAAGTAGAGGAAGATGGGCACGGATATTAGCTCAGGGCCAGTCTTCCTCAGCAAAAAGAAGAGGTTTGGCAGCATATGTTAGCTCAGGGCTAATCTTCCTCAAAGAAAAAAAAGGAGGTGGTTGACAACAGGGCAACAGGGGCTCAGAGCCTTTAGGATGCTCTGCTCAAAATCCCCTCTGCCACTGTCCATCAGCATAGCCAAAGGACACAGCCTTGAAGGGCACAAATGGCTGCACTTGCACAAAGCCACATCAGGAGAGCGATCCCCTCGAGGTGGGCGAGCACAGCCCCTAATCATATTAGACAAAAGGCACTCTACTCAGAAGCCTTTCTAGACAAAAAACATCAAAGGTGACTTTATCCACAACGTGAGGCAGAAGTCATATTAATCCCACAGTGACTCTTTTGGAAAATAGAAAAGAGAACACTTCCAAACTCACTTCATGTAGTCAGACGAACCCAAATGCCAAAACCTGACAAAGACATTACAAAAAAATTATAGATTATCAGCCCTCATGAACTTGAACACAGAAATCCTAAACAAAATAGCAAATTTAAACCAGTAATATGTAAAAAGAAAAAAAAAAGTGGATCATGAGTTAAGTGATGGAGTCCAGCATGTCAAGATTGGTTTAAAATCTTAAAGTTAACTTGTTTCACCACATTTAAAGAAAAATACGATTGCTGAGACACGTACAAAAATCATTTGACAAAACTCAACAGACGGAGGAGGCACTCTCAGCCTGAGAAAGGACAGCTGTGAAACCCAAGACAGGTAGCATCACCGACTCGAGAGATAGTGGAAACTTCCCCAGAGCCGGAACAAGGGAAAGAGGTCCATTGTCACGGTTTTTATTCAACATCATACTGGAGGTTCCAGTCAGTGCAGTAAGAAGTAAAAGAGAAATCAAAAGCACAAAGATCAGAAAGAAGCAAAGCGTCTTTAGTCGCAGATATGATTTTCTATCCAGAAAACCTAAGGAATCTGCAAGACAATCCCCACAACTAATAAGTGAATTTAGTAGATATTGCCATCTACTAAAGATAAGATCAACATACAAAAATGAACTGTTACATACCAGCAGCACTTATTTAAAAGTAAAAAAAAAGTTTTAAACTGATTTAGAATACCATCAAAATATTCTGAAATCAGATTTACAAAAGATGTGCAAGATCTCTCTGCTGGAAGCTACGAGACACTGCTGAGAAAAATTAAAGAAACCTAGACAAATGCAGAGATCGAACACAGTCAGAACCTGGAAAAGTCAATACTAAAAAGACATCAACCCTCTCAAAACTGATACAGAGAGTCAATGAACTCCCAATCAAAATCCCAATAAACATTTTTATAGAAACTGACACCTGGATTATAAAAGTAACACGGAAAATTAAAAGCCCTAGAAGCCAAAACAATTTTTGAATTTAAAAAAAAACCAAAAAGATGGAAGACTCATATTACCTTAATTCAAGACTTATCCTAAAGGTACATAATCAAGTCAGCATGGTTCTAGCATAGAACAGATGGCTATCACTGGAACAAAACAGTCTCCAGACATACGACCCACACAGGTCAATCTGACAAAGGCACCAAGATGACTTGATGGAGAAAGGAATGTTTTTCCCCCCAAATGATGCTGAAATAAGTAACTGGAAAAAACTGATCACCTCACGAGGTAATTCAAGATGATCGATCATACGTCTAAACAGCTAAACAAAAAAGGCTAAAGTTATGAAGCTTTTAAAAGAATTTACGGGAAAATCTGTGAAATTACAGTAGGCAAATATTTCTTAAAGACACAAAAAATGGTAAACATAAGAAAACATTAAGTAAGACTTCCTCAAAAGAACTTCTACTCATTAAAAGACACTATTAGAAAAATAAAACACCAGACTGCAACTATGAGAAAATACTCACAATACATACATCTGATAAATGACTTGTAACCAGAACCATAAACTGATGATAAAACACAAGAGGACACCAATGAAAATTTGGCAGAAGACTCGTGGAGACTTCTCAGAATGAACTGGTCAACAAGGAATGGTCATAGAAATGGTCAACAAGACGTCCAAAATAAGTTATCAGGGAAGTGCAAACAAATCACAGGGAGAAACACTTCACACCTACACAATGGCTAAAACCGTAAAAACTAACACCCCAAGTATTGGTGAGAGGGCAGAGCAACTGCAACTCTCATAAGTTGCTGGTAGAAATGTAAAATCGTTCAACTTTGGGAAAAGTTTGGGCAATTTCTTATAAAGTTAAACACACATTTGCCATGCAATCCAGCAATTCCACACTTAGAAATTTACTCAAGAGAAATGAAAACATATGCCCACAAAGAGGCTTGAACACGAAGATTCACAGTAATTGTACTCATAGTAGCCAAAAACTGGACGACTCCAATGTCCACCAACAGCAGAATGGAGAAACAAACTGTGCCGTATTCACATAATAAACTGCTCAACACCAAGAATGAACTACTTACTGATACCCAGAGCATGGGCAAGCCTCAAAAACTCTGGTGAACAGAAAAATCCAATACAAAAAGAGTGGATGCTGTAAGCCTCCATTTATATAAAATTCAAGAACAAGCAAAATTAATCCATCATGATAGAAATCAGAACAGGATGCCAAGAGGGAGTGGAGGTTGACTAAAAGGGAGCCCAAGGGAACTTTCTGGAGTGTTCTGTATCTTGGTTTGGGTCGGTGGTTATACGATTGTACATATATGTCAAAACTCATTGTACACTTAAAATCTGAACTTCACTGTAATTTTTACCTTAATTTAAGGGATAAAATAAAAACTGTTAATTCTGAGAATTCATACAGGTAATTTTTATGCTATTCTGTAACTTTTAAATGCCCCTCCCCAAAATTAAACATATACACATAAAAATAAAGACTACTGGTTGCCCCTCAAAATCCATTTCCAAATTCTTCCCCATACACAGAATCCCTAATTCTAGCCAATACATGACAACCTACCACACCTTCCAGCTAGGGGTGGCCATATGACAGTTCTAGCCAAGGAGATGAAAGAGAAAATGTTAGACGCTGCTTCTGGAAAGGGAGGCGGTGTTCCCTCCACCTGTTGCTTGGAAGGGGAGCGTGGCAGCTCCGGCCCCGAGGTCTGGCCTGCAGCACAGGACCAGCGCCATGGCCTGGGGATGCAGAGGGGAAAGCCAGAAGGCGGCCACATTTCCATGGGCATTTAACTAAACATCTCTTATGATGCTTTTCTTTCCCTGTTTCTCCCCCAAAGTCACTTTTTTTAAACAAAAAAAAAATTCAACACATAATTTCTGTGATTTATTGTGCAACGGAACATGCTAAAAGACAAAATGACATTTTACCCTATAAATTATTTGGTGCCTGTGATTTCTGAACACTACAGCCAGATGGTTCTCATAGAACTAGAGAAGACTGTATTCATATAGTTCAAAGGTTTGCTTATTTTTTGGCCTTAAAAAAGACTATTGATTGTAACATGCAGCTCTACAGGAAAAATCTCGACAGTGGAGGCAAAAACTGGTATTTATTACTACACTTGTGCTCATTATGGCTGTCTCTGACAGGGGTCCATTAAAATCAATTTTTATGTTTCTTATGTATTTTCTTTATCCAATGTTCTTGGCATTGTGTTTATTAGCCAGTTAAGATGAACACTGTGCATAGGAGTGGGGTTTTTTTCTCTTCTGTCAGAAATAACGAGAACTGCAGTTTTAATACAACTACTCACAATCGATGACTGGAGGAAACTAAATGCTACATTTCAGAACAAAACATTGAGGAGTGCTTTAAAGTTTTTATGTTTTTACAATTAGAGAAATATAATGGAGATTGTTCAAACAGAGAGAAACTGAGTCCTGTTAGAATTGGCAATGCCCTAACGTCATGCTAAACACACACCAACGGTCCGACAACATCTCTAAGAGGGCCGAGGAGCTCCTGATTAAGCAGTTCCAGGACTTTAGTACGAAACTCACCTGACAGACTTCGAGGAACACTGAAGGCTGGTCCCAACTTAAAAATCAAGACTAAGCAAGCACTTCCCTCTCACTAAATTTCCAGAGAGATTCCCACCTCAAATTTCTTGAATCAAAATGTACACTGCTCAGGATCAATTACTCTGTACATGAATACATTAATGAAACGTCTTGGAGCTGCCAACCAAAGGTTATGCCCCTGTGGTTAATAGGAGGTGGGGGATTCTTGGGCAGCAAGCACAGAGGCTGACAAGTGGAAGAGTCATGGCGCAATCATTTTAGAGATGCTAACTTCTGTGAGTGGCAGCGGACGGCTGCGTGTTACCCTGTGATCAGTGGAAAACAAGCAGTAACCATATCAGCTCTTGCTGTTGTTTTGCACAAACATGGTGTAAGGTATCAAGGACTCTCACTCACTCAGTGTCGGCGCCCTTCCTGCCGTGCAGCTTTATCCCGTGCAGGCCCTGCTCACAACCAGAGAGCTCGATCTTCCCCAAAGGGCTGTCCATCATTTTGTATTTCATGTCACAGACTTTGTCCATTCTCCCAGGTACCTAGAGAGAAACAATTTGTAAAGCAAATAAGAAAGTATATGCAAAAGTTTGGTCACTTTTAAAGCGACAGCAGCCTTTTTTTTCGTTTGTTTCATTTTTAAAGGCAAGAGAAGCACCAGTTATTTAAGACATAAAAGACCTTCCAAAGTTTTTCCCCCATTTTTGGAATTTAATCATATAATGTGTCATTTTTACGCTCTAGCTACTCTGAAGACAGAATATTAGCATAATTACCTAGAGCACAGTACACTCTCCTTTTACTTCCTTAAGTTACTACCTCCCTACACTTCTCATTTGTCTTTAACCAATGCATAGTTGAAGGAAGCTGAAATAAGAGCTCCTTTTAAACAGTACCTAAAACTAAGCTAACCTTGCTTTAATAAAATAAAACAATTACGAGACAACTTTCTCAATGAAAACTGAAGACAAGCCACTTGCTATTTTGAATAGAGTATACTTAAAAATAAAGGATTATGAGGGGCCAGTCCCCTGGCCTACTGTTCAAGTTCAGTGCACTCCACTTCAGCGGCCTGGGTTCAGTCCCAGACGCGGACCTACACCACTTGTCAGTGGCCACGCTGTGGCAGCATCCCACATACAGAACAGAGGAAGATTGGCACAGATGTTAGCTCAGGGAAACTCTTCCTCAAGCAAAAAGGAGGAAGACTGGCAACAGATGTTAGCTCAGGGCGAATATTCCTCAGGAAAAAAACCCAAAAAATAAATAAAGCATTATGAAATAAACTACAGAAGTGGAGTGAGGTTCAACCCACACTCACACAACGGCACCTGTGTGTGCAGGGGGTCAGAGCAGCTTATGCATGTTGGAATAAAACTCTCATGCTTTGGAAAGCATACATATTTTATCTATATTCAGAGAAATGAACAAATGCTATCCTGTGATGTATCTTCCATGTTAATTTTGATAGATATTAACTCTGGTCAACATAGCAAAAGCAAAGAAACAACAGATGCACTAAGAGCCGTGAGGAGCCAGGAACGGGGTCCAGGCAAACCGACATTTTATAAAACTCCCTCTGACTCGGAGGAGGCAAGAAGACGGAAAATTGAGAGAGGGTTGTGCGTGCGACTACCTGAAGCAGAACAAGCCCTTCGAGATGCTCTCCTCCTCTCCCAGGGACTCCTTCTGGGGGCCCGCCGCAATTGAGAAGCGCCCCCTCCCTGACCTCACCCACCTCCTTTCCGGGAGTTCCACCTCCACCTACAACCACCGACTGCGACAGCAGGCACCTTCCCGTGCGAGATGGCCCTCCAAGCTCCTGACTCCAAAGGGCTCCTGCGTCCTAGGGGCACCTCAAACCGACTTGTCCCAACTATAATCCACGTTACCTCCTACATGTAGCGTTTCAGCGAACAGCACTACCATCCATCATGGCTCTTCCCCAGGAAGTCTCCTTGCCCGGCACCACCCTCGCCTGCGCCCTCACACACCGGCAGTGCACTAAGCGCTGGCTCTGATCCGTCTCAGTTCGCACTGCCACCCGCTCTTCCCAGAGACCCTCATCACCTCCCCCCTACCAGGAAGGACTCCCTCAGGGCCCTCCTTACAGCTGGGCTCTTCCCACGCCAAACTCCCCGCACCCAAACAAGACATCAACTGCTCACTGCACCAAGGGCTGCAGCAGTCAGCTCACCGCCTGCTGCTGTAAATAAAGTTTTACTGGGACGCAGCCATGCTCATTTGCTTGCATACCGGCTGTGGCTGCCTTCAGGCTCCAATGGCAGAGTTGATTAGCTGTGACAGGGACAACATGGCCCTGAAACACTTACCATGTGGCCCTCTACAGAAAAGGTCTCCCAGCCCTTCAAGGTCCACGTGCTCACATCCTTCCTACTTCAACCCCGAGTCCCTGGGCGCCCCTTGCATGCAGCACAGCTTCGAGTCTCTAGAACCTGACACCATGGTCCCCTCAATTGGACTGTCGTCATCTCCCGGCCTGTCCAGCCTGCACCATGGTGTCTGCTTCACTGTGACGCCTCAACACACCCACCATCGCCCCTGCCCCAGGTTCTCTTCCCTCCTCTGTGCCGTCCCCTGCTCCTACCACCACACACGGATTCCCTCCATCTTCCCCACAGCCACAGGAGAAAGGAACATTTACACCCCCAAGGAATATTCCTGAACCACACAGTGCGGAGGCCTCACTCCCAAGACTCCATTGTAAGCCCCCAGGCTCCAGAGCCGCCCCGTTCAACGTCTCCTCTTCTGTGCACACTGACAGGGGTCTGAAACGATTCCTCTGCAGTTCCCAGTGAGTGCACACGAGATTTTGCTGGGAAACCTGATCAGATGTTCACCTGACATCAGAGACGCCCTCCAATATATTACACTCCTTCAACATCCCACTCTCCAAGGCTCCCCACTGCCTGAGGGACAAAAACCCACAGAGTCTTCCCATCCCCTCCGCTTCACCACGTGGGGGCAGGGATCACACTAGGCAGAGGGGGCACAGAGTGGCCCCCACCCATAGCCTGTCACTTGGAGAAAGTATCTAAACTCTGAGCCACAAGTGCTTCCATCTGGAGGTACATGATACCCCAATCGCAGGGTCAGCACAAGGATTAGCGAGAAAGTTCCAGGAAGGACGTGGGATCATGGTTATCCCTGCCACAATCGATTTTTTAACTATATACCCTTGGCCCTTAATCTTGTCATCCAGAATGCTCTGCTCTCCTCCCCAAAATTTTATCCAACAGCATAAAATCTTGACCATCCTTCAAGAGCGGATGGCCACCCCTTCTCCCAGCTCCAGGGGCCTTCCCTCATTTCTTAGAGCCAGAACCAACTGCTGTCCCCTAGCCCTCACGTCTGTGGACACTTCCCACCACACCGAGCTGCTGGCAGATGCCGGGGCAGGGAAACTGCTGCCACGAGCCAGGGTCCCACTGAGGGCAGGTGTATCACACACATAAAGGGCTTATCAATTGGATGAGTGAACTGGATGATCAGCGCGCCCACCATCCAGGCTAAGAGTCCAGCACAGCATGTCCCAAAGTGTGTTGCAGAAGACTCCTCGGAGAAGGGCCTGGGGACACAGTGAGAAGCCTGGATGCCCTCCACCCTCCAGGAAACCCACCCTGCACGTTAGCATGTGAAGGGCTCCAAGCAGTCTTATAGCAGAAGCCAGCTTACGTCTGTTTGCCTCACTCTCACAAACATGTTCACCGGGACCTGTGGCTCCTACCTAGCCCCTGCTCAGAAGCACTAGCCTCTGACAGGCTGAAGGCTGTTTCTCAGCATGTCCAAGCTCATACCTCAGACCTGGAGCAGGAGATGCCACGAGCCACCGTCTCAGGAAGGACTCCTAATGGAAGCATCAGAAACTGATACAGGCCAATCGAAGCACAAAATCAATTTACTGAAAAGCTGTTCCATAACTCAGAGAACTTCTGGGAAGCCTGGAGAAGCAGACTCAGAAAACCATAGGAACCAAGACTGGCCACAGTCCAACCACGGCCAAAATGGAAACTCAGGAAGCATCGGTGGGGACAACCAGGGACTGCAGGCATACAGGAACATTGATGCCACTGCTGCCCCTGGAAACAGGATGTTACAGCCACTGTCAATTCCCTGCTGCCCAGCCTCCGTGTCACTTGCCCCAACTCAAGGCCCAGGCAGGAGCCCAGAGCTGGCGCTGGGGCCAGGCTAGTGTGTGCTCTGCCAAGCAGCAGAGGAGGGCTTTGATCATACCAGCCCCCGCAAGAGGGCGTGGGCACAGCACCGCTGCAGAAATTCAGACTGGCACGCACCCCAACCAGGAGGACTGAACATTAGATGTCCACTCCTCTACCCCGGCCTCAATTTTCTCGTCAATAAAACAGGAATAATAAGACCGACTACCAAACTCACCACGCTGTTCTGGGAGCCCAAGTGGAGAATACAGGGAAAGCCGAGAATGGTCAGGGTGGCCAGGCGCTCCTGGGGAGAGGCCCTCCGTCCTGCACAGGACACACCCAACCCTCAGCCCTACTCCAAGGAACAGTGGGGGGCACTTCCAAGTGTGCAGAGGAGGGGTCAGGGGTAGGGCGATGGAGGTGGCTGAGGGCACAGGGGCACAAGGGTCTGCCTCTCAGATTCCCCGACACGGGAGCAAGGAGCAGGTCTGTGGAGAGCTCAGGCCCGCGGGCTCCTTGGAGATAAGGGCCTTGCAAATTACCAAGCATCGTCTGGCAGCTGGGCTCTGAAAAACAGACAGGATGGGCTGAGCTTCGGAGGCCATCAGCCTGGGATGCAGTGGGGAAGGGCTGCCAGCCAACCCTGATGAGGCCTGACCCAGAACGGCTGTCTCGGAACCAAATAAGGCCCAAGCACTGCAGCTCCTGCATTTGTGAACTGGACCAAAAGGACTCTGCAGCTTGGCCTGCCCACTGATGAACCCACCGTGCTGCCCCCATGACCAGCACCAGCGTGCGCCACACACCCAGCAACGTGGCATGGTCCCTGGTCAGCCTGCTCTAAACTCATGCCAAGGGGCAAGCTGTCCTCCTGGCATTAAGAACCAGTTCCACTGACCTCCACGCCTCCTGAATTCACAGGTCACCCTGAGTTAGTCACAAGGCAGGGAAGTTCCATCTGAATCATGCCAAGAACGCACAAAGGACAATCAGCCCATCACTGGGATAACCAGCGAGCTCAAACTCAGACCGAGTTCTAAGTTCTGACTGAGTGGCATACATGACTTCTGGCCACATCAAACCAGCTGGTCACTGAGTTGTGTGATGTCTGAGGAAGTGAGCTTCTCAGAGTTCCTTATCTGATGCCGAGAAATGAAATCGAATGCCACTTTGGCTTCCCTGAACGTGAGGATTCGCTGGGGCCACCTCCCCTAAGACTATGCCTGGTACCCACAGCCCAGCTCCTCTGGGCACGGTCTGGCAGGGCTGCACTTTCACTGGCACCTCTGGGATTTTTAAGCCCATTAGGTTTAAGCCCATCTACTAGTCAAAATAATCACCACAACCCAGTGACTGCTACTTTGCCAAAAAGAGAAAAGTGGCAATTTTAACATAGTTTTAAATCAACCCTGCCAGGAATGGAATTTGAGACTCCATAGAAACCTGCACACAACTTTCTTTCCTACAGACAACCAGGACATGCGGCACGGAGTCCTTCCATGGGCAAAAGTGACAATTGGCTGAATCCTGAATCCTAGCATGTAATAGATAACGTGGCCCCAGGACAGGAGCACTGGGCGCTCCGCAGGGCAGGCAGTGTTGCTGACAGAAAGCCCAGGGCTGAAGTACAAGCACATTACAGCATACATGCATGACAAATCCGGCAGAGCTGGCAGGCCAGCAGAGGGGTGGAGGGACACCTGCAGACTAGATGGGGGTGTCGCAGACACCAGGAGAGACCCACAGAGGCTAGAAACCAGGTGGGAAGAAGAGCGAGGCTTCAATAGCAGGCAATGCATCGGGGAGCCAGAGCGGCTCAACACAGGCTGGTGGGAGGCACTGCCTGGAAAGGAATAATGCCAAACACACATGGGGCTGGCTGCGATCAATGGTGGCACAAAGAAGCCAACAGAATTCTGAGTGGTGTGGGTATGACAGACCCTTACAGATGCCCCCCAGCAACATCCCCATGCTCCAGAGACCAACCCACTATCAGTTTCCAATGCTGAAGTCCCACCAGGATCTTCACTGGCTTCACCAGAGAAAGCCAAGAGCGTGACCCCAAGAAGTGAGCCAAGAAGGGGACAAGGGCCAGTGAAAACACTGGCTCACTGGCAACCCACAATATTACAGCCCAGGCACCAAGTCGAGGGCCAAGCAGGCTCCTGATGGCCCTGTGGGACTCAGAGGGAGGCCACTGCCGGGTGGGGAGGGCAGCCACGATGGGGAAGAAGGGCCACACTGTGGGGGAGAAGTGACAGGTAAGAATTTTGGGGGAAAATGACATTGACAGAGAGCTGACTGCTAGTAAGGAGCTGGCCAGGTGAGACTTCAGGTGGAGCAGCAGGGACGTGGGCAGCCAGGTGAGAAGTGCAGATGGAGCAGCAGGGACGTGGGCAGACAAGTGATGAGGCCTGGGCTCCAGAGAAAAGCGGGACCAGCCCAGATCCCACTACACGCCCATGCCAGGCT
Source organism: Equus caballus (assembly GCF_041296265.1). Classification (NCBI taxonomy): domain Eukaryota; kingdom Metazoa; phylum Chordata; class Mammalia; order Perissodactyla; family Equidae; genus Equus; species Equus caballus. The sequence goes on from NC_091684.1 coordinate 4,822,692, forward strand.
GGTCGTGGAGTCTGGCTTGTCCCTGAGAAGCCCCAGAGCTTTCAACAAGGGAGAATCCACCAGGTCGGCCGTTCGGCAGGCTTCCTTGGGCAGCTGTGAAGAACGGGCAGGAGCAGAGAGAGCCGTCGAGGAGGCCGTGGAACCGACCAGGTAGGAAGGATGACATCTCCACCAGCACAGAGGCAGAGGGAGACTAATAATGAGCAATAAATAACAACAGTAGGTGTTTATCAAATACTCAAGGGCCCTTCATGCATGAGCCACCAGGCTAAGGTGCTGGCAACTGGGACAAGACAAACACGTCTAGTGGGGGAGAAAAACTACCCACAAAAAGCAAATCACACTGAATCGTCTTTGCAAAAAACTTTCCATAAATCTAAAATTATTCCAAAATGAAAGCTTATTTTAAAAAATCAATATAGATGGGGTAGAACGATTGAAAATATTTCTCATCACCTGCATTTTCTGAGTTTTCTACAGTAAACTTGAGTTCTTCTTACAAGCAGAAAAAATTGTACTAAAATCCAACGTGACAAAGTACAAACGATGATAGCAAATGTCCTATATTTATCACTGTCTCCTAATCTCCTGCCTGTAAAACAAAGGACTGTTAACACTTTCCTGAGTGAAATAAAAGCTCTGAGGTCTGAAAATGTTTTGAGTTAAAAAAAGGGTTGTATAAAATGAAGATGCTTGAAAGCCAATCAGATCCTATCTCTTTTTTCCCGTCACAATGAGAATGAAGGCCCTGCATTTAGACCTGAGCAGCCCCCAGCACGAGGCGCCCTCTCTTCCTGCCAGCCTCATCTCTGACCAGGACCCCGGATTCACACTACCCTTGCTGCTGCTCAAGCACCGGGGTATCACTCTTGCCTCGGGGCCTTTGCACCTGCTGCTCACGCTCCTGCACAATGGCTTCTATCACTTAACTCACATTCCTCAAACGTCACCTTCTCAGAGAAACCTTCCTAAAATAGTTCATCTCCTCCCTCCCTTCTTTGCCTTTCTAACTCTTATGTCACATGAAATTACATTAGATGTATTCTGTTTAATTGCTATGTGTTGCCTTCACTGGAATGTAAGCTCCAATACAGGTAACAAACATTATGTGACAACTCTGGCCAATGAGAAAGTAAAAGTCTACTGACAGTTCCCGTTTTAATAATAATAAAAAAAATCATATGTGGCTGGTACCATCTCCTCCCCTCTTTCTCCCTTCCTTGACAAGGCAGACGTGACGCATGGAGCTGTGGCAGCCATCTGGTGAACATGAGGGAAAGGCCAAGAGACTGGAGAGCCCCTTGCCCTGAGCCTGTGAGCCACGAGCACACCAGTGTTATCTACCACCAGACTTGTATTGGTGTGAAAAAAAGAAAGCTTGTTTGTTTCAAGCCAGCGTTCCAAGGAATTCCTGTTTTCTTCAACCTAGATTAGTCCTAACGGATCCACTGCTATATGCCAACACTTAAAATGGTGCCCCAATACCGCAGGTGCTTAGGAAACACTTATGGTAAAAATGAGCTAATTATACGAATCATTCAGTTCTGTTTCCGGTAAGGGCTCAGAAGAACTCCAGGATTAGCGAGAGCCAGGAGCTGGGGGTCTGGTGGCCTGAGGAGTCCAGGAAGATTTCCTGGGGGAGGTGCCAACATAGGAAGGCAGATAGGTGTTTTCTGGAGGAGGGGAGAGGAGAGGAGAGACTGTGGCAGGCAGGTGCTAGGAGCAGCACAGGGTGTCCGGGAAACGGAAGGAGGCAGCCTGGGTCACAGGAAGGAGAGGACCCCCGTCTTAGCAGAGCCTGCTGCGGCAGCTCCAGAGCGGGGAGGACCTGGAGCGGGAGGGCAAACGGCAACACTGACGGCCCCGAGAAAGTCATGCACCAAGAAAAGGTATGCTGTGTGGGACACGTAGCCACATCCATGAGGGACAGGGTGAGTGTGCATGCGTCCTCGGGCTCAGGAACAGAACTTCTCCAGCTAACAGTCTGCCGCACAGCTCTCCAAGCCAGAAGAAAGAGGGAAAAACGCACAAACCCAACCATCTACTCCTCCTGAGCACAAGGTTTACAGTCGCATAAAACAGGGCGGTCCTGAGACCCTCAGGCCTTTCTTCCGGAAGGAGCACTGGAACCTGAGGGGAGTCACGTGGAGCAGGGCCCCGTGGAGGGGACACAAAGGAAAGGGAGAGGGAACAAGTGCCACCATCAAAACCCAAACCCACCAGCTTCAGATCCGCTAAAACCAAATGTTCCGGCATGTCAGACGACAATAGAGGGGCCTGGGGGCTCAAAGAGCCAGGTCTCAACCGTTCCCCGGAGGCAGCAACAGGGCTGCTCACACAACAGGAAAGTCACTCGCAGGCTCGGAGGCCCCGGGCTCGGGCTGAACTGGGCACACGGTACCGCCCGCCTCCTTGGCTTTCACGGGGGCCACCCCGTGGGCTGCATTTAGGACACGCACAGGAGTAACCGGCCAGCTGCCCACTTGGCACTCTCAGGGAGCACAGGGCCCAGCTCCCCGCATCGTCATCGTGGCATTCACATAAAGCCACAAGACTGGCTGACATTAATTGGTGGCAGAAAAAAAAAATGATTTTTCATGCCTATTTGGAGACCTCTGAAAAAAATGAAGTTAATTTCCTTTCATCTCCCTTTTAACATGAATGGCGTTTAAACAACCATGTTCTGAATTAAGCAGTTGGTGCCAGAGGCTGGGGTCCCACTGTATTAAAAGCAAGAAACCCAGAGACAGAAACTGTCTTCTTTCTCCTTTACTTGCAGTTTTCCAGGCTGGCCAGAGCTATCCAAAAACTGTCCTTTCAGAACCATCTTGGCAGCTGTGTATGCACTTTTAACCATTTCTAGTCTCAGTACCAATGAAAATGCCCAGAAAGAGGCTCAAGGAGGAAATCACCTGCCTTCTTACGAGCAGTTCGCAGGCAAGGTCCCGAGACCTCTGCTTTACTTCTCTGCCCAGGGTCCGCCCAAGCCCAGCGGGCACGTGGCCCCAGGTGGAGCTCCAGGCCATCCAGGGGCGACCAGTCGGCCGCACAGGCCCTGGTGTGCCCATCAGCTGCGCCTGGGCAGTGGGAGCTCGGCTGGCACACAAGCACCGAGCCCGAGAGCAGAGCAGCCGTGTCCGGCTGCCTCCTGGCACCAAGAAAGCCCGTATAAAACGAAAACCAGTTTGCAACCTCCCTGCTGAACAGAGAAGAGGAGAAAGCACCAGGGAAGCACCCTTGTCCTCAGCACTCAAGAGCAGCCCACCGAACCACCAGACAAGGAGGTACTTTAATCAGAAAACACAGGTCAGAATCCTAGGAGAGAAAAGACCTCAAACCCATCGCCTCCCAACTAACCCGGCTGTGAAGGGTGGAGGAGAAAGTAGATGGGATGGATCCCTGCCAGGAAAACCCAGGGGAGAGGCAAGGTCAGTGGCCAAGACGCCGCCCACAGGGCCCCTATGCCAGGCCTCCCGAGTCCAATTTTGCTGGGTCACTTTCAACAACAGACAGCCAAAGTGTGGCTTGGTTTCTTACGCTCTAACGACCAAAAAGGGCTGAAGCAGACTGAAGTGGTTTTGCCACACAAAATACTGGCACTGCTATCTGGTATGTCAAAGCCAGAACGGATGCAAAGCTTGTACGAAACAACACTCCAGGTCCACACAACCTGCACCCAACACACAGAGCCGCTGTGTTCATGACTGCCGGCCTGGAAGCAAGGCCCTTACGGAAGGGGACGGAAAACAAACTGCGGCATATCCAGACAACGGAGGCTTAGCCAGCGCCAACAAGAAATGAGCTCTTGAGCCATGAAGACAGCGAGCAATCTCAAATACGTATTACAAGGGAAAGAGGCCAATGTGAAAAGGCCCCGTACTGCACGACTCCAACTATATGACATTCTGGAAAAGGCAAAGCTACGGAGACAAAAAGATCAGTGGTTGCAGGCATAGGGAGAGGGGGAGGGGTGACAAGGGAGATCACAGAGGACGTTGAGGGCAGCAATTCCATATGATACTACACTGGTGGATATATGTCATCAGATATTTGTCCAAACCCCCGCAGAATGTACAACACCAAGAGTGAACCCTATGTAAACTGTGGGAAAAGGTACCACCCCGGTGAGGGATGATAGCAGTCAGGGAGGTTGTCGGGGGGTATATGGGAAATCTCTGTACCTTCAGCTCAATGTTGCTGAACCTAAAACTGATTTAAAACATGAAGTTTATTACTTAAAAAGAGAACTATTCCAAAGCCTCCTGACATGTAAGGGAAATGATTTTCCTCATTTGTTGCTAAATTTCTGTGAACTCAGCTACATGCCCACATGAATGGAGAAAAAATCTGCATTAGAATGTCATCACCAGGCTTTCACATTAAAAGACTGCTAGCATGGGAATCCCATGGATGCCCTGCTCTGCTCCAGCTCTGAGCGTATACACAGGCGCCCGGGATCCGCCCGCTACCTGAGGTGGGCCTTCGGCACAGCCATCACTGGAGCCGGCCCTGCGCGCCACAGCACCTTCCTCACGACCGCCACTATGGTTGTAAAGAACACTGGTCATCCAAGAGCCCCGGGGAGCCGGGGCCAGGGCAGAGAGCGGCCAGCGGCCCTGCTACACGGGCGTCTCACCAGAGCCGCGCAGCCTTCACGGGTCGTTTAGAAACGCGCTCTGTGCAGCATATGACACAACAGACGAGAGCGGGCCTGCGCCAGAGCTGAGAAGCAGAAGGACATCCGAAGACATCTGCCCGCCGGTTCTTCAAAACGATCACTCCTAGATGAAAACAGGCCTGTCTACGTTTAAGACTCATACTTAAAATACAACTCAGCTTTCCTTTCCCAACTGTTCGTTTTTGTTCATATTATCAAACTGAGCGTGTGTGTGCAGGAAGGCCACCGTTCTCCTGTCCTGCGGCTCCAACACCGTTGTGGGCTGCGCAGTCACACAGGAACTGGCTGAGGAGCAGGCAGAATGCACGCTGCTGCGTGTGTGAACAGACAGACCACAGACAGAGAAAGCACACAAAACCTACACAGTGTGTACAGTTTAACAAAGTGCTCCAGAGATCTGCCGGAACCTCAAGCACTTTTGAAAAGTATCACCAGGTGATAACTACTCAGATAACCATTCCAACCATTTAGCTAAAATATCTCTGGATCCAGCCGAAAACTGGTGCACGATACCAGAACACTATGCAGTAAGGCCTATAAAGGTCTTTTTTCAAAGTTTATTAGTAACTATCACCTAAAGGTTCCAGAAAAAGCCTTCCTCCTAACCATGCCACTGTAGACCAGAGTCAAGTCTGCAGACTTCCCACGAAATGGGACGTATGGGTGTCAAAAGCATGCTCACGCCCGTGTGCGCACCCACAGGCGCGACCGGCGTGGCGAACCCACAGGCTAAGCTGTGCAGGTCCTAGCTACTTAATTTTGCGGAAGAAAACATTTAATATCAAAACAGGGATAAAATGGGAAAACCACACTTTTGTTAAGGTAAACGAGGAGACTTCCAGCAGGCCTCCAGGCCCTCAGGAGCGCCCCTGCTCTGGGAGGTTCCTCGGGCCACAGATGGGAAAGCTCCGCTCTGCGGCCCTGTCGGCTCAGGGTATTCTGCCTCGTCCCTTTTTAGGCAGTTCACTGAAATAAGAAGTCTGACTTCTTTGTGAAGGATAAACGACTCTTTAACAACAAACCGTCTCTTTGCCAGCCGAAGACCAGACCCCCAGAGGATAAGAGGAACGCAGGTTACAGAAACGAATGAAGCCCAGACCTGTAAGGAGCCTCCAGCCCAGAGGACAAACAAGCACTCTGCGTCGGCAGACAGTGGAGCAGGATCTGGAAAATCAGCAAGGAATCCTGAACCGGGCAGAATCACTCTCCTGCCTGCTTCTGCCCCCGTCAAAATGCTGGGGCCTCTGACCAGGGCGCATGGGAGCCCGCCTCCAGGGGGGCCTCCAGCACCCTCGAGGGCTGCAGCCAGCCCTGGGGTGGGACCGAGAGCTGGCAGGCTCCCTTGTCCCTGCCTGATCCTGCTCGCCGGTTCTCAGAGCCGCATGCCAGCAAGGCTGCAGGGACACGAGCCAGCCTGAGCACCCCAGAGGCACCTGGGCCTCGAAAAGGAGGTGTGAGGCCTGGACAGGCCCGGAGAGAACAGGCAGGGAGGCAGGGCTCTAGGCCTTAGAGCTCTGGCACTTCTGTCACTGTGAGGTAGCCCAGAAGGGCAACAGGCAGCCGCATTTCTGGTTTTAGGTCACTCTCTGCTCCACCTTGCCCATGTCCCAGGTTGTGAGGGCCCAGCGGCCCCAGGGCAGCTTCCTGGGCACACCTTTCTCCTCTGCAGTGCAGCAGGCTATGTCGGAGACTCAGCCACAGGAGATGCCAAAACTACCTCTGAGCACCCGATGTTGTGGGAGCGATGCCACAATCCATGACAGTCTATGGGGGTGGTGAGACCCACCACGGGAATCTGACCCTAACTCCAGGACCACTAGCTTCTGAGGAGCGTGTGGTGGACAGACTCGGCCGCCAGATTGTAGCCGAGTCCTGCAAAGTAAGAACCCACCACTTAAAACACCAGGGCCACCTCCTCTCGTGTTTCAAAGTTGACAGGACTGTGGCTGCTTTGTTTAAAACAAACAGTGCTCCTTGACCCTTTTTATAGTAGGAACAAATCAGAAGATCCTTAACATCCCTGAAACCTGTGAAAAGAGAAGCAGATTCCGTAGTGAAGGGAACCCCAAGTCTCGTGTGAACTGGGGAGCTGCGCCCTCCACAACAGGAACCTGCCGCCCCCACAGCACAGGCTTCGAGAGCAGCCCACAGAATCTGGTCAACACACTGAGACCCAAGTCCACGACACCCCAAATCTCGTGACACCCTCACGTCATGTCTTAGCATACTGAACCTCAGGTAAGACCAAGAATGATCTGCTGATAATCTACCGTGAAGAAAAAAATGAGAAAATAACATATTTCCCCTCATTTTTTTTTTTCTGCTTTACCTCCCCAAACCCCCCCTGTACACAGTTGTACATCTTAGTTGCATGTCCTTCTAGGTGTGGGATGTGGGACACCACCTCAACGTGGCCTGACGAGCGGTGTCATGTCCGCGCCCAGGATCCAAACCCTGGGCTGCCGCAGAGGAGCGCGCGAACTTAACCACTTGGCCACGGAGCTGGCCCCTGCCCTCATTTTTAACCACCCCTGCTAGAACTGCACAAGCTAATTGACATCAGTGATGAAAGTAACCCTCCTGTGGAAGGACGGAGAGCTCCCCTGACTGTGGGCAATGGCAGGGTGCCTACCCACAGGGCTCTGGCCCCCAGGGCACCCTGGACGTCTACAAGGCCCCCACAGGTCCTGCATCTCGCCCTGCCAACAGCACGCTCCCCACAACCTGGAAATGTCCTAGCACTTCAGGCACCAACTAAGTCCTGAGCCGCAAGTGACAGTTTGTCATGAAGGAGGAAAGAGGGTGGCAGGCTGGCGCTCAAAATGATACGTCAGTTCTTAAAACCATTACGTCTTGGGAAGCTGCAGCTTAAATATGTCACGGCAGAAAATAACCTCATCCTTTATAGGCCTCGACAGTTGGGCAAAGTTTAACTGACTTCTTAGAGAATAAGGAAGAGGTTAGAACACGCAGGAAGATCTGAGGGAAACATCAACTTTTCCAATTAGACAAAGCAGCTAAAGCCCGGAGATTCCTGCTCCAAGCAGGCCAGGCTGGGCTGCTTCCGCAGGCACCGGAGCTCTGAAGAACACGCACCTCAGCACAAGCCGGCCCGATGCAAAGCGAAGACCTCTCAGGCTTCTCCTCCTGGCAGTAAGACGGGATTCAAAATCAACCTCCCCTTGCCCCAGGAGGGCCCTGTAGCATCAGAACACACACGCCTGCGTGCAATCAGGCCGGGCAAGAAGGGCTCAGTCAATGAGTGTTCCACCTGTGCACGGATCAAGTTTGCACGTTAAAAACGTGCTTTTTCTGTCAGTGATATAATTAGCCAACACGGGGGAGTCACGATAACGCCGTCTCCAGGTTCAATAACCAAATCCTTGTTTGCACTGATTCATACAGCACAGTGAATACTGTTTGACCCAGACTCCTGAACAGGCTCCAGAGAAATCCTCAGAGAGCTTGGCGGTGGCCAGGAAGAGCACAGCCCCACCTGGAACACGACCCAGCCGACCAGCTCTCAGGGAACCCACGGAAGGTGCTGCCACCCGAAGCAAGGAGGCTGCCAGTCTCCACTGGCCCAGATGCACCTGTCCCTGTCCTCTCCCTCCTCCTTACTTCCTCTCTCCCTCTCCCAACCTCTGCAGTCCCCCACTCCCTTCATCAGCATTTCCTGGGGTGCACTCTGAAAAGTCCGCAAGGTGCTCAAGGCTAAGATCTGAGAGTGTAGAACAGGGACACCTGGGGGTGAGGAGCAGGGGCACCTGAGCACCTGGGGGGAGGAGCAGGGGCACCTGAGCGCCTGTGGGTGAGAAGCAGGGGCACCTGAGCGCCTAGGGGGGAGGAGCAGGGGCACCTGAGTACCTGGGGGTGAGGAGCAGGGGCACCTGAGCGCCTGTGGGTGAGGAGCAGGGGCACCTGAGCGCCTAGCGGGGAGGAGCAGGGGCACCTGAGCGCCTGGTGGGGCAGAGCAGGGACATCTGGGGGGAGGAGCAGGGACACCTGGGGGGAGGAGCAGGGACACCGGGACTCTCAAGTGTCCCTGCTCCTCCCCCCCAGGTGCTCAGCCCTTGTCTTTAACACCACAACCTTAACCAAGATGTGGTTACAAAAGTTTTCTGGAATTTCTTAAGCACTGCCTCAGAAAGGCCTGCCACCAGTGTGCCCAAGTGCTACGCCTGGACATCACTGAGGACCACAGAACAAAGTCCTCCGGTCCCTGATGCGGGGTTTCTGTGGTGCAGGATTCTTGGGTGAGGAGCGTGGTGTGATTTATGACTTGGCGTCCCGGACGGAAGAGCCTTATGTTCCAGACATGCTCCAGCGGCCGAGAACGAGCTGGGCCTTGACGGCACAAGGCTCCTGGAGGGACAGACGCCATCCCCACCACAAGGCCAGGCCGCCGCCGACACGCGCGCTGCTTCTGAATGATTAACCCGAGGCAGGAAACTTCATGTTCTAAATTAGTCACATTATGCCCAAAACCTATCAGAGGCTTGATAACTTGAACATATAATTCTATACCTTTTACTCTTTAAACAATAATTCAGTCTAATCCTGTGGCTGAAGCCAAGAGTTCCAGACTGAAAGTGCACTTTCCATTTGATTAAATACTAATAAATGCAAGAATAAAATACCAGTCTTTTATCTTATGGTAAATTCTTCAAAAACCATATACTCTAAGAAGTAATTATTCCTCTGGAGAAGGGGACAGGTTCTTCCCCTCAAAGACAGCTCAGTATCTCCAAGTCTTAATTACAATAGTTAAAACATAATTTATAGTTAGTCCAGGGCTCACAGAACAATGATGTCATTGTCCAGGTTCTCTAAGTGACCCGTCAGTCAGCGCGGCCGCAGGGGGGCAGCTGATCAGTAGTGACAGGATAAGAGTTGGGACAGGCTCTCCTTGAAGAACAGACCACACACAGAGTGACGACCCTCAACACAGTGTGCAAGTAAATATAATACGAACCAGGAAATACACACCACTTGGCCTTTTTTCCACTCGTTTGGTACCTTAATATTTGTAAACTATCTTCACATACTTCATCCGTTAACAAGTAAACAGTGACACGTTGCCAAAAGGAAGATTTCTCGGAGTAGGGGATTTTGTTTGTTTTCTATTGTTACAAACAGCATATTGAGACAGGGCATCAACATCAGACCCTCCATGACACGTGTCTTGCCGACGGGCAGCACCCAGGAGGTGGCCTATGCCACATCCTGGGACTGTGGTGACCCAGTCTCATGACTCCACTCAGCACAGGAAAGCTGCCTCAAATGCAAGGACGGAGAGGGCATTCCCTCCAATGGGAGACTCACTGCTGAAGCCCATGGAGACGTCAGGTGTCTCTGAGTAAGGCAGGCAGGGGTGTGCTGGAATCACCTAATGTCTAGAGCATCCTCGGAACAAGGTTCCATCCTCAATGTAGGTGACAAAGAAACAATCCATCTCTTAGGGACCAGGTGGGAAGCTTTGTCGGAAACCCAAAGGAAGATACCCACTCAGCACCAGCCCTGAGCTGTGGTGCTTTAGTTCAGTTGGGAACACACCTTCCCCTGGAGTAACGGTGGGACGAAGAGTCTGGGCCTGGAGAGAGAAAACCCAGGCAGGCACTCAGGCAGGTGACCTTGAGCATACGGGAGACCTCTTCGGGCCATTTCCTCCTCTGTAACAGGGACACTATGAGGACTAATGAGACAGCCCACAAGAAAGCACGCAGCAACCCCTCAAAGGCTTCCCGGGTCCCAGGAAGCACTCTCCGTGGCCTCATGAGAACACCAATCCAAGCCTGCTGGCCTGCGGACAGCCACACCACCTCTGTCTGTGTGTGTGCATGCCAGCATCTGCTGTTCCTGTTTCTCTCCAGTGAATGTGAAAGCAACACAGTGACCAGGCACTTAGCGGTCAAAAGGTAAGAGGAGGTGGAGAAAGTTGCTGGAGCAGCCCAGGTGTCAGCACTAAGGCAAGGCAGAGACACCACCGGGTAGCGGGGAGGCCAGTGGGAGGTGGACAGTGAGCAAGTTCATGACATGCACCCGAGAGCCCTTTCTGAGGCTGGGGATGGCTTTCCACGGTACCAGAAACATTTCCCTGTAACAATACCCCTTCCCTGACTATTGGAAATAAGCAGAGGGAGCCAGCCCACCCACCAGAGCAGCATCAAGGACACTGGAAGTATATGCTCAACAGTCCATTCAGAAACTGCCTCGTGCTGTCCAGGAGCTAGGATGGGGAGAGGCTGGGAAACGTCCAGGCTGAGCTCTGGGTATGAGATCATTTCAAGGGCCCAGGCGTGGCAATGCCCGTCAACTCAAAGCACTGAAACGCTTACCTGAGGCTGGAGCGTGAGCAAGCCTCCCACCTGATGACACTCAAGCCACAGGTGTGGATATCAAAGAGCTGGCCAGTGAACAGACACTGAAGTTTCTAACCCCATATTTTCCAACAGTTGGGATTTGCATTTTGACACTCTGTAAATTCTCTAAGGTCTCCACTTTCACGATGGCTCACTTCCATCCATTTTTGCTATGGGTGTACATAATATTAGTGACCCATCAAAACAACAGTAAAAATCTGGTTGGGTTTCCAAAGAGGAAGAAAATGAGTAAGTACCAATGTCCGTCACTTTCATAACAAGCAAGAAGTACAGGACCCAAATCCACAAAATGTTATTTAGGGGAGGGCACCTGTTTCCAAAGTTGCTTCGTACTGATTCAAGTTTTTTATTAAAATTAATCTGATGAAAGTCTGAAGCAGTGAATTTCCATTTAAGAGGACGCTTGACCACATCTGGAAAGGGAGAGTAATTTGCTCCGTGATTTCCTTTCTGCTCTTCAGTGACTCGCCTGGGCCCAGCCAGCTCTCACCCATTCCTCACACGGCTCCGTTAATCACACCCAATTTCTGGAGGTGCCATGCCAGGTAAGGAAGGAGGACACGCCTGCCCCGTCCATGCGCTCCACCCCACAGTGAGGCTCCCAGGGGTACGTCGCTATGTCTACAGCCCCTACTAACCCTCCCCAGCTCTGGTGAGCAACGCCTCTCCGAGAACCCCTGCAACAGGATCTCAACTGTGAACGTACCCCTCCATAGCAACATGCTTCCAGCAGCAAAGCTGCACGTCAGCTGTGACGAGATGCTCCCCCGCCACACAGAAGGCAAGGAGCTGGGCCACCAATGGAGCTTCTGAGTGGAGCTGTGCAAACGGCAGGAGGGGCTGGGGGGAGCGGTCAAATGCTTAAAGAACTAATACACAAGGTAGATGCTTAAGCCAGGCACCAACATGGAGTCAGGCTAGTCGCACCCCAACACGCAGACATCCTAGACAGAATTCAAGTTTTCAAAGACTTCACCAGGAATCCATTCTGTCCCTGATGATCACCACTCATCACTGAAAAAAAAGACCCTTCAAGGAGCAGCTGCTTTGCTCTTTCACTTACCATGAATTTCTTAGTAGTAAGCAGAGACATTCAAATGTACATTTGGGAGAAGAACGTATCCCTGACGTTAAGAGGTTCCCTCCGGTCAATGCAGGTCACTCTACTCCTCAGAGAAACGTTCTGCAAGGTACACCTGCGTTTACCATCTAGAGACCCACACTTACACTGCAGTTTTTACCCCTTGATGTCAAACCGCTCACACAATGGTTCGAGAAGTCAAGGTCTGGAGCTAAGGCTTAAATGCTGGCCACACTCAAAGATAGACCAATACTGAGCCAGATCTAGAACCGGCTGCCCTGTCACGCTCAAATGTACCCTTATCAAGGGGAGCGTAGTTACTACGCAAGCACCCATTTTGCGTTTAATTAGTCAACTTAAGGACTCGACTTGAATGTGGAACTATAAAGTAGCAGGACTGGGCTCCCATGCCCACCCCAGGTAACCTACATAGCTTATCCAGAGAAGCAATGTCCTTCACCTGGTCCTCTCGGAAATCCGTTCCCAGTCTAAGCTCCTGGAACTGACTCACAAGTGTAGTCACGAACACGGAATCAGGCCTTTCTCCCTTGCATTCTGCATGTCTCACCCTGTTCAAACCATCTCCCCAGCTGGACTGTGAGCTCTCGGTGCCCAAAGCAGGGGCCGGGATGCCCTCTGCCTCTGCCTTGGGCTTCCACGTGTGGCTAAGGAAGCGGCATGGGCCATGCATATGCCCTGCACCTCTGAGACGTGACCTCTGAGAAAAGAGGGCCATGTTGCACCTCTAGGAGGGCATGCTGCTGGATGGTCAGCTCGCCCCTGAACCTCCTCTACTCCCTTGGCCCTGGGTTGCCCCCCTCCCTGTCCCCTGGCCACTGAGGAGCTGGGCAGCAGAGAGGGGCAGATCACACCCCAGGCCATGTGAGTCTGCTGGGGACACGTTAGAGTCAGACGGCACCCCAGTAACTGACAGGGCTCAGGAAATCCTGTGCCGCCCCCAACACGAATCAGTCCACGAATCAGCTGGAGTGTTAACAGCAAGGGATACAGTGAAGCCATTTCTGGGTACTGGGATCTGCTCACTGTATGCAAAAGAGGATGGAGGCATCGGATTAAACTAGGAGGAATTTTAGTGGTTTAAATAAAAATTTAATGTTTAATATAGAAAAATCATCTTTGTTCAAGTTATTTGATTTGAGACACTTGTTATATACATGGAGAAGATATACATAAAATCCACATTTATACAGAGAATCTATGTTTCAATAAAAACAAAGACCAACTCATAACCAATTTATCTACAAATGACACAATGACTAAGTATTGTGCAAATATTGTTCCTTGGAAATACAGATTATTACAAAATCATATGTAAGCTATACCCAATCTTTGTTCAAATAATTGATTGATGTAATCATATCTCTCTCATATGTTCTTCTACCATGAGGAAAACCTCTATAGTATATGTCAAAAACTAACAAAAATGTAAACTTTGAGAACGTTATGCAAAATTTAGCTGGTACATTTTATCTAAATTACAGCAGAATGAATTCAAACAACATTCACAGATGAAAATATCATGAATCTGTGATGTTAATTTCAAAGGTACCTTGAATTAGAAGAAAAATGCAGACTGTCACAGAATGAAAAAGCTTTGATAATAAACTACTCCTTTAACTCTGAGAACCTAACTGATTAGTGAGCAAGCTAACATTAAATGCCTATCTTTTTTTTTTAAAGTCTTTTAAAAAAGGATACTGCCATTTTCTCCATTTCTACAAGACTATCCACAGGCTTGAGAACATACTGACTGTAACGACGGCACAAAGGCAAGTCAGGTGGAACCTGGAAGCATCTGTCCGAAGGCAGAAACACACAAACTTACTCATGAAGGTATTGACAAGCATCCTGATAAAACACTGGATTGTCACTTTCCCTGGTTTTACAATGCCCTTTAGAACGTCAAGATATTATATTTTTCATTTTTTTCCTATTCTGAACACCAAGGCGAGGAGAGTTTCTGGAATTGCTTTTGTGGTGCCCAAGGGTCTGCAGGAGACCCCAGGCTACGACATATCTCCCTCACCCACAGGGAGGGCACCGTGCTCCTCCTCAGGCCCTCCTGCCCAGGGATGGCTTCTAGGCAGCTGGTCCAGTAGACCTGGGTGGGGCCATGCTGGACGAATGACCAGGTGGGTTAGGTACAATATCCCAGATAGTCCTTAAGTTTAAAAGTTATCAAATATATGTCTTTCTATTGTGGTAAAACACACATACTATTTATCATTTTATGTTTTTAAGTATACAATTCAGTGTCATCAAATACATTGACAATGTTGTGTGATCATCTACCTATACTCAAAACTTATCATCCTCAACAGAAACTCTGTCCCCACTAAACACTAATTATCTCCCTCTCCTCCGCCCAGCCCCTGGAAACCACCATTCTGCTTTCATCTCTGTGATCTGACTACTCTCGGTACTGCCTATAAGTGGAGTCATACAGTTCTTGTCCTTTAGTGTCTGATTATTTCACTGAGCATAAGGTCTAAAAGGTTCATCCATGTTGTAGCATGTGCCAGAATTTCTTTCCTTTTTAAGGCTGAATAATACTCCACTGTGTGGATATATCCTGTTTTGTGGTTTATCCATTCATTCCTTGATGGACGTTTGGGTTGTTTCCAATGTTTGACTATTGCGAATCATGCTGCTATGAACACTGGTGTACAAACATCTATTTGAGTCCATCTTCTCAATTCTTCTGGGTATGTGCCTAGCAGGGGAATTGCTGGATCATATGGTAATTCTACAGTTAACTTCTTGAGGAACCACCATATTGTTTCCTGCAGCAGCTGCCCCATTTTACATTCCCATCAACAATACACAAGGGTTCCAATTTCTCCACATCCTCACCAACATTATAAAAATTATTAAATACACTTCTTACACTCAGGACACTGAGTGGTACAGACTATACTTCAACAATTTTTTTTTCACATTACTAGCCCACAACTCAATCTAACAACCGGACTGGTTGTTTCCTGAGAATTCCTGCATTGTGTGTGCCAGGCTCTCTGGTTATTTCTTCTCTAATCTTCTTACAAGAACCCTGCGAATTAGCCACATTCATTTCTCTGACAACAAAAAATCTGAAGCTCAAAGACACAGAAGTGACTTTCCCAGCGCCCATGGTGGGTGGGTAACAGGGATGGGGCTGTTTGACTCCAAGGCTGAATATGCACTGGGGTGAGATTAGTTTAGATAAAAGTTTATTAACTATGGATTAAACTAACACATAACAGAAAAAATAAAATGAACATATCAAATATCAAACACTTGCCTCCACCAGAATTCCTTCGGACAAGTCTACAACTGGTGTTTAATCAGAACCAAGTTGACGTAAAGGAAATCTTAAGGAAGCACTACTCCAGGCAGCCCATAAACTCGTGGAATTGCGATGGCTGAGCAAAGGGCAGCTCAAGTGAACAAGATGTGGGATCGCTGCCGACACCTGGCTGCCCCTATTCTGTAGGTGTGTGAGGGTAGAATTGAGGCCTTGTTTCTCTCTGCCTCCCCTGAGTCCTGGCATACTGTATCTGCAGAGCAGACACTCAGTAAATTGAATTTGCTGCCCTTTCTTGCCAGCCACACACCCAGGACCAAGACTGCTTTAAATCCTTGACCTGGGAAGACAATAGCCAGACCCAGTCCCAATGAGGAGAGACAGCGCTGGGGAGGAATGCACCCCAGGAGAGCTCATTCACTCCGGGCAGCCAATCACGGGGTCTCAGGAATGCAGATTCTGACTTGGCAGGAGCGAGTGGGCAGCTCTAGAGCTGTACAGACAACCTGCGTCTAGTCCCTTCTCTGCGGGCTCGGAGCCCTTCCACGAACTGTCTGGAGATCTGCTGCCCTTTGTATATACTAAGCCCCCGGCTGTTCCCCAGGCATCCCTGAGAAGGTCTCCGTCTCACTCTAAAGACCTGACAGCCAGGGGAATGTGCTTCTGTTAAACAGAGCACTCAAACCAAAGCCCAAGCGATGCCTGGAGCCGTTCCTGTGCACCCCATCACACCCGTGGCCACTAAGAAGCTCTGCGGCACTGCTGGGCTGTTTCGAGCCCCTTTAAAGAAAGCGTGTGCCCCTATGTGGAACACCAGCTTCATTTACTTCCTGCACCTAAGTCCCTCATCTATTTCTTATGTAGTTCTCATTTTCATAAGTATGTACATTTCTGTAAACCTCCTAAAATTCTTTCTTGGCACATATCTGATACAGATCAATAAAATTACTAAACTAACCGAAATAACCAGCAAGCCTAAGATTTATGACAGAGCTTTAGAACTGTCAGCCATATTTCCAATATATTCAATATTTCACCCATTCTCACACATCAATTCCAGTGTCCTCCCCAAGATAAGTGGTTCCCACCATATTTTTCATGAGCAAAATCCCTCTCTAAAGGGCATGTCCAGGACTCATTGTGTGATTCTGCAGTGTGCTCAGTCCCACGATGGCCGCAGCACAGCGAGATGGTGAGGTCCGGCTCCCTGGCCCGCACCCCATCTCCACTGCCGCCCCGACATGTGGCAGAGGGCTCAGATACAAGAGGCACTGGGGAGGTGCCCCTGTCCGCACCCCGCACCAGGACAGGCCCCTCACACTGCTCAGAGGGGCAGCAGGGAGAGCAATGTAGGATTTGTGCAACCTCTGCCAACACTTCACCCACTCTCACACATCAATTCCAGTGTTTTCCCCAAGATACGTGGTTTCCCACAAAATCACATTTTTGACAAGTGTATTATATTTTAGCCTCTATGAAATATCCAACAAAGATTCTCCAATGAATCATTTCTGTGGTGCCCAATATCAAGATTTCCTTTTCTTAGCTGACCCCACTTGGCAATGCTGGCGTCCTTTGGGTGGCCTGTGGTCTTCCCAGATTGGAGAAGAGGGCTCCCCTTTGTATGTACACATGCAGCACGCCAGGCGGCGCAGCCGGGGCTGGCTCGGGCCCGCTGCTGGAGACGTGCGAGCTCGGCACGGCTGGGCGCCTCTGCGAGTCTGCTTCCAGCGTGTGCACTGAGGGGGCCTCAACTTCCTTCTCAACACTAAGCCTGAGGATTCTGCCCAGCTCCTGGGGAACGGAGCCCAGTCCAGGGTGTACCTAGACCCTCTGCTCTTCTTCCTCTTAACTGCTGGCTCTGGAGCAATTTAGTGTCACCCTTTCATCAAAAGCTGGTAGACAAGAGCAGCTTTTTAATACTTAAAAGTTATATTTTTTAAAAAAAATTTTAATATTACATATATAGATTTCAACAAACCAAGCAAACTTTATATCCCAGGATCATATATAATGAAGGAAAAGCTAAACAGACAATAGTTAGAGAAAAGAATTGTCTGGCAGAGTAGAACTACTTGTCTAAAGTCACCTCTGAATAAACTGGAAAACACAACACAGTAATTACACCATCTCTAAATCATCCTACAGTAGATATTAGCTGAAGGTTTAGTCATTCTATCAATTTTAAACAACGTGGAACTAAAATAACTAACTACTATTACTGTAAAGTAGTTTCTACTTGGTATAACACAACTTTTTCTACAAAAATAACATGAGAGTACAAAGAAATATTACTGTGCCAGGCAAACAAAAAGAGAAAGAGCCCACAGAGATGGGGGGCCACGCAGGCAGGTGCGGTTCCCGGGTCTGTGATGTGCACAGAAGACACAGTTTTGCATTGGCCTCGGGGGGCAGGAACCGCCATGTGTACCATCTGAACAACAGCTCGCACACTGTGGGAACGCAGTAAGAAGTAAATCGTCATGAGTAAACTTCATCCCACAGCTTAAGGCAATATATATTCCAGACACTTTTGGGAAGCAATAATAAATATCTCCTATGAGAAAGGCAAGAATTTCAACCCAAGAAGAAAAAGCACACAGAACCCTTGTGAAGCCAAACGACGGCAGGGACTCTTAGCTTCACGTGGAGATGACACAACTGCCTCCACGAACCACAGCCTGTCAGAGCTCCTTTCTTGAAACAACTGGCCAAATTATTTGATTTCGCTCAATTTCATTTTATTGATTAGTTCTCTGAAATAAGTAATTAGCAATATCCACAAAACCTTCTTCATGACAGAAAATACTACCTTCACTTCTTTCAATCAGGCGAGCAATCTGGCCTGAGATGTCTATTTAGCCCGGTTTTCCAAATTAATTAAATCTACCCTATACCGAGCGGTCAGCACACGCTCACTAAGACATGCTCGACCTTCTCCTCCCACAGCATAAACCCTGCACTTCTCACCTCCCGATACACCCTGTATTGTACGTGAAGATGATCTGGCATGCACTCGCCTCTCTTCCAGCCCCCAGTCCTCACAACCCCCTCCCCCTTCCTCTGAGAGCCTCTGGCATGGACTCTCTCGGCACAACTGTCCCCTCCAGACCGTCTAAAACAGACCGTGCATGATGCTTCCTAGACGCACCTCATCACAGATGAGGCCGCAGGTCTCCAGCAGGGGCCTCTCAAAGGCGGAGTTGGTGAGGGGAGGCCGGGTTGATGGCGGTATGGCCTTAGAATCACCTGGAAGAGGGCTTCACACTACCATCTAACCCGACCCCCTTTGGCAATCGGGCCATGACAATGGGCCAGGGACAGACGCCGGCTGAGGCGCACTACTGGGCTCCACCACGAGATCCTGACAGTTAGGGGGCCTCTCCCTGGAGAGAGAGCCAACTTGCTCAGAGAAGGAAACAGCAGACTCGCCAGAGCAAACGTGTCAGACAACAGAGGTGCCAGCCACCCCCTGTAAAGGGCATAATATACCACCCGGAACGGAGTGGGTGAGTAAATATTTTATCTTTGATTCAAAGCCTAAAACCTATGGCAGAATAAAAAGAACAGCTTTAGGCTGTTTCCTGGCTGCTGAAACTTAACAGAAAAAATGTATTGAAAGCAGATCCATATTTACTTTGGGGGACTGAAAGGTTTTTCCATCCTACACGTAACTAATACAATCAAAATACTAGCAAACACAACACAATCGTAAGAAATAAGAGCGTGAGGCCGGATGATAAAAAGGTGCACAGAAACCATCTGTCATTTGCCCCATTCACTGGAGCCTCTGCAAACGAGCTTCCAAGAGCTCAGATCATAAATACACTTCTCGGCCTTCCCTCCCCCAGCGCCTGAGTGCAGGGCTTCATAGTTAGTGGAAAGGCTCATTCCTGGGCTTCCCCCGTCCTCAACTCAGCAGTATGCCCCTCAGATCAAGACTGAGAGCCCCATCTCCTCCAGGAGGGCCATTTTCCACCCAGGCCTCGGCACGGGCTCTATGGTCACGGGGAAGCTCTGACCAGGTGGCCTTTCTCCATGTGGAAACTGTCTGGGCTTCCTTGAGACAGAACTCGCCACACCTCCAGACCACCCCTCCTTCACCCCGTTATCCTCCGTCTACATGCTGTCACAGAGGAAGGTTTGACATTGATACCTCAGAGCACAATGATCAAAAATGAGCACAGTGCTCCCTCCTTCAGGGAGCAGTCCCCAAGGACGCGGGGTGGGGAGGTACAGAGACAGGAGCACAGCAAAGCCAACGCGGGGTGGGCTGGCGTCAAGGTGACTGCACTGACAGCTTGGGACACTTCAGTGCTTGGCCTACATGGTCCCACCTTGACAGACATGCTCTCCCCTGGTCCTCACAGCCCCGTCTTGCCTGGGTCTCCACTGTAACCCTACAAGCACTGCAGTATTAAAAACCCACTTTAGAGACAGGGAAACTGAGGCTTATGGGGATCTCGTGTGACCTGGTCTAGGACATTCAGCTACCAAGCGGCAGAGCTAAGACTGGAATCCTGCTTCAGTCTGGCTTTAGGACTCATTCCCTTAACTATACGTGTTGCCCCCAAAAAGACGCAGAGAAACATCTTCAGAAAAGAGTCCATGAGAAGCAAGACATCCAAACCAAGGACCAAGGAAATCTTTATGGGAGGAGTTTTGAAGGATGAGGAGGAGTTCAGAAAGGTTGATTGAGAAGTGGAAGAAATGGAGTGTGCAAAGATAGAGAGAAAAGAGAAACACGGGGCATGGAGTTCCACAAACAGTGAGTAGATGGTTGGACGGACAGATGACAAGTCGATGAATGAGAGGATGCAGCTGGGCAGGCCGAGGCCTTGAGAGCAGTGTGAGGACTCGGGACCTGGGTGTCACAAGAGCAGTGAGGAGTGCTGAGCAGGACAGTAAGTGCCACATGGACGCTCAGAGGTAACCTGCAGGCTATTGGTCATCTCACCTGCCCTGCCCTATGGCAGCTGAGGAGAGAATGGAGAGGCGCGGGAGTCTCAGAAAAACCACGGCGCTAGGATACTCTGTGGTGGGGGTGGGGGTGGGCGAGGCATGAGCAAAGTGAAGGAGGAGTCAAAGACGGCACTGAAAGAACCCTGCCTGAGGGCAGGGGATGCCGCTGCTAGAAACACGGCAGGCAGGGAGACCTAGGGGCTGGACGGGGAGCCAGCAGCGCTTTCAACAAGTCATCCACGGGACCACCGAATGGTGTCTGCCCAGGCAGGACTGACAGGCGACACCAGACCACAGTTGTGGGGGCAGGTCACAAGCGCTGTGGGATGTCTTCCGGCATCCCTAGCTTCCACCCACTGGATGCCAGGAGCACCTCCTCAGGATGACAACCAAAAATGTCTTCAGTGACAAATGTCCCCTGGGGGCAAAATCACACTCAGAACCACTGGTCTAATGAAGGGAAACTGAAAACAGCTAGAATTTCAAGTCAAAGCAAGGCAGAGAGGCACGGCAGAGCTCCTGTCCCACGTCCCAGTGACTCCCAGGCCCACGTGTACTCAGCATTGCCCTCGAGGGACAAGGGCGGTCACCTCAGCTTCCATGTTACTCTTCTGAGCAAGTAAGGAAGGGTTTTTCCAGTGCAAAATCCAGTGCAATCAAAGAACCAGGCACACATGGAAATAAGACACCATGAGCAAAACAAGCAAACCCGAAACAGTAGCAGCTGAGAGCACAGATTTATCAGGCACAGACATAAAGCAACGCAACCATTTTCAGAGAAACAAAAGTCCAGCCTGAATATGCCCATGTTAAGACCAAGAGCCACCATGTAACTGAGCTCCATGATACAGCCCTTAGAATTCAGCCTGGAGTCATAAAGTTAAAAAAAAATCAGAATACTCCATTTTTATTTTATATAGTATTACATGATATTAAAACACACTGCTTGATATTTGATATTTTAGTAGGCCTACCTTTTAACATATAAATGCATGCCAGGCTAATCGCAAAGCCCTTTTGTATTATATTGTTTCCATTTCTGTCTAAACCAAGGGGCCCAATAGGCTAATTTAATGGTATACAGCTTATCAATGGACTAGAAAACAGAAGATGCTACAAGAGATGCTTATCTACCACTAATCCCCTTACTTCACTTGAATTTTCTAAATTCCACTTACTGTGTCTGGAAAAATTCCCACTGCTTCTATTTTTCTGGGCAAATTCCACCAATTATATTTTCCCTAGGCATATTCACTCCCAATTCTTTATTCACTTTAGGAAAACAGCAGACCAGTGTCATCCTCCCAAAATCAGCAGTAGGACACACACACACTGCTAGTGTGAGCCTGTGACACTTTAAAGTCAGCCTTAGTTTCCAAAGCATCTTCCACGGTCTTTGCCATATGTCATACAAATCACCAGTACTAGAAACTTTGTTACCAAGTCAGAAAAAAACAAAACACCCACCCACTCACACAGACCTGGAGATAGTGAGGTCCAAATGGTGGTGGAGGGTGCCAGGGTGCAACCAGTCACCACATACGGGGTAGCTGGACTTCAGGGCCACTTCCCTCCCACCCATCTGGAAAACTGGAAACTTCAGTATCAGGCTGCCCCTGGTGGCCAGTGATGGCACAGGCCCCTCATCAGGAGGGTGCTTGGGAAGTTTCCAATCTAATCACAACCTGGCTGGGGTCTGACACTCACCCTAATTAGAGTCCTCTCCATTCATTCTTAACAGTGGGGTATTGGCAATTCGGAGGCATTTTTGTCTGTCACAATGACTGCAGGAGCTATTAACATGTAGAGGGCAGGAATCAGGAAGGTAGAATGTTCTGGAATATGTGGGAC
This sequence comes from Equus caballus, assembly GCF_041296265.1. Taxonomy (NCBI): domain Eukaryota; kingdom Metazoa; phylum Chordata; class Mammalia; order Perissodactyla; family Equidae; genus Equus; species Equus caballus. Next base: position 4,844,951 of record NC_091684.1, read on the forward strand.
CACCCTGGACAACAGAGAGTCACCTGCACCCTGCAATACATTCAGGTCTAAAGTCAATCTGAACCTAGAGCATAACTCCATTTAGCATGTAACCATGCAGAATTTTGGGGGCAGTTTTAATATACACAGGCTTTTCCAGGAATGCACCTAGCCTGCAACTCAAGGGAAAGATGGACTCCATTTTCTTTGGAACTTTACAAAAAGTTGTCCACCGTATTGGAAAAAATCGCAACGCTAATGTCCACACTGACCAGATCATGAATCGCCATTCGACAAAACTGAGTCTGGGCAGCTGTTGCGCTCCAGGGGCACACACCCACTTACTTCATCATGCGTTCTAGCACAGCCCTGCCCAAGCATTTCTGTCTGAATACACAATTTTACGATAAATGACCGCCCTTTTGTTTATATCTTAAAGTTTTTTTAAATAGTATATGTAGCTAGATATTATCCATGAATTTCATTTTCAGGATTGTGAAAGGAAGGTTATAAACGATTTATTTACAAGGGGGCACTGGCTATGATACTGCTGAAAACTATTAGGTCCAATGAGAAATTCCCAGTACATAGGCAAAGACAGGGAAACAAAACACATTGATGAGAATCTTCCTTACACTTTTTTAAAACAATTAACTAACATTCAACTTTTGATATCTAAATGATTTAATCAAATATTTTTTTAAAGCCTGTAACATTCAGACAAGGGGCAATGCTGAAAAGAGAGTAAAACATTCAAGCCCCCTGGATCCGACAGAATTCCAAGTCAGCTTCCATCTGAGTATTAGAAGAGTTGAAGCCAGAATCGCTAAATAAAAGGTAATGCAAGTAGGCATAACACAATAAAAGATATTACCTTCCAAACGCATTATTGTTGCCAATTATAAGAATCACTTCAACTTAATTTCAAAAGCACAATCACCCTCAACAGAAACAGTCTCTTTTTTAAATTTCAGGGAGTATTACATTAAGGCAATAACTCACCTTCCAGCTATAATATCACCCTCCCTTATTGCAACACTACATTTCATAAATACTTCTCATCGACAAGTCAAGCTAATTCAGGTTAATTTTATTGTATTTTGGTGCTATCTCACATTTGTGTGCAATTACCTTTATCATTTTATTGCCACGGCAGAAAGTAATCAGAACAATTATTTGAAAACGGAGGTTTATAAATTCTAAATCACAGTTGCTGGCATTTTTGATAAAACAGCAGCTTCATCTCGGGAAGTGGCAGGGACACGGGATAAATCATGCATCAGTCAAGTGTAGCTGACCCCCAAGTGCATTGCACAATATCAGAAGTGCTTCCAAAGAAACTTTCCAGCATCATCCATCATCCTTCATAATACTAAAATAGCTACACACCTGAAGAATAGAAGCTAGAGGATAATAAAAAAAAAGATTCCAAGCAGTGTGGGCAAAACCATTAACTGTGCTCCCGTTAAACTGTAAGATATGGCCTATGCACATAAACAAATATGACTTTACAATAACTCTAAATATCTGTATTCATATTCGTCAACTCAGTTTTAAATATAAATGAAATATGGAGTAGAGTCATAAAAAGAAAAAGTGCATTTCTAGCCTACATGCATTTTTATGTTCTGTTTGGGTACGGCTGCTTTTAAAATCACTGTCTCTGTAAGGTCTGCGTGGGTAATACTGGATACCCACAGTCAGCGTATTACTGAGTGTCTACAGCCGTTCTCTGCTCCTCATTTCCTCCAAAAGTTTATTGCTTAAGAAAAAAAGAATGTAACTTGATTTTAAAGACAAGAATAAAGGGAGACATCTTTAAGTTCACACATTGGTTTTCCCTAAGTTAATTACAAGTGACAGGGCGCACTGAAGTTACACAGGCCATTAGGAAGGCATCTGGCCCGGTCCCCAGTCACACATCTTTACACGGGGGAAAATCGCCTTGGACCTCAGCTGCAGCCTTCTTTAGGGAAAGACAACTACCACATCACACCATGCATCTCTGGCATATACTATCATACCCTATTTTAACTCATTTTTATAAAGCAAAATAAAATAACCATGTGATCAGTTATTACCTTTTACGTCAAAAAGCAAATACCCCAGAAAAAGCAGCCTTCTGCACCTTTGTAGGCAACCTCATGTCAACAGACTATCAAAAGGTATAGCTGGGTAGGAATGAAATTTATTAGCTGCATACGTCTGACACTGGGCCAGGTGCTTCACATACGTTATCTCATTTACTCCTCCCAGCAACCCTAAGGTAGAGCAAATTACTTATAGATAAGAAAACAGATTGAGGGGTTAAGTAACTTGCCCAACGGCACAGCACATAGTGGCAGGTGGGTACTCAAGGTCAAATCTCACATACTTCAAAACCAGACCCACAACTCTCTCCCAGACACACGCATTCCACACTGCATCAGTCAGAACAGCTCAGTTATCCTGCGGTGACAAATGCCACCAAATTCCACTGTGGATCTGGGTTAATCTCCAGATAGGAGCCACCATGTGGGACTTATAACCAAATAGGCCGCTTCAATCTGGTGGCCTCTCCAGGACATGACACGCTAGCCTGACTGCCACAGCAGGAGGGAGCACGGGGCATCACGCACAGGGGTTTAAATGCTTCCACTCTCCCTGGAATAAGAGCTAGACATTTCAAAAGGATGTCCAACAATTTTCAATCTTCATCTGATGAAAACTGACAACAATAAGTTTGTATTTCTGTCAGCTAAGTTTTATAGTCCTTTGCCACCAACAAACCCAATTCCAGTAAAAAAAAAAACTTCATGAAATATGTGTCAGGTATAAGGTCCTACATAACACAGTATCCACAAAGACACATAATACTTGAAAACTTCTGTCACACCTCTAAGCATGAATACTGTATGGCCCCTGATATATTAAAGTACAATTAGACCTTTTAAAGGTTTTCATGTTCATCTAATGAATTTTCAATATCTCTGTTTACAAAAAAGAGGAAAAAGAATCACAATGAATCACATGTAGTAAAAAAAGTACCAACTCAACAAAAAATGGGAATTAAAATAAAATGGGTTAACAACAAAAAAAAACCCTAAATTAGTAGAGAATGCTATGAAAGGAAATTATTATCCTTCACATAAAATAACATTAGAGGTGGGCCGGCCCAGTGGCCTATGGTTAAGTTCACACACTCAGCTTAAGCAGCCCAGGGTTTGAGGGTTCGGATCCTGGGCACAGACCTACACACCACTCATCAAGCCATGGTGTGACGGCATCCCACATACAAAACAGACGAAGACTGGCACAGATGTTAGCTCAGGGACAGTCTTCCTCAAGCAAAAAGAGGAAGACTGGTAATGGATGTTAACTCGGGACCAATCTTCCTCACCAAATAAATAAATAAATAAATAATATTAGAGAACCCTCACTGTTTCTTTTATTTCTTCTCAACATGCAACATGTGGATATTTGAGAAATAAGCTAATTAGCTGCTTCACCTATTTGGAAACATGCCATCATATTTTAAAACAAAATTATTTCATTTTCTGTCTATTCCAGTAGAAATGTCAACTCATGGTTCCTAACCATGTTTACATGAGCAGTTAAAAGAATTCTGAAGACTACCTTTATGCCAAGCAAGCATATGAAATACTCTCCTTCACAAACAGGATTTCGAGTATGAGGCCCATCCACGCTAGTGACCGCAACACAATGACGCAGGTTTACCAGGGTCTGTTTGTTCACAAGACCCCATTACTTAAGCAAGTGTACTGCAGATCACAAGAGCCAGGTTTCTCACTGCCGGAGAAGGGAGGTACAGATAAGGAAAGGGGAAGGCGAGAATGAAACCTGTTGTGTTAGAGTCGGACAGGAGGTATCAGGACAAACTCATAGTTTTTAATATGCATGCAAATGACAGATACAGAAATAAATACAAGATGCATCATGATGTGCATGCATGGGTCAGTGTACCTACATGGATCTCCTAGCTCTGTCCACTGGGAGGGGCCACAAGCACAGCACCTCAGCAGCAATGAGCACACCTGTAGCCAGATCTTGGCTTCTAAATATCATTTTCCAGGAAAAGGAACTCGGGCTCCCTGGAGAAGTGACTGAATCCAGACTGGGGCAGAGAAAACACAAGATAAGCTTGGATTACACTGTGGTGCCAGAAAGTAAGAAAGTGCTAGAAAAAAGATGGGCATGTCAAAAAGACACAGGAGCCAACCTCAAGGAGCTCCTAAGAGCCAAAGTTGAAACTATTTGAGTAACAACATAAGTAATGACAATATGGGACTACAACCCATAATATAAAATAAATATGCATGAGTCCATACTAATATAAATAATTCACTGAATAAACAAATAACTGACAGAGAAAGAGCAGCTCTTCCACACAGAAGAATTCCATCTAGTAAATGAAGAAAGAAGGAAGGAAATAAAAAACATTAGGCAAACGACACAGTAATAATTGTTGCAGGCAAAATACAGCAACAAATGCTGAAATTCGTGGGTGAAAGCATGCAGAGGACCAAGATATCTGCAGGGTCTCAAAAGACCTACCCCAAGATTTGTATTAATTATAAAGGAGAACATAGTGACTTTATAATTGGAGAAACATGATAGATTCCACCCTAACCGAGTGACCACGGTGAGCATCACCAGTACGTGACATCTGAACATCACACGCCTCATGATGTGGTGCCTTGAGAGGCAACGTCACTTCTGTGCTCTTCTCAGGGAACCACGACCCTCAACCTAATCATGAGTCAACATCACAAACCCAAACGAGAGACGTTCTACTAAATAAGTGACCAATGCTCTTCGAAAGTGTCCAGGCCACAAAAAGCAGGAAAGAGGGCCTATCACAAACTAGAGACAAAGGAGATGCAATGACTAAATGCCATATGGGGCCTTGGACTGGATGGCAGGACAGAAAAAGGACTTTAGTGGGAAAACTGCTGAAATTCAAACAAGGTCTGTAGTGTTACACAATACTAATTAATACTAATTAACATACTGATGCCTTGTGCATTAACTCCCTGGTCGTGGTAGCTGTACAAGGCTATAGACATGGGTGACGTAAGACAGTAAGCAGGTACAGCAGGTGAAACTAGGCAGATGGTGAACAGAAACCTTCTATGCTACTTGTGCGACTTTTCTGCAAGTCTAAAATTATTCAAAATAAAAAGTCAAGAAAACCCCATTCCACTGACAGGTCTGTACACGGAGGGTCTATCCTGACACTACAGACCTGGCAGTCGAGAAATAGGGAGATGAGACCGGGGAGGACCAGGCTCACCTGCAGGGCCTTCACGGTGCCCTCACTGCTGACGGCGTGCTGTGCTGGCCAGGGAAGGCCGGCAGCTGGGCATTCACATTCTCAGTGAAAAGCCTCCCCTCAGCCTCTGAGATTCAGAACCATGACGCTGCATGTCTGCCTCTGAAACACGCGGGCACAGAGATTCAGGTCTGGAAAGGGGATGTGAATTGTGGCTGGGAGATAAAAAGGTTAAATAGATCATAAATTAAGATTATTGTCAGCTGGCCAGCAGCTTTCTATCACATTATAAATCAGACTAAAAAATGAGGCTCCTCCTGTTTAAAATCAGAACCATTCAGAATATTCGCTCCATAGCTTCAACTCCAACAGGCCCCTCTGCCAAAAGAAGAAAAGAAAAAATGAATACACCAAGACTACTATACTCAAAAGGGGGAAAAGGTAGAGATTATGTATGAGTTTATTTAAAACACGACTGTGGAGGATATTTCTCCCTGTATTTTTTTCCAGAAACATCCAGACCATGGAAACAGGCAGCATTGGTGCACCATCCTGGATTCTACCGTTGCACAAGCTGACGTGATGGAAACTGGGAGACCCTGGCCCAGACTTCACGACCCTGAGTGGGTTCCAGGTCAGGCCACAATACAAAGACGCAAATGATGGTCAGAGACAGCTACCAATATTTTATTTAGATATTTTTATAAGGAAGCCAGAGGTTGAAAGCATGGCTAGGATAACTATACAAATTTTGATTTTACTAAAATGCTCTGGTTCTTGAGCCAAGGTATTAATCTTGTTATAAAACTAGTCTCTCTTCTCACTGGCCATTCATTAAATTTACATAAATTTTAAAATGTTCTTATTGTTAGTGGATCATAACAAAAAGGCAAACAGAAAACGTGCAGTCCTAAGGCTGCCTTTGGAGGTGGGGGGGCTGGAGGAAGATTGAGGGTGACAATGGAAAGTCCAGACCTTTGTGCTGCCTCAATATTTATAAAACACTGCTTTCTGTTTGTAACAAAGTTTGATCCCAGAGAAGAAAATGATCAATTTTCTTTTCTTAAAAAGGGTGAGGATAGAGGCCAGGCTGGTGACAAAACGGCTAAGTTCACACGCTCCACTTCAGCAGGTCAGGGTTTGTGGGTTCAGATCCTGGGAGCAGACCTACACACCGCTCATCAAGCCATGCTGTGGTGGCATCCCACATACAGAATAGAGGAAGATTGGCAAAGTTGTTAGCTCAGCAACAATCTTCCTCAGCAAAAAGAGGAAGACTGGCCACAGATGTTAGCTCAGGGCCAATCTTCCTCACAACAAGCAAACAAACAAAAGGATGAGGATAAAATTAAAAGGGAGACTCCCAAATGCAAACACTAAGACCAGACTGCGCCATCCCTCTGTGCTCTCAGAAAACCACCCTATGCAAGGGCAGGCTGCAGTGCCCGCCCCGAACATGTCAGAGCGCCAGGAAGTTACCGTGCAGCAGCGATCTTCTTAGCACCATCCTGCGGGACACAGGAAGACATCAACTGTCCTGCAAAGGCTTCGGGAACATCACTACATTCCCTGGGTCCAGACACAGGGCTGTTTCTGCAGGAACCCACATCCCGATGAAGTCCTGATGTCATTTAACTATGTGAAGAAACTCTGCCTAGCAAAAAAGGAATAAGAATCCTGGAGGAAAGAGATAAGGCGGGACAGAGCACATCCCATCCACATGACAGAGAGAGCACATCCCGTCACCATTTCTCCCCTCTGACAATGTGCTGTAGTCTAAGGTTATATTATATCAAGTGGTTCCAGAATTTTGAAGTAGGCCCGATCAAAAGAAATGAGAGTTTTCTATCTCTACAAGCAAACAGGAATTTAAAAGTTCAGCAGGTCATCCATCATCTGTAATGAGTCATAATCAGCAAGCAAAACGTAGAGGAGGAAGCTTATCACTTGGCCTATAAAAGCTCCTGCTCCATGGGGTAAAAACGCACTGAACTTAATAAGCACTCCATTATAACAAATAAACCCAAACACCTAATTACCAAGTGACTATTTATAGTTTCTAAAATAACCTAGTTTTACAAAGCAGATATTTTAAGATTCACAGGAAAATCTTGCCCGATTCCAGCATTAGATATTACATTTATTTTGCCTAGACCCAGAGGATCAAGAGATCTCTAACTCTAAATTACATTATTTGTACCAAAAATTCAAAGAGAAATTAGTCTCATTTACAAACAGCAATTACTTATAACAGAAAACTGAATCATAAATTTAAATTGTTAATTTTGACAAAAATCCAAAACCTGGTTAAAGGAAAAGTGCAGCGCTAACAGAAGCATCTACATGTGGTGTCGGCAACGTCGTAGTTTACTCAAACGGTTGTGCAGCACAAGCTGATTTCCAACAAAATCCTTTCTTCTTCTCTAGTTCGGCCTACTTTATATTTTTAGTGTCCTGTTCAGGCAACGTCCTCTCCCTATGAGGTGATGTCCCTATCAAAACCTCATAGAGAGGGAAAGTACGCAATCCGTTAGTACACAAAAAAGCACTAGTGATAAAATAAATAAAAATAGGGGGCCGGCCCCGCGGCGGGGTGGTTAAGTTCATGTCTTCAGCTTCCGCGGCCCAGGGTTTCGCTGGTTCGGATCCTGGGTGCCGACATGGCACCACTCATCAAGCCATGCTGAGGCGGCATCCCACATGTCACAACTAGGAGGACCCACAACTAAAAATATACAACTATGAACCGGGGGGCGTTGGGGAGAAAAAGGGAAAAAAAAATCTTTAAAAAAATAAATAAATAAATAAAATCAAAAACAGCAAAGAAAACCAAGTGTCAGAATCAGAATGGACCCTGAAGACCACTAAATACCATTTAACAAACATTTAAGTCATCTGAACCAGCACTGGCCAATATAGTAGCTATTAGCCACATGTGGCTACTTGTTTAAAATTTAAATTAACTAGAACGTAATAAAATTAAAAATTCAGTTTCTAAGTTGCACTTGTCACATTTCAAGTGCCCAACAGCCACATGCAACCAGCAGCTACCATACTGGACAGCACAGATAGGAAACATTTCTATCATTGCCAAAAATTCTGTTGACATTGCTGACCAACCTTGTCACTGTACACATTAGGGAAACTGAGACCCAGGAGGTAATGAGTTGATGTCACTGATAAACCAGAAGCCTGGCCACATAGCAAGTGGTTGGTCCCTGAGCACATTAGTTACTTCTTCTGCCCATGGAGCGTCTAAGTTCCATGTGGTCAGGAGCTTGTCCAGCCAGTTCAAAGTCAGACACACACCCCAACCATGAGACCCTGACAAACGGCAGGTGGATGATGCTTTGAATGAAGTCAGGAATAAATGACCATAACACTACTAAGGATCCAAAATTATAAGACACGGTCCCTGAACTCAAGAAGCTGAGAGGCTGGGTAAGAATTTCTCAATCTAAGACTTCAGAAGTCTTCCCTACTTGGTTTAGTTCTCAAAAACACCATAATAAACATCTGTGTACAGAAAATTTGAATTAATTCTTCAGGACAGAGTCTCAGATATGAAATTGCCCTAAATACCTAACAATGAAAGAATATGACATCTTTATAGTGGGATGCCATACCATCTCTAGAAATACTGTTGGCAAAGAGTTCAATAAGATGGATAAGCACTTAGGATACAAGGTCAGGTGAAAAAGCCAAACACAAAACTATCCCATGTATGGAAATCATCCTGTGTGAGTGTGCACATGGTGCATGTTTGCACATATGTGCGTGTACATGTGTGTCTGTGTACCAGACAATCAAGAGAAGGGAAAGAACAGAACACACAAGCAGAGGAAAGGATGTCCAATATATTGGTGTTAACACACAAGAACTTTAAAATAATTATGACTGATATGTTCAAAAATAAGCAGAAAAGACAGACAAAATGAATGAGACGGTGAAGAATTTTAAACACACAATTAAAATATATATTAAAATATGAAATGGACATTCTAGAACTGAAAAACACAAAATCTGAAATTCAGAATTCACTGGATAAGATTAATAGCAGACTGGACAGAGCAGAAAACAGGATTTGTGACCACACGACAGGCCAGCAGAAAATATCCCCAGTGTGAACCAGACAGAGAAGAGGAATGGGAGGAGAACAAGGGCATCAGAGCTATGAGCAACACAGTGCAGGGCCAACCCTCTAACAGTCCCAGAAGGAAAAGAGAGTGGGCGAGGACGAGCAATAGATGAAGAAATGAGTGGAGAATTTTCCAAAACAAATGACAGATACCAACCCAGAGATTCAGCAGGTCAGCAGATTCAGAGGTCAGCAAACTCCAAGCAGAAGAAATATGAAGAAAAATCACAACTAACCATAACACAGTTAATTAGCTTCAAACCAAAGAGAAATGGAAATCTTAAAAGCAACCAGAGGGAAAAATTCACGTCACCTTCAAAGGCGCAACAATAAGGCTAATAAGTGACTTTTCAACAGAAACCTTGGAAACCAGAAGACAATGAAATGACATTTAAACTGACGACACAAAATATGAACTTAACAATCAATAACTGTTAAGTTGCTCTTTTTAAAATGCAGGCAAAATAGCATTTTAAAAGGGATTCAATGCACTGCCAATCAACCAGCATTAAAAAAATTTTTAAGAGTTCTTCAAGCAGAAGTAAATCACCCCAGATGGAAGCACGGTAATGAACAAAGGAACACAAAGTATCAGAAAGGAGGAGCACGTGACAAATCTACAGGAACAGTGAATACTTAAAACAACAATGACAATGATGATTACCGCTTTTAAAGTGTATATAGAATTAAAATACAGCAGCAATAAAAGCTGGGTCCCAGGTAAACAGAATGAAGTTTTATAAAATAACTGTTCAGGAAGTAGTAAAGTATCAATTTTAGGTCAACTATATCAAGTCAAGGATGTATATTGCAATCTCTAGGTTAATCACTAAAAGAAAAATATAAGTATGTATTACCAAAAAGTTAATAGATGAGAAAAACAATAAAAGTATTTTATTAATCCAAAAGAAAGCAAAATAAAGTAGAAATAAAAGGACAAAAACAATGTAGGACAAACAGGAGACAGACTGCAAATGGTAAAATTAAACTCAATTACATTTATAATTATTTATAATTATGATATTAAAATTATACAATGCGCATCTCACACCTATTAGGACGGCTACCATTTTAAAAAACACAGAAAAATAACTTTTGGCAACAGTGTAGAAAAATTGAGACTCTTGTGCACTGTCGGTGGGAATGGAAAATGGTGCAGCTGGTAGGGAAAACAGTCAGGAGGTTCCTCAGAAAGCTACAATTACCATATGATCCCACTTCTGATTATAAAACCAAAAGAACTGAAAGCAGGGACTCGAAGAGACATTTGTACACCCATGTTCACAGCAGTACTTTTCACAATAGCCAAGAGGTAGAAGCAACCCAAGTGTCCACCAACAGACAAACAGAAAACAAAATGTGGTATATACATATGTGATATTTAATTTCATGTGTCAACTTGACTGGGCCATGGGGTGTCCAGACATTTGTTTAACATTATTTCTGAGGGCATTTCTGGATTCAGATTAGCCATCTGAATTGGTAGACTGAGTAAGGCAGAGGGTCCTCCCCAGTGGAGGTGGGACTCATCTAATCCATTGTGGGCCTGAATAGGAAAAAAGGTGAAAGACGGGAGAATTCCTTCTCTGTGCCTATCTTCCAGCTGGGACATCAGTCCTCTCCTCCCTTCGTACTGGGACTTCATACCATCAGCTCTCCTGATTCTCCAGCTTGCAGATGACAAGACTTCTCAGCCTCCATACTCATGTGAGCTAATTCCTTATAATAAATCTCTTATTCCTTATAATAAATACTTACAAAAAATATATATACTTACATATTATATATATACATTCCTTAGAATAAGTACTCTTCTCTGTTTCTCTGGAGAACCCTATTATAACATACAATGGAATATTATTCAGCCTTCTAACACATTCTACAAGATGGATGAACTTTGAGGCCATTATCCTAAAAGAAATAAGGTAGTCACAAAACACACATACTGTAGGTCATTATCCTAAAAGAAATAAGGTAGTCACAAAACACACATACTGTATAACTCCTCTTCTAAGAGTAACCTAGAACAGTCAAATTCATAGAAACGGAAAGTAGAACTATGTTGCCAGGGGCTAGGGAAGGGGGAAATGGGGAGTTGTTTAATGGGTAAAGAGTTTCAGTTTTGCAACATGAAAAGTTCTAAAGATCTGTTGCACAACAATGTGAATATACTTTAGTGAACTATGCACATGATGACGTTTCAGTCAATGACAGACTGCATAAATGTTGGTGGGTCCATAAGATTAGTACCACGTAGCTTAGATGTATAGTAGGCTATACCATCTACGTTTGTGTATGTACATTCTATGATGTTTGCATGACAACAAAATTGCCTAACAATGCATTTCTCAGAAGGTATCCCTGTCGTCAAGCGATGCATGACTGTACAGTATGAGATTTTAATGCATCTCTCTTAGTAACTGATAGAGCACGTAGACAAGAAAGTCATAAAGCATATGGAGATTTGAACACTCTTAACCAACCTGAACTAAAGGTCAGACATAGAACACTACACTCTGTAACTACAAAATACACATTCTTTTCAAGTGTTCATGGACACTTCTCAAAATAGACCATATGCTATTCCATAAAGCAAGCCTCACCACATTTCAAAAGACTGAAATCATGCAGATGAGGTTCACTAACGGCAGTGGAATTAGACTAAAAGTCAGTAACAAAAAGATAAGTAGGAAAAAACCAGATGTTTGCAAATTAAGCCACACACATCTAAATACCCCTAGGTTAAAGAAGAAATAACAAAAATTAGAGGGGTCAGCCCAGTGGCATAGCAGTTAAGTTTGAGCACTCCGCTTCGGCGGCCCAAGGTTCACAGGCTTGGATCCCAGGCATGGACCTAGCACCACTCATCAAGCCGCACTGTGGTGGCATCACACATAAATAGAGGAAGACCAGCAACAGATGTTGGCTCAGGGCCAATCTTTCTCACCTCCCCCCAAAAAAATTAGAAAATATTTTGAATTGAATGAAAATAAAAATATGAAATATCAATACTTGTAGAACGCACCTAAAGCAGTACTCAGAAGGAAATTTATAGCTCCAATAGTACGTATTAAAAAGAAGAAAAGTTGAGGGGCCGGCCCAGTGGCCAAGTGGTTGAGTTTGCACACTCTGCTTCGGTGGCCCAGGGTTTCGCTAGTTTGAATCCTGGGCAAGGACATGGCACCGCTCATCAGGCCATGCTGGGGTAGGGTCCCACATGCCACAACTAGAAGGACCCACAAACGAAAAATACACAACTATGTACCCAGGGGGCTTTGGGAGAAAAAGGAAAATTAAATGTTTAAAAAAGAAAAGAAGAAAGGGTGAAAATCAATCATTTATGCTTCCATCTCAAGAAAATGGGGCGGGGGGGGGGTGGGTAGACACCAAATTAAATACAAAGAAAATGGAAGGAAGGAAATAAGAGTAAAAATCCATGAACTAGAAATTAAGCACATAATAGAAAAAAAAGAAAAACAAACCAAGTTAGTTCATCAAGAAGAGTGATAAAATTGGTAAACTGATACACTGATGAAGAAAAAAGAGAAAGGACAATATACCAACAGTACAAATGAAAAAATACAGAACTTTATCTCAGTTAGTGATAGAAAAGAAGACCAGAAAAGCTAGTACAAATGTTTAACACCACAGTCAACCAGCTGATTTAATGGTGCGGAGTTCTATATACATCCAGAGTTAGGGAGCACACATTAGTCTCAAGCACACACGGACCATCATGGAAAACGACTGCACACTAGGCCGTGAGACAAGTCTCGACATATTTCAAAAAAGCAGACCATTTGGGCCTTATACAGTGACCATGATACGATTAGGTTAAAAAGTATATTAACTTGCTATTGTTGTGAAAAGAATTTAGCCCAAATGTAGTGGTCTGAACAACACTCATTTATTATCTGACAGTCCTGTGCTCAGAAGTGCTGCTGGATTTGCGTGGGTCCTGTGCTGAGGGCCCCAAAGACCAAGTCCAGGTGTCCACAGGGCTGGCTCTTATTGGCAGGCTCCGGGGAAGAATCCACTTGCCAGCACATTCGGCTTGTTGCAGAATCCAGTGCCTGCAGCTATAGGACTGAGGCCCCATTTTCTTGCAGGCAGGGACCACGGCTCAGGTCCTTGTTCTATGGCCCCCTCGCCTTGGCAATGCAGAACCTCCCTCACGTGCTTCAGATCCTGACATCCTCTTCCACCTCCAGCCGGAGAACACACTGCTTTTCAGGAGCTCACTGGTCAGGACCATTCAAATAATCTCCCTGTTCTAAAGTCAACTGATTAGCAACTGCAATTGCATCTGCAAAATCCCTTTCTCCATGTAATGCAGCAATCACACGAGTAACACTAGAGGGCAAAGTCACAGGGGCCATCTTAGTGTTATGTTTACCACAAAATTAACAACAAAAACATAAAGAAAAATCTCCATGTTTTGAAATTTAACAACACTTCTAAATAACTCATTACTCAAGAAAGAAATCATAATGAAAATTAAAAGACTCTTTAAAAGGCCTAACAGTGAAAACATTATGGTACAACTTCTAGAGAACAGTGAAAGCAGCACATGGAGGCTAATAAACAGACTGCTGCACAAAACTGGCAAAGAAGAAAGGGTAAAGAAGGGTAAGTTAAGCCTCCAATGAGGAAGTCAGAAAAAGGACAGATAACAAGAAGAAAGCAGAAAACAAAGAGTAGAAATAAATGAGCTATAAATCTAAGAAACAACAGACAAATCTGGCTCCTAAAGACCACAAAAGCAGGCAAACATCTCATGAGACAGAACAAGTTAAAAGGAGAGAAAGTAAAAATCAACAATATACGGAATGAAGACAGGAGACATAATTCCACAAATTTAAAACATACAAGAACACTATGAATCATTTTTCCTCTCAAAAAATTGAAAGCCTGACAACATAATTAACCTAACTAGAGCTAAAAAAAAAAAATCTTATTACTATAAAAGCAATTAAATCACTAGTTTAAGTCTCCCACTAATAACAGATTATATAGGCAAAAACTATCAAATTTTCAAAGAAAAGATCATTTTAATCTAAATTCTTCTAGAAAACAGAAAATAGAGAATGCTCAACCCATTCTATGAGACCAGTTTATCTTTGAAACCCAAATCAGACAAGGACACTACAAGAAAGGAAAAACTAGGCCAATCTCATTCACAGACACAGATGCGAAAATCCTAAACAAAAAATTAGTAAGCCTAGTCCAACAGGTGTTTAAAAGGTTCATCCCAGAATGCAAAACTGATTTAACATTAATAAATCTATAAAAGCAATTATCCACATTAACACACATGGGGGTACGAATCACACAATCATTTCAGAAGATGCAAAAGAGTAATTTAATAAAATTCAAAGCCCATTAAAGACTTTCACAAATTTCTTAGACAACCAGAAGAGGAGGAAACTTCCTTTCTACCAAAGCTATGCCAAGTATCACTTTTGGTGGTGAAAAATTAAAATAAGTAACAAGGTAAGTATATTAACTATCACCACATCTTTACCGAACATGGTACTGGAGGTCCTAGCTAGCGCAACAGGAAATAAAAGAAATGAACGATTAACAGAGTCAAAAGAAAGAAGCCGACTCTCATTCATAGGTAGTATGATCGTCCACATAGAAAATCAAAATATCTACACAGAGATATTAAAAGTAAAAAGAGGATTCAGCCAGGAAACTAGATATAAGATAAGCACACAAAAATCAATAGCATTTCCATATACCAACCATAAAGAAAAACCTAATCCTAATAAAAGATACCACTTATAACAGTGACAGAAACAACAAGAACAATAACAATCTGGAGAACCCATCACAAAAGATGGGCAAGCTCTTTATGAAAAACACTACTAAAATTCGAGACATTAAAGAAGACTTAAACAGACAGAGCATATTTCTGAAATGGAAGATTCATATCACAAAGATGTTATTCTCCCCACATTATCTACAGATCCAAGTGCCTCCAATCAAAACACCAATGGCTTTTTCTAAGAATTTGATAAGCTGATTCTGAAATCTGTATTGACAAAGACGTAAGGACTTACCCCAACAATGCTAAGACATAGCCTAAAGCTATGTGATTAATACAATGTGATATTAGTACAGAAAGAGAACCAGAGAGGAAAAGAATCATAAATTAAATTACATCAACTATATGAAAACTAAGAACTCTTGTCCATCAGAAGGCACTATAAAGAAAATGAAAAGGTAAGTCACAAACTGGGAGAAGACCACTGCAGCCCATGTATCTGACAAAGGAACAGAATCCAGAATATATAAAATACTTCTATAAATCAATAAGAAAAAGCCAACAATAGAAATATAGGCCAACAGGGTTATAAACAGACATTCTGCAGAAGAATAGTCAGGAATGGCAACATGAAACGATCTTCAACCTCACTGGTAATCAGAGAAATGTAAATTAAGATCACAATGAGATAGTATTTTCTACCCAGTAGGTTAGCAACTATTAAGTAAATTCCAAGTTTTGGTACGGAGGTGCATCAACTGATAGGCGGGTAATCTGCTCCATTTCTATAAAACAGTTATTGTCTTCTAACACTGAAGGTTGACAGGGCAATAACTGTACCCTGAGTGGACACCAAGAAGAAACCGTTATAAACGTGCAGTGGGAGCAACATTTAAGAGTAATCATAGCTGCGGTGGGTGACAGCCAAAATCTGGGGACAATTCAAGCGTCCAGAGATGGGAGAACAGAAAAGTATATAAACACACAGCGGTACAGCCGCACGATGAAATGCTATCACGTACAGACAATGAACTGCAGCTACACGCAACTCGGACGAAATTCAGAAATGGAATACTGAATGGAAGAAAGCAAGTCTCAAGATACTCAGATAATACAAGACCCTTTTCATAAAGGTCAAAACAAGCCACACTAAATGAGACCTCGCTGAGCAGCAGCTAGAGAGATGGTAAGCTGTACACACTTAAAAAGCAGGAGAATGATAAAACACCAAATTCAGAATCCTGATAACTTGGGGTGGGGAGGGTGGGAAGGCGGGGGCAGCACAGGATCGGCAGAGCACGGATAAACTCCACAGAGTTGGTGATGTGGCACTTAAATCAGTGGTAAGTTGACAGGTGTCCTGAGCAACATTTTTACTTCATAACTTACACATACCTCATATATATGTATCACACAACATAAAATTTAAAAAAGAAAAAAGAAGGAGGGAAAAAGAAAAAAACAGCGAAAAAAATAAGAAAAAAACTGCATCAGAAATCCATGGAAGACCAAATTAATATACAAAAGAGCTTGGAAGTCCAAATTCCACAAAATGGAAAATTGACAAGACCTGGAAATGTTCATCTGATGACTGGTAAACAGCAATGAATACTTTTGCTAGAGGCTGAATATTATGCGAAGAAACACTTTCAAAATTTAAATTAATCATTTGAGATAGAAAAACAGCTTAGTTTCCCACTGCATACTAGCATGCTGTGTATATCTGTATATATACAGGTTGAAATTTA
The DNA here is from genome assembly GCF_041296265.1 of Equus caballus. Classification (NCBI taxonomy): domain Eukaryota; kingdom Metazoa; phylum Chordata; class Mammalia; order Perissodactyla; family Equidae; genus Equus; species Equus caballus. The sequence goes on from NC_091684.1 coordinate 4,861,858, forward strand.
TAAGTAATCCTCAACTTTGTAAGTTAACACATTTTTCCCCCTGACTCCCATAGCAACTCAGAGATGTGGTGTCACTGAAGCGATGTGGGCATTCACACAGAATAAAAGCCGCACAGTTCATTTTAGGAAGCATCTGGCAACCATCACAGCAGTCACGGCTATTTGTGTTTCTTACACTCACGCGGACACCCATGTGAGCACAGGCAAACCCTCTAAGCAACCCACAGGTCCTTGCACACTTATGCAGGACACACATTTACTCTTATTTTCTCAGGTGTGCACATGGCTGTTGGAAAAGCATAGTCTAAACCACCAGACCAGCTGTGCCAGTGTGCTAAGCAGTTCCAGCTACCCGAGAAACCTGCGACAAAGGACAGCCCTAGTTGACTCATTTTTCAAATGCAGAGCTGCAGAGAGCTCTCCAGACAGCCAGGCAGACAGCAATGCAGGGGGTTAATGTTATCACCACTATTAAATTGATGAAGGTCTGGGCTGGACAGAGGCATTAACTGTAGCGGCGTGTGAACTCTGGCAGGAAGAATACACTCTTCTTCTGTCTGGGCTCCTCTCAGTGTGAAAACGCCAAAACAACAGTCCTCAGCAGAGTACATTTCTAGTGATGCCAAGTATTTAAAACTATAATATTGGTAAGAGAAAAATGATCTGAATTCAAGATGCCCTGGATTTTCTCTGACTTCACAATTCTGGTCCTCTCCACATGGAGTTTAGAGTTAAAATGCAAATAAAATTCTTTGAACTTCCTAAAAGACAGTCAACTTGTTTCCACCAACTTCACCAAACACCTACTATCTGCAACTCACGTGTGTGTCACTCCTGGCATTGACCTGGATCTAATGTATGCAGAAAATACTGTAGGCCCTTTAAACCCAGGGAACAGGGGTGACACACGAGGAGGGGAAGAGTCGAGAGGGTGAGCCAACCTTTAGGACTGCGGGATGACGGGAAGGTGTGGTGTTACCAGATCTCAGAAGGCAAGGCCACTAGGAGGAGCAAGAACCATGGGTGGCAGGTGGCAGAAGGGGCTAGAAAGGGGTAGTTGAAGCACTGAGAGCTGAAGTCCTCTGCTCAAGATCAGACAAGGAACAGCCATGCCAAGAGCTCAGGCCCTGTCCTGCCCCCCAGTCCCTGTCCAGTGCCTCCCAGCAGCCACATCCCCAGGAGTGAGAGGGTGCAGGAAGCAGCGGAGCAGACCAGGAACAGGAGGGATGGCTCTGACAGGCACGGGCAGCTGACCTGAACACTGCCGCCCACTTCCATCAAACTCCTGGGTGACAACACTCACCTGAGAAGGCCCTCCCTCTATTCATTCCTCTCTCGACAGTCTTACGTCCTCCACCTGAATCAAGGAAGACCACCGGAATCCCACCTACCTGGACTACCATTCTTAGTTCCCTAAATAACATGATACCCTCAGCTTCTACTCAGAATCCACAACAAAATAAAGTCATACAAAAACCATTCCTGCATTTGTATTTTTTTAAAAATGCCAACATTAAATTGCTTGCTCCCCTATATTTAAAACTTTAGGACAAATTCTCTCCACAGGAAAAGGTTTCTCTCCTACACAGATGATATTCGTTTATTAATTACACAACAAGTGCTGGGGAGCTCCTACTTCCCTTTTCACCATGGCTGCCTGTATGCTCAGTGACAGATTTCATCTGTACTTGTACAAGCTATTGTTAGCCTAGGTTTCCTGGCATATTTAACTTTCTTTCTTAGCACACAGTTCTCCAACAACCACAATTACCTAAATATAGCCAAGAATCAGAAAATAAATACAACCGCCTTCTGTCAGCCAAAATAGCTGTCCCGAAATCCATGCACTAAAGGTCATGAGCTCTGGAGCCAGCCATATTTTACCATGGGGTAAAACAGCTATTATAAATATGTCCCATATGTTCAAGAACACAGAGGAAAACATGAACACAATGAGAGAAATAGAAGCTATGAAGCAGACCCAAATGGAATGTAAATGTGAAATACAGTAACTAGAATGAAAACTACACTGGATATGATTAACAGATTAGATACAGCAGAAGGGAGCAGGTGAGTGCAGTGAAGACATAACATTTTAAAACATCCAGGCAGAGAAAGGAAAAGAGGCCGAAGGAAATGAACAGAGCATTAGTAAGCTACGGGGCATAAGTGCAGCCCCAGGAAAAGGAAAAGGCAGAAAAAGATTTGAAGAAATAGTAACTGCTTCTATAGTCACAGATGCAAGAAATTCAATGAAACCAAAGCAGAAGAAACACAAAGAAAACCAAACCAAGGCAAATCATAATCAAATTGCTGAAAACAAGCAATAAAGAAGAAAATCTTAAAAGTGGCCTGAATTGGGGGGGGGGGGGAAGACAGATTACACACAGAGGAACAAAATTAAGAATGATGGCAAACTGATGGTCAGAAGCTATGCAAGGCAGGACACAATGGAACAACATATTTAAAGCATGAAAAGGAAAAACAAAGTCAAGCTAGAACTCTATAAGCAGCAAAATATCTTCGAAGAATGAAAGTGAAATAAAAGCTTTTACAAAAAAAGAAAGAAAAAGACAATTCATACACTAGCAGACCTGCATTTGAGAAACAGTGGAGCAAATTCCTTAGGTATGAAAAAATGATACCAGATGAAAATTCAGATTTACACAAAGGAATGAAGAGGCTGAGAAATGGTAAATATATAGGTAAATATCAAAGCTGGGGGTTTCCCCTATTTTTAATCCCTTTAAAAGATAACTGACTGCCTAAATCAAAAATAACAACAATACATATTGGATTTTATAACATGCAGAAATAAAATGTATTAAAGGAATACAACAAAAAAACGAGAAAGAAATTGAAGCATCCTGATATAAGGTTCCTACAGAGTATGTGCCACTGAATAACATTATGTGAATGCAGACTATGGTAAGCTAAATGTGAGTATTACACACCCTGGAGCAACCTCTAAAAAACGATAGAGGAAGACAGAGAGCTAGTAAGGCAGTAGTCTGGATAAAATGTTAAGTTGAAATCATTAAGAAAATATATTCAAATAATACAAAAGAAGGCAGGAAAACAGAGGAACAGGCGAAAGAACAAATAGGAAGACGACATACTTAAACCCAGTCACACTGACAATCACACAAAATGTAAATGGTCTAAATATCCCAATTTTAAAAACACATTATCAGATTTGATTTTTAAAAGTCAGAGACCTAATTGTATGCTATCATTAAATATAACGGCCAAACAGGTAAAATGTAAAAGAATTGGAAAACATTTACCACAGAAATACTAATGAAAAGAAAGCTGGAGTGGCTATCTTAACATCCAACAAGTAATTTCAAAACAAGGAATATCACCAAGGTGAAAGAAGGCCATTTCAAAAGGGTAAAGGTGTCAATTCACTAAGACAATATAAGAATTCTAAATGTGCGTGCACCTAGTCAAAGAGTTTGAAAGAGATGAAGTACAAACTGAGAAGGAAAGGGGAAACAGACAAATCTCCAGTTACAGTTGGAGACTTCAACACTCCTCTCTTAACAATTGACAGAACAGGGAGACAGAAAAGCAGAAAGGAGACAGAAGACTTGAACAACACCATCAACAAACCTGACCCAACTTGCATTTAAAAGAGCACCCCACCCAAAACCAAAGAAAATACCCTCTTTTCAAGTGCAAACATTCACCAGATAGATCATATTCTGGTGTGTCCTCCGACCACAAAGCAATTAAATGAGAGACCAATAACACAGATATGGGGAAAGTCCCCAAATATTTGGAAATGAATGATGCACTTCTAAGTAACCCATACATTAAAGAAGAAATCACAAGGGACTGGAAAACACTCTGCACTGAATGAAAACGGAAACCAAGGGGGCCATCTGTGGGATGCAGCCAAAGCAGTGCTCAGAGGGAATTCCTAGCCCTGCATGTTTACATGAACACAGATCAAAGGACTTAGCTTAATGATCTTCGCCTCCCCCTTAAGAAACTACAAAAAAGAAAGTAAAGTAAACCCAACAAAGCAAGCAGAAAGAAGAATTAAGATAAGAGTAGAAATCTATAAAATAGAAAAGAGAGAAAATCAATGATAAGAAAATTTTAGTCTTTGAAAAGTGATAAACTTCTAGCCAGATCAACTGGAAAAAAAAAATAGAGAAAACACACATTACCAATATCTGGAAGAAAAACAAAACAATAAAAACATGGCTTAAAATCCTACAGACATTAAAATGATAATAAATGAATATTAAAATAACTTTAGGCCAATAAATTCAACAGTTTAGATGAAATGGTCAAATTCTCTGAAAAACACAAATTCCCAAAAAGTCACTCAGGAAGAAATACATGACTTGAATAACACTCTATCTACTAAAGAAAGTGAATCTGTAGTTAATATCCTTCCCACAAAGAAAACTCCACACCAAAACGGCTCCACTGGTAAATCCTATCAAACATTCAAAGAAGAAACAATACTAATATTATACAAACTATTCTAGAAAATAAGAGAGGCCTCACTTTATGAGTCTAGGATTGCCCTAATACCAAACCAGAAAGACACTTCAAGATAAGAAAACTATAGATCAATATCCCTCGTGAACAGACACACAGCCCCTAAAAAATATTAACAAACTGAATCCAGCAATATAGGAATATAATACATCAAGCCCAGGTGGGTTTACCCAGGAAGGCAAAACTGGTTTAACAAGAAATCAATCAGTATAATTCACCACATTAACAGTATAAAAGAGGAAAACTTCCTCAATCTGGCAAGAGGCACCTACAAAAATGTATAGCTAACATCACACTTCATGTGAAAGATGATGCCAAAGCAATGTGAGTAAAACTGATGAAAAACAACATCTTGGTATTAAACTATGGAGGAATCATCCTCCCCTCCCCTCCACAAACTCACCATTAAGGGAAAATAAAAAGGTTCATTTAAGAATGTCCTGGGGCCCGCCTGGTGGCATAGTGGTTAAGTTTGCGAACTCCACGTAGGCAGCCTGGGGATCACGAGTTCAGATCCTGGGCGCAGACCCATGCACCACTTGTCAAGCCGTGCTGTGGTGGTGTCCCACCTACGAAATAGAGGAAGCCTGGCACAGACGTTAGCTCCGGGCCAATCCTGCTCACCAAAACAAAAGAATATCCTGATGAAGCCATCAAACTGGTGAACTTTATTCAATCTTGACCCTTTTCAATATTCTGAGCCCAAATGGGAAGAACAACAGAGCACTTCTCTGCAAGCCAAGAACAGCTGTCTGGAGGAACGCACTCCGTGACTGCTGGTGATTGGAGACGAACTGCTGACTTGTTGAGGAAACAGAAGCTTTACAGGCAGGAAGGGCCAACGACCTAGGGCTACTCAGACTTGGCTAGCTGGCAGACCTTTTCTCAAAACTAAACAAAGTGAGCCTGTCACTGTAAGTGACACAACTGACAGAATTTGTTGCTAACGATAAAACGAGAGCTTTAAGTGACGATTAGAACTTGGGAAACAAATCCACCACCACAGCTTGACAGCCTCCCAATTCTAAGACATTTGTAAGGAGAAAGGCGGTGATGTTAACAAGTATGATTTTTAATACTGTATTCTGAAACATGCCAACATTTGGAAAATCTGTATAATGCAGCAAACCAATCTTTTCCAAAGGACTGATGAATGTTACAAGATCATTCAAGGTGCAAGACAGGCCGATGGATTTTCATGTAACGGTGTACAATTAGTTCACTAAGGCTCAGACTCCACATGCAAAGAACCTTCAAGAAACTACCACTTATCCAGTTCTGATGTAGTCTCAAAGAAGAACATCCACAATTATCTGAAAAAGCCATTAAAACACCTCTCCCTTACCAGTTACTTATTTGTGTGAAGCCAAGTTCTCAATATTCTTCAATGGAAACAACAAATCATGACAGACTGAATACAAAAGCAGATACGAGAATCTAGCTGTCTCTATGGATGCAGTCATTTAAAAGATCTGAAAAACATGTAAACCAACACCACTCATTTCATTGATTTTTTTTTATGGAACATATAGTTAACGTTTCATAAAAAAATGTTTTGTATTAAAATGTAATAGGTTTATTGTTGCTTAAATGAATTAATAAATATTTTTAAATTTCTCAGTGCAAACTTCCAAGGTGGTAAATATTGATATATGACTCACATAAGTTGTTTGGAATCTCCAACAAGTTTTAAGAGCACAAAAAAAATCTCTGAGACCAAAACGTGTGAGGACCACTGACGTGGAGGGAAGAGTCCGGAGACCGTGCCCCGCCCTGCCTCCAGCTCTCTCTGTTCCCTGCACCCCAGGGGCCTTGGGACCCACTCCGCACATCTGCAAACATGAGGAAGACAGAGGAGCACACCTGTATTCTCCATCTCATGTCCAGAGCATGACCCAGAGGAACATCATAGGAAAGAACCCATTTTCCCATCTTTTTAAATGCTTTCTACCACCTCCAACTCTACTACCACCTGTACAAACTTTTCCACAAAAATCTGATTAAATCTCTCTAGGAGACTTCCTCATAAAGCTCCACTGGAGAATTTATCACTATTTCAGCTCAGAGTTGGAAACAAAAAAAAAAGAATCCTTTGGTGTAGCAAGTCAGTGCATGAATACAATTCCATATGAAAACATTTAAAATACATTAGATTTTTGGTCAAGATGAAAGACCAAAAAAAAAAAAACTCAAGCAATCTATTCTAATTGGGTTCCCATGGTAACTGTACAATTGGGTTTTTCAATATAACATCCCAAAGGCCCAATGCACACTTGTAAAATATACTTCAAACAGCCTGAATTGTTTTTACATTACAGCACTCCCAGGAAGATCAATTACGCTACATCCCCACCCTGACTATTAGTGGCAGGAGATGTTAACACCACTTGCCATATTAACATAAGTCATATAAGGAACACTACACATCACAATAATTATATGAAACTAATCATACACTTCAGATTTATCAAACCTGTTCTGGTAATAAACTGATACTACCATTGTCACAGAATCATGTTTATGAGATGCAAGAAATCGAGTCCAACTACATACTACACCATTATGCTTCTCTTATTGATTTCAAGGATAAAGAGAATCAATCATTAATAATTACATTATAAGATGGCCCTCAAGGTTAATCATATTCTTACAGACTCTCACTATGGAATTAAACAACGAACAGAGCTGTGCTAATAAATAAATAAATAACACATAACTGAGAATTCAAATCCATATTTTAAATATTAACCACACCAAATAAAGCAAGCACATTCCCTCACCCAGGACTCCAGGCCAGCCTGCACTGACCACACAGTCTCTCCCTGCCACAGCTGGGCCCCCAGCGCCGGATTCTAGGGGCATGGTGCTGGCCTACCCTGTAAGGGCACAGAGGGCAGAGCTCAGAAACAGCAAGACCTATTATGTAAAAAGTTACAATTTGAGTTTTCTTATCAACAATCCTAAAAATCCCCACATATTTGATACGTTCTTCAGATCTACAAGATATAACACAAACTGGTGACTTGGACAGCAGTAAATTTAACAATCTCCTGTCTCCTATCTTTTTTATGTCCCCCATCAACAGGCAGGGATGAAATGCAGGGTAATCTGGTGCAAGTGTGGGCCAAACCTTCCAGTGAGACACGTCTTGTTAGGTCCCCAACTCAACAGAGACCTCCAAAACTCCTCAGATAGACATCTTAGCACGAAAAGGAGCAAACTGCACGGTTCTTAGAATTCCAGTGGGTGTCCAGCAGGATGACTCCATGCTGCTCCTTGATCCAGGGAGGATTAGAGACTCAACTGAACAATCTCAAGAAAAAAATCAACAAAGCAACAAAAACTTCCAACCAAGAAGTCTAGGCTGGCTCCTAACCCCTCCTCGTGCTTAAGAAATCGGGTCATCCACTACTCGAGGGGGTCTCTCCTCCCCACCTCCCTTTCCCCATTAGGTCCTGGATGCCTTGAGAGCTTACCATAATGTGCCCACCCAGTGACAGAGTAACACCAGGCCTGTCAACAGTCCACTGGCCCTCTGGGCGGCTCTTGCCCTGCCTGCTATTTCCCCTTTCTGCAAACTCTGGGGTCCCTGGTAATCAGTTAGGTTTCTGTTCATTCATTTCCTTACTCTTATACACCCATACACACCTTTTGGGATGCCAAGAGCTAAGGCTGAGGACAATCCTATGGGACTTTTGAGCACTGTCTAATCACAGTTATCCTCATCTCCAAATTCCACCTCCACACGCAAACCTCAAGGCAGATTCGTGCTTTTGAAATGACTGTAGTCTGCACTTCCTAACAGAATACCCCACACTGAGTGGCTTAAACAACAGACATCTATTTTCTCAGTCCCGGAGGCTGGAAAGTACAAGATCAAGGTTCTAGCTGATTTGGTTTCTGGTGAAGACTCTCTCCTTGGCTTATAGATTGCTGCCTTTTCCTTGTGTCCTCACATGGTGGAGATTCTCTCTCTCTCTCTGTCCCCTTACAAGGCTACCAATTCTACTACATTAGGGCCCCACCTTATAACCTCATTTAATCTGCATTATCTGCTAAAGGCCCCATCTCCAAATACAGTCACACAGTGGGGGGTGGCTTCAACATATGAATTTTGGAGGGCACATTCGGTCCACAGTGACCTATGTTTAGCATCCTTTGTTAGCTTTCCACCAAGTATAAACCCCACACCAGGCCTTGGGAAGCTTCCAACACAGAATTCCAGCATCAAGAGGCGAAAGCAATACAAGTAAAGCAGAAACCTGAGTCTAAGTGTGATAGGCTGAAGGGGAGGAGATACTACGAGAGCTGAAGAGGCTTCCGGAAGAGCTGAGACACGGGAAAGACTCAGAGACCAGGAGCAGACGGTGCCTGTGTTTGGGCTGGGCCAAAAGAGGCTCCCCAGGTGAGAGCAGAAGGGAGCTCTAGGAAGAGGGGCATGGGGCCTCCTACCCACTCACTCTTAGAGCAAAGCACTGATGCACAGGCTTCTAGAGAAGGTGCCAGAATGGATGTGGAGGGCCACTGGGCTGAAAGTGGTGTCAAGATGAGTCTCACAGGCTCATTCCACTTGGGACCTGGACAGGAAAGAAGGGTCAGAGCATTTCTAGCCCCCCGCCTTCAACAGACGGAGGAAGTGGCAGTGAGAGGCTGACTGTCTCCCTGTCTCTGCCTGAATACCAAGCTGACACCGTCTGGGGCCTCGCTCAGCAGTTCCCTGTGGGGTTAGGCATTCCCAGGAAGCTTCCCTGACGCCCTCAGGGAGAGAAGCAGGGAGACCTGTGGGGCATGCGAGGCTAAGGAAACTGAGGTTGCTGGGCTGGAGTCGTGAGGGCTGCCAGATGTGAAAATTCTCATTCCCTGCATAAATCTAGAGCCCATGTGTACTGTGTCCGACACACCCAGAGGCAGCCTCAGGTGTGACAGCCAGATGGAGGCGGCCCGGCCAACACAGAGGATGTGCCAATACTTACCCAGTATCCAAAAGGTGACCTCCAGACAGGTAAACTCCGGGCGGCCTGGAGCCAGTGTCCTACTGTTCTGAGTCATGCTGAATAGAGCACAGGGTCGTAGTGAGCACCCAACAACGAAAACAGACCAGGAACACACGCAGCCATGAGCTGATTCCCGATAAGTCCCTGGGAGTTTCCACATGATTGCCAGGGCATGACTGAAGCACATCGAATGGCTGCTTCCAACACGAAACCGCTGGAAACACTTATATCTGGGCAACATGAAAGAATATTTCACTAATCCTTCCAAGAACCCCTTCTGCCTTAACTGTCTCATACTCAACGGCAGGAGTGATAGTACCTCAGGCCTGAAGGTCTCTTTCCAAGAAACCCCAGCATCCAGAAAACAAAAGAGATCAGGAGCACAACCTTCAGAGGCTTTTCTGGAGTGACCCAGAGTTCATAAGCACAGCACAGCACATCACAGGGATCTCAGTCTAGAGGGAAATAACAAAGGCTCTTGGAAATGTCCTAATTACACTCATGAAAAAAATAAAAAAAAAAAAAAAAAGGAAGCTAAGAGGAAGTCTTTAAAACCTATACTTTGAGAGGGAAAAAAAAAAGAAAACTAAACTACTGTTTATGACTCAAGGGCCAAGTGGATTGAAGTCAGTAGTGCAGCCACAGCGAGGATGTCACGGAGGACCTGGAAATGAGAGTGTCTGGGCGACCAACCACCCCAGCTTGCCCGAGACTTTCTTGGTGTTAGCCCTGAAAGCCTCTGTCCAGGGAAACTCTTGGTCACCCATGACAGACAGAATGCAGAGCTCTCTGGGGGCCTGGCCTCCTGGTGGGCAGAAGACCACAACGGTGGCTGACCGTGGCTAAAAGGATGGATAATGTTGAATTTTAAGATATTTACTTAATTTTAGAACCGGCATATTTGTTCTAAGTAACAGTTTTTGCAACAAATTTCAAAAGTAACCTCATCGGAGCAGCCTCCCTATGCTGACCCGATGGAGGCTCTATCCTCGTGGGCTGGCTTCCATCCCCCTAGCACCTGCTCTGGGAGGCCGGCTCAGCCCAGAGACTGATGGTCTGGAGTGGGTGTGGGAACGTGGTAATCACCAAACACGCCAGCACAACGCACCGCATCCATCTGACTCGACAGCTTAATCTGATGATAACACAATGGTGACAGAAACAAATTTTTCTACACAATAAAGAATAGCACACATGGGCTTTTCTTGGGATACCTAGCTAAACTCAGTAACTTTCGAAAATACATCATTTCTTTTCTTTGCCCATTATTCTAGGAACTTCCACTTGAGTGCGAAAGGCTCACTAATAAGAGCCACTGCAAACACTGAGTGCAATTCTGATTATGTGCGGTGCTCAGGACCCAATCCACTTTCTCATTTGATTCCCTGTCATCCTCCATGTGCACAGCCCGTCACTGTTGTCATTATTTTAACTAGATGACATTTCAGGACACAGACTTTGAAGTGCCACTTGTAAGGACTTGGCTGAGTTCTGGCTTTGACCACCACTTGAGTGTACAAAGGCCTAAGAGCCAGGGGTCTCCTCACACCTCATCCTTACCTCCACCCAGGTCACTGGCATCTTTCCATCTGTCCTTCCAACACACCAACCTGTGACCATCCAGGACCCACACAATGGCCATTCCTCCCCCAGGAACACTCTGCCCCAAACCTGCCTTCATATGGCCACCCACCGCTCATCCCTCAGTGTGCCTCTGGACAGCATACATAGGCCCTTAAACGCCGAGGAGTGTCCAACAGGCACACCTCCCTACTGTGATGGGAGCCCCCTCCCTGTCACCATTCTAAGCCTGAGGCCAGAAGGAAGCCAGACCCAGTGGGCCCTCTGTGACTCGGCTGACCACCGACCACCATGGGTGCTCAGATAAGAAGACGCTCTGAGGACACTGGCCAGTCAAAACATTTTGTGGTTTTATCTAAGGAGACTAAGCACACACTTTATTTTTAACTTGCATTCTGATGTGACTGTACACCCAAAACTTGACAGTTTTCTTTTAAAGATTCCACCACTACTTGCAGGAAAGCCCAGGTTACCCCCCATGGAGAAGAGGCTGGGGAGGGGAGCGCCTGTTAATGAGCCTCATTCCTCCCTGCTGACATTTCTGCCTGAATGAACAGTTACAATAAGGCAATCTCCCTGCTTCAGAACCCAAACGCCAGGCAAGGCAGAAAGGGTTTATTTACCCTTCCAAAGCCAGATATTTTTCTCTGTCTTCCCTGAGGATTGTTTGTGTGTGAATAAAAAGCATATACAAACATTTTTTCCCCTTCTCATAAGAAAAATGATTCTAAACTTAGTCATCTTCCATAACTGCATTCTCCCTCTCGCCTGCACAACACACCATCTGAAAGCCCTACAGGACCAGCCCCTAGCATCGCACAAACTGTCCCCACACTGCACTTGACATACTGCGTGTGACCGCTCACACCTTAGAGACCACCTGCTGTCACCAACCCTCCTCTCCTCCTTCCTGCCTCTTCTCTCCCATCTAGCCCACACATCAGCTGAAGCAGCTTCCATCAGAAGCACTGATGACTCAGTCCCCACTCACAAAGCTCCGGAACACTACTGGCTCAGAGAGAAAGGCCCCCTTCCTTAGTTCAGCATTCGGGGGCTCCAGCCCTGACCAGGCCCTAACTCTCAGGCATCCTTTCTAACCCCAACACCTATCCCACCCCAACTCCAAGTGAACTACTGACAGGTCCAACTGCCTCCTAGAGTCTCCATTCCGACTGCTCAGCCCAGAACCCCCGCCCCTTGGGCCACTTGGAGAAACACAATTTGCCTCTGCACAGATGCTGCATCCACCCTCACGAGTGGAGCCAGAGCAGGTCCTGGGCCACAGGGACGTGCTAAGGAGTGTGGCTGAGGTCCTGGAATGTTGCCTGCACTCGGGATGCCCCGTCCTTCCTCTGGTACCCACATGACGGGTCGCAGCACTCTCAGACGAGGAATGCAGTATATAGGTAGGCCTTCAATAAATGGCAGTGTGCACACAGGTACAGTCTCACCGTCCCCACATCCTCACGGCATTCAGCCCTGTACTAGAGCGGTCTGTATACCAGGAGGGGTCAGGAGCACCTTCAAGCATGGACAGACTAGAGTGCACTGGTTTCCCCACAATGCTAAGGATAATGCCCAGCCACACCGGTGTTCAGAAAACGTGAGTAAACTCACAGATAGGTATCTACACCACATCCTGCCCCTGAAAGGACTTCCAACAGTTTCTCTGCTTCACCACTGCAAACACAGCATGACACAGTGCGTGGTGAAGAGCCTGGACTCAGTCACAACAAACCTGGGCTGAAAACAGAACTCTACTCCCATCCCTGGGTATCTTGTGCAAGTCACTCAAACTCTGCCAGAGCCAGCTTCCTCACATGCAAAACAAAGCTGTTTACATCATCAGTGTGCACATCGCCGGCGATGACGAGGATGCGGTAAGTCAGACTATGTAAAGCAACCAGCACAGTAAGCCTTCAGTAAATGCTATTATCAGCAATATCATCATCGCACTGACCAGAATCTTCTGGAATCTGAGTAACTCTACCAGGCTGAACCGTGATATGAGGGTAAAGAGACACCCAGAAATAAGGCCCATTTCCACCTACACACAAATTATTGTAGATTTTCTGTTTTTGACAAAGGTTACTCAATGGACCACGTTACCCCTCACTACTGGTATAACCAGTCACAGAGGGGAAAACACTGTTAGAGGCTGGTGTCACTGCTGGTTCCTGGCCACTGCCATAGTGTCAGATTCTGTATCAGTTAAGTCCTTTCAATTTAACAGACAATTAATGTCAAGCCTCCTAGACAGTGACTCGGGCTGCTGGAGACTGGCAGTGCCCACTGGGAACACGTACGCTAACCCCACTTGCCTGTTCTAGGCCCACATGGCACAAGCTTGCCATGGGCATGAACACTCAGGACTCTGCCACCTGAGCAGGAAGCACCTTGAGGCCAACTAGTTCAGCAGCTCTCAATAACGTCCATTGTGAAAAAAAAAGAGAAACAGGTAGCAGAGAAAACCACCTCCTTAGAGACAAGGGAAAGTTCAGAAACGCAGCAATCAGCACTGAGCTTCAACGTGCTCTAGACCGAAGGTCCATGCACAAGGAATCAGACACGCGGGAGGCGGGGCGCTATAGCCAAGACCCCACGACTAGCCCTGCCTCCACCAAAAACAGTTGTGTGACTCTGAGCTAACAAACGTCAACTATTCTTATTGTTCAGGGCTCGCCGAGTGCTGGGCCTGGTGAGATCCCCAAATGTCATTCTCTCCCAACTGCCCACAACAGCCTTATGAACTGTAGAGTCATTTTCCCTGTTTCTGGAGAAACCGGCTCAGAAAAATTAAGTTACTTTACTCAAGGTCATAGATAGTAACTAGTGGAGCCAAGTGCAAAGTGAAGCAGTCTTGTTCCCAGAGGCTGCACTCTTAACCCTGTGTATACCGCCCCAAATGATGGCTTGGGTTACATGTAAATCTGTAAAATGCAGATGCTGATTGGACTGGGGGAAAACTAGGATGCTGAGTGGACCGGAGGGAAACAAGGATGCTGACTGGACTGGAAGGAAACAAGGATGCTGATTGGACTGGAGAGAAACAAGGATGCTGATTGGACTGGAGGGAAATCAAGGATGCTGATTGGACTGGAAGGAAACAAGGATGCTGATTGGACTGGAGAGAAACAAGGATGCTGACTGGACTGGAGGGAAATCAAGGATGCTGATTGGACTGGAGGGAAACAAGGATGCTAACTGAACTGGAGGGAAACAAGGATGCTAACTGGACTGGAGAGAAACTAGGATGCTGATTGGACTGGACGGAAACAAGGATGCTGATTGGAATACAGGGAAAACAAGGATGCTGATTGGACTGGAGGGAAACAAGGATGCTAACTGGACTGGAGAGAAACAAGGATGCTGACTGGACGAAGGAGAAAATAAGGATGCTGACTGGACTGGAGGGAAACAAAGATTCTGGTTTGTTCCTCATCTTTTTTCCAGTCTTATCCTTCTGTGAGACTGTGATTCCAAACTAAGATTTCTATCCAGGCAGTGCTTCAGACTTGACAAAATATTCATTTATTATTTCATGTGCTTACACTCATCCAGGTAGACAAAATAAGTGTGATCATCACCATCCGACAGATGTGGAGGCAGCAGTGTGGTTAACAGTTGCTCACAGTCACCCAGCTAGTAAACGGCAACACCAGAAGCCCCCCAGTGTTCTCCCCCACACAACTGTGGCACTTTATACGTAAATACTCGGTTCAGTTCCACGAAAACATGTTCGGTTGCACATTTGAAAGATAACTCTCACCTGAGTCCATGAAAATGTTTCTACCCAGAGGGGAAAAAAGCAATACCAGCCGTTCAAAAGGAAAGATAGGAGTGAAATATAATACAGCTGTCCATGCTTAACATTTGTTTGTAAACCAATGCCAAAGTTTTGGTAACATCTACATCTTTTGTTATAACCACAAGACCGAAAACTGTAACGCTATGATAACATGTTGGGTTTGCAATTTGAAGAGATTCAGATGTCTCCGAGGAGTTACAAAACCATACAGAGATCTATAAGCACAGGCAACTTAGAAGGATGCTGGTTGTGAGTGGATCCATCCAGAAGGGGAGCTCAGGCGCCCATCTGGGCTGGAGAGCACTACTTCTCAACCAATCCTAAAGACCTCCCTAGAGGTGCTCAAACACTAGGGTCCTCCAGAATCCCTTGGGGAGGTTGCAAAGACACAGGTCCCCAGGTTCTCATGCAGTAGGTATGGCAAGGGGCCCCATACTCTGCCTTTTTTAACCATTAACCTCAGTAATTCTAATACCAGCAGGGCTCAGACGACCTTTTGAGAAATGCCGTTCCACCACTGCCCATGAATATCCCACTTCAAGCAGAGCAACAGGTCCCGAATTCCAGTGGTGGGTCTCACAAATGACACCAACAAGAGGGTGAAAATCTGAAAGGGACACCCTTGGCCCCTACTTTTAGTCCTTTTGACTGGGGAGTAAACTACAGCTAAAAGTGTAAAAACAATGAGAAATAACTACCAGTTACTTATTAAATTTCCACATTTAAATGTCCCATCCCATATTCTGCCCTGAGATTCAATTCACTCTCTTCACCCATTTAGATACCTCTGAACACCCAGTGCAGGAATTGCCCAATCTGTCAATAAGGTAAGAGTTTTCTAAACTACTGTCCATGTGACTCAATTTGTCAGTAAAAACTGCCACCAGCACTGCACGTGCAGAAAAATGTCCATAAATGCATTACTGCGACTGGCAGATCGATGTCTATAATAAAAACAAATAGATTTAACAAGTGCCTGCTTTTACAAGTTGTGCCATTGGTGGGCTGCACATTCAGTTTCACCCCTGGACTTCTGGGAACGGGCAGTGCAGCTTGGCTTGGACACTCTGCTGACTTCACAACTGTTACAGGAAGGAAATTATTCTAACAAGAAAATGTTCAAAGTAGTGGAGTGAACATCCTAGGTATTTACAGCTCTCTCACAATTCCTTTTGTGCTTACGCAAAAGACAACAAATTCAACAACCCTAAGAAAATGTTTCTGTAGAATTTTTAACCGGTTTTGCCACAGCTCTATCACAGGCCACATGAGTTTACTCCAGGTGGGGGCAAGGGACACGAGGCCTGTCTGCCTCCCTGGAGACCGTCTACTCTGCCACTAAGCCCCTGATCTAACTGAAAACAACTTCCAGCATTGAGAACAAGTTTCAGCATTCAACACGTGGCCAAGGATGTCACTGTTGGGTCAGTGGCCCCTGGGGCAGCCTAGTCACTTAGTTACTGAGTTGGAGCAGACATCAGGGGGGTGACTGTCACAGACTGGTTTAACTGCCAGGGATTGCAAGCACTCTGGCAAGACACTGTCTGTGACCAGTATACATGTGAGCCACATCTGCCAGAACCACTGATTCCTTCAAAGGTTACAAAAGGTCAGAAAAAATGATTTATTTCTCTTCTTAGAGAATTCATTTTAACAGCTATATAAAGAAGTAAGTCATTCACTATATTCCATATGTTCATTATACGGTTCTCCCCAAACGCTGCAGCCCTCCCCTATAAACTCTTTATTACTGTTAATTTTTCTAAGTCAAAAGAAAATTGGACTATTTCTTTCCACTGGCCAGCAGATAGGCAGCAGTTACCCAAATGCCACAGAACACACATCTTGCAGCGTTCTGTCTACAACACTGGATCTCAAACTTTCATCTACCTACGCCCAAGACAGGCCTCCAGGGCTAACAGAACAGGAAAAGTGATCATGTCAACGAAGGGGAAACCAGCCCTCCTGCACAGCTCCAACCTTCCTCCCCCAGCCAGATAAACCACACACTTTCGAACCAAGAATGAGGCGTTGGGTTGGTTCATTTGTCATGAGCGGATATGAAAAGGCTGGTATGGAATCCACTTTCACCCAATGGTAACACTATAGTTTACCTGTCTGATTTTTAAATCTTCAGGTTTTGTTTAAATAATAATCTGTGATAAGACCCAAACTCTTGCAGAAAGTAGTTGTATCAGAAGCTACCCACCCCAGGAAACAGAGGGTAGGGGAGGACCGTGACAGGAGCCAAATGAGCCTAGGGCCTTTGTGAGACCGGGAGCCAAGGTGTGCACCTGGACCCAAAGACACAACCAGATGTCAGAACCGGATGGGGGAAGTGGAGCTGAAAGAGGCACCTGACGCTGGCGCAAGAGGCTTAGGCTGGGTGAGAGTAAGTGTGAAAACAAACCTGACAACGCTAACAGATGACCACAGGCAAAGGGGATGCAGAAAATACTGTTTTGCTTCCTTTTTTTTTTCTACAAGGAGAATACTTTATTAACTGAAAAGGACACTGATGCCCAAAAAAGGAAGCTGCAATGAAACAGGCTTGTGGTTTGAATCACTGGCTTCTAAACGTCCTCTGCAAAATGAGAAAAACACAAGGTCTGGCCCTGTGGCTGAGTGCTGGCCCTGTGGCCCCTGCTGCAACAGCCTGGGGTTTCAGTGGTTCAGATCCTGGGCACAGACATGGCACCACTCATCAGGCCACGCTGAGGCGGATTCCCACATGCCACAACTAGAATGGACCCACGACTAAAATATACAACTAGGTACTGAGGGGATTTGGGGAGAAAAAGCAGAAAGAAAAAAAAGAAGATTGGCAACAGTTGTTAGCTCAGGTGCCAATCTTTAAAAAAAAAAAAAAAGAAAAATACAATTTATTAAGTTTATTTTATTAAAAAATACCGAAGAGAGTAAACTCTTTTGGGTTCCTGAGAAAGGAACAGAAGAGACTGGAGCAGAAATTCCAAGGGCACACCAGGGAAGGTAGAAGCCTTCCTACCCCTCCTTGCCTGTGTGAGGGACAGACAAGGCCCCGACTGAGACATCTGTGAAAGAAACCAGGAGACAGAAGGCCTGAGTGGAAGAAAAGGCCCAGGTGAGGCTCAACTAATACCCAAGCAAGATCAAAAGAGAAAGGAAAAGAAAGGTCTAAGAATCTTAGCAGCTGAACAAGAGTGAGATGCCCTAGGGCTTTATTTCTTTAAACCTTGCTCTGCAGCAGTGAAGCCTTTTTAAAGCAGTGTCTAATATTAAATATAGTTCTTACAATACAGCTTTATTTTAATGAAAACAATATTCACTAGCAAAGTACCTTAGTATAGCTCTAGACTCGCCACCTGGTTCATCCAGCCCCTAGAGTGTAACAGTCACCACTCTACAACTCATATTCTAACCCAAGACCAGAAGCCAAGAGAAATCAAACACGTGCCAGAGCAAGGCCGCCGTCCTTTGCTACTTGCAGACTCTGGACCTTGGCAAGTGTGGACCTGGTGTGAACGGTCTTAAGGATAATGGTCTGAGTTAACACAATATTGACTACCAGCTGGAGGGTGAAGGTGGGAGGGTGGAGACGGGCTCTGACACTGTTTCCTTAAAATTGGTTTACTCCCCCACCCCCACCCCCACCCCCCAGTGTGCTAAGCTTTCTTTTTTTGTGTCTTTTTCACCTCCCTGAGTGGACTCCATGCATGGGCTCGTGAAAGCAACAAAACCATCTCCTAATCACCTGGGGAGATGAAGGGGCGAGCCCAACTTAGATACTCCTCAGGTTCGTATTTAAAGAACCACTGCAATTCTTAGCTCTTCTTCAACAGCTCCACGTTCCCCTCCAACAGCTGTGGGGACCACTCTCAAGGACAAAGCAACCTCTCTCCATCTGATGACTGTCCACCCAAACCAGCGAAAGCTGTGCTCACATGTAGAAAACGGCCTTCCAGGTGAGAGAGCCAGCTACCGAACTGAGGCGTTGAGAGGGAAAACCTGTAGATTTCAGGGCATGATGAACTTAGAGAGTGAGGAATATACATAGTTTAGAACTGCTCTCCGGTATTATCACAGACTGGGGTACTACGGTGCCCGCCCGGTGCAAACGGCTCTCAAACTCCACTTGTTTACTGTTTACGGATGTAATCAGGGCTTAATGGACACAAACACAGCCATGATAATGAGTACCCCAGAACTTGGTCCTCCTCTCGCGGTATCAAAGAAGAAGCAACTGTGGAATCCTGCACAAGGAGTATGCTAAAGGTTTGTGGCAAGGAAGGGCCAGAGAAGGGGCTTCTGGAACTTTCCTGGGAACAGAAGGCGCAGCAGCGGCCTCCTTGGCGGTGGTCAGCAGTGCAAGGCAGGAATGTGGGCAGGGAAAGCGTCGAAGGTGTCCACCAACTGGAGGTGTGACGGGGTGACCACGAGCCCCAAGCCAGGCCACTGTCACCGCAGCGCAACTTGGTCCAGAAACCCCAAGCCCAGGGAGATGGCTGGCAGACCTGGGCACATGTAGGCATACCTGAGCACAGCTAGGGGCCTGTGTGGGGTGGGTGGGTGGCAGTCAGGGCGGCCCCCACCACGATGGCGAGGGGACAGCAGCCTTGACCACCTGGGGCAGATGCCCCACGGGCTGCAGACGCCTGCTCTCCCCAGGGAGCGCTCCGAATTCTGGCGGGAGGGAGGCAACCCAGACACTCACCGCGTTGCCCAAGGCGCCGACCGCGAGCAGCTGCGAACGCAGGGATGCAGAGCAACGGAGCAGCGCGGGAAGCCCGGGCATGTCCGGGGCGCGGGGGGTGGGGCCGGCCCGGGGGCGGGGCCTGGGCTACGCGAAGCGGGGCGGGGGCGGGGCCGAGGTTTTGGGGCGTGGTCGAGCGCAGGGGGCGGGGCCTAGACGTAAGAGTAGCGGGGCTGGAGCGCCGGGGCGGGGCCCAGAGTGGGGCGGGGCCTGGACATGGAATCGCGGCCGAGGGGCGCGGAGCAGGAGCACGGGGGCGGGGCCATACAGAGGCCCTCGGGCAGGGCTCAGAATGGGGCGGGGATTGGGCGAGCGGAAAGCGGCGCCGAGGCGCGGGGGCGGGGCCTCGACTGCGGCGGGGGCGGGGCCGAGCACGGGCACCCCCTTTCTGCCCCCGAGCGCTCGCCAGGATCGGAGCATGCCCAGTGCAGGGACGCCGGGCCGCCCCCTCTCTGCGCAGTCTCGCTGGCTGTCCTGCGCCGGCAGGCCGGGGTCCTCCTGCCCTGCTTGTGCGCCCCGCTTCTTCCTCGCGGTTCAGGCTCCGCGCTGCTGCCACTGCAGGCCCTTCCGCCAGCACCTTCCCCACCTCCGCTTCCGCCTCTCAGGTTGTATGCCTCAGTTCACCAGATGTCAGCCCCGTACCCCTTCGTGTATGCCTCCTGCCACGTGCCAGGAGAGGTGTGGAGTCACAGGCCGGGCCTTGAGACACGGCGACAGGTGCACCCAGTACCGTGTTGCTAACTCCCACTTCAGGGGTCTGCGCGACCGGTGCACATGCATTCCCCCGGGCTGCTCCCAGAGGGCAGGGACCCGCGGGACTCAGCGGCCACCAGTGGGATTCCTTGCCAGCAAAGGAGCTTGGGGTCAGCCTCTAGTGCCCATCGTGGGTGGTGGCTGTCCAGGGCTCCTCAGGTGCTGCCAGCTCCCCGTGACTTAGACACTCCCAGGTTCCTGGGCCCTGACGGCCAGGCCAGTCTCAGTTGCTATTCGGTGAGCACATGGGTGCCAGGCACTGCTTGGTGTTGTGCGGACCTTATTATGGGTAAATTGTGTTCCCCCAAAAGATGTGTCCGAGTCCTAACCCCCAGTACTCAGAATGTGACCTTTTGGAGACAGGATCTTTACAGAGATAAGAAGTTAGAATGAGGTTATTGGAGTGAGCCCCTCATCCACTGTGGCTGATGTCATAGGCAGAAGGTCACGTGAAGACAGAGACATAGGGAGAACTCTGTGTGAAGATGGAGGGTGGGGATGATGCATCTACAAGCCAAGGAACACCCGGGACTACCAGAAGCTGGAAGAGATGCGTGGAACACATCAGTCGCTAGAGCCTTCAGAGGGAGCATGGCCCTGTAGACACCTCGATTTCAGACTTCCAGCCTACAGAACTGTGAGACAATACTGTGTGTGTTATTTCAAGCCACTCAGTTTGTGGTACTTTTTATGGCAGCCCTAAGAAATAATATAGACACATCATATCCAACTTCATCGCGGTAACACCCCAAGCAAGTGGTATCCCCCAAAGCTTGAGGGAGGTCAAACACCTGGTGGCAATTTCAGGCCCATATTCTAAGCCACCATGCCATGGACCTCCTAGTTTTTCTGTTTTCTTAATGGGAGAGAAATCTTTGCCTTCCCAGTATGTATAACTCCTCTGCTGGGATTGGGCCAAAATTCATGTCTTGGTGTTTGTGACTCGCATGACCTGACCCAGCATATTAACATCATTAGTAAAAGGTTGTTCAGAGAACCTCTGCAGGCTTTGCCTTGTGACGGGCCTTGGAGACCCTCTACAGGCCACATCATGGATCCTCTCAAGAGCCCCATGGAGCCCACTCCTTGGCTGAAACCCACTTGAACTAGCTGCTCATGGAAAATGAACCAGTACACAGTGGTGATCAAATCAAGGTGCTTTTACTCCAAAATCAAGACACTTTTTCTCCACTGAGCCTGGACACACTCTCAGAATCCTTCTCAGCACTGTTCCAGACAGCCATAAGCATTTAAGCTAAGATGGAGGGAGAACTGAAATACGTTTGCTATTTGTTCTGGTCTTTTCTATTGTGGTCTGTTGTATTTGTTCTGTCTATGTGTTCTGGTCTATTTCTATTTCTACTGCAAAACTTTAGGAAACTCATCAGCTACTCTAATCCTCAATGTCCTCATCGGTAAAGGATTTTTATAATAAGCAACTCTTTGTAGGGCAGGCACAGAGGGGTAATAAACATCAACAACAACAATACACCTGTCCTCTTATCGTCTCTTACTACCAGGACCCAATCAGAGCTTGGATCCCAACAGAACTGAAAAGGAAAATAACACCAAAATTGAATCAGGATGCCTACTAGCATCCTAACAAGTGTACTGTGATGTAGTTTTAGAACTAGCACATAAATCCTACTTCTCTTTTTATCTGAACAGTATTTTAATATGAATTCCTAAACTATTAATAAAAAGGACCAGCTAGCGTTGGCCTCTCTGATTCCCACCCCAGGAAAGAAAGGCCTGTGTGGTGATCCAATGGCCTTTTAGATGGGTTATGTGGCATTGGGGAGGGTAGGAGAGTGTGGCATCCAGGACGTATGATTGGGCCTGGCTGTGCTGACAGGACTCAGTCGCCCTTGCTAAGAGGTTGAGGGACACTGCAGCTGCCTTCACAAGGGGCTCCAGGGTCAGGAGCCAAATAGGGGTCTGGGAACCAAAGGAGGCAGGGGAAGGGCCACCACCCCTGCCCACTGACTGGCCCTGCCAAAGACTAAGACTCTAAAATGGGATATCTCAGACTCTCCGGTGGGCAGAACTAAACTCTGCACGCCCTGCACTTGTTGCTAAGTTCTTTCCTTCTTGGTGATAATTTTCAAAAACAAATCCTTTTCTCAAAAGTTCCCTATGCCTCATTCTCTTGTCCCATTACCCCTGCATCCTCACCTACATGCACTTCCTTTCGTTAAAGCCACACAAGGATAGCTCCACATCAGGGGGGCGGGGGGATAGCCTGGGGTGTAAGGAACACAGGGTGAGGAGATCTGGGCTGTGGTCCTGCCAGCCTCTCACTGTGCAATCCACCTGACTGCTCTGCTTGTAGGAGGACAGCATTGCACTAGACGGGTGAGGTTCCTTTGGGGTTTCCCATCTTCGAATTAATAATTCGTATCCCTTTCGTCTCGGGACACCGATTCCCATGAATGACTTTTTACAAGAGAGGTGGAAAACCACAGGAGTGCGTGCTCGACTTTACTCTGGCTTCTTCCCGGGCCTGCCTGGATGTCCTTTACGATCAGCCGGCTTTCTTGTGAGCACCGGGAACGATGTTAATTTGCTTCCTTCTTTAAACATCCAAACGGATACCTTTCAGGTTATACAAATGAAAACGCGACATGTGATTGCTTCCAGTGATTTGCAACCTAAGAAATTTGTTTAATAAGCCTCTCTCTCCAAGCTACTTTTGTGACATGAGAGACCGTTTACAACAAAGCTGTCTTCAGTAGTCAAACTTAATCCTTACTACCCTGCCTTTGGGAAAAGGAGGGATTTTATAACGATCACATAAAACCTTGTGTGGTTTGAAAGCCCCAAACTCCGGACAAACGTGCGAGGGTCATGTAACAAAAGAAACATATTACGGAGCTCACCACTCTGAGTATTTCACACACGGTTTTCCTTTAGGATGGCATCCCCAGTGGAGAGCTCGCGATTAGCACCATCGATTTTCTCAGCCCCCTATGTTCCTGTAAGGGTTGGAGCCAAGAGCCAGCCACAGTCAGCACCTTGGACCTGGGTGGTACAGCCAACCAGCGTGTGATGCAGGGGGCCCAGAGCATTGTGGTGGAGGGTGGGGGCCTTCAGAACCAGGAGGTGGGCGCTAGCTGTCTCTGATTACACTCTGATCCACACTAGTTCTCCACATAGCTGGAGCTCGTAGTACAATTGCAACAGGGGTGTCATCTACAAGTGGGCAAAAGAAAGGGCGGGAAGGATAGGCTTCAGACTCCACCCTCACACAGAGGGTGAAGGGTGGGTGCAGGGTGGGAAAGGGGAGCAAGGTGCCACCGTACCTGGAAGGTTGTGCATGCTTAGCTCTTGCATTCCTACAAAGAGTCAGAAAACCCTTCTGCCCAGGGTCCCTGAGTGTTGCTGCTGAGATCCAGAACCCCTTCAGGCTCACCTTGGGCTGGGGCTCTGCCAGAGGTGGCACAAGGATTCCCATTCCGAAGACTCTCACTGAGACCTGCTTTTGCTGGCCTGGTTGGTGCAGGGCTTGAAGATGCTGTGCTTAATGCGACTTGTTACAGCTCTCACAGCACTCCCAGTTGAATGGTTTCGACAGATAAAGAAATGGGGTTTGCAGTCTGGGACAGTGAGCATCTACCCAGGATATGTCCTAGGGGTAGTGGGGGTGCAAAACAGAGCCTCTCCCTGCAGTGAGGACCCCTTCCACAAGCCCTTTCCAAGAGTCCCTATGTGCCTGACCGCGTGCTGCCTGTGGCCCCACGTCGAGGGGGCATGTAGAGCAGCCAGGGCATCTGCTGGAGTTGAAGGAATAGTGGAAAGGAAGGCCTGAAAGAGAAAATGCATGGCACCTGCGTTCTATTAGGGGAAACACCCACACAGGTAAAGGAACACTGTTATTTGTGGAATTTGGATCCAGTTGTCCAGTAATCGTTGGCCGAAGATCATCCCAAATTTTAGATAGCGCTTCCTTCCAAAATATGGCGACCTTAGATAACTGAGTATCCAGGGAAGGGATGTAATATATGTAAACAGTTAATACAGTTCAGCTCTTCCGACATCTATGTCATTGGGTAGATTGCCTTAGAGAGCTGCTTCTGCAAATGTGAAGGCTTTGGGGGAAGTTTTCTCAGCCTGCGCTGGGCTATTTGAGGGTGGATCACTCAGGACCAGGAATTTTGTTAGATGTTGGCCTTTTTGAAAGCAGCGCCTACACTCATTACAAAGTGTTTCTGATCCATTTTCAGGAAGCGCTCTGTTTGTAACACGTTGTTGGCAGTTTGGGCAGAGTCTTTTAAGTGGTGTGAAGTGCTGGGGAGTGTGCACTTGGGCTGGGCTGCCAGGAGGAGGTGGGTCTCCCGCCTCCTCTGCCCTTCTGGGAGGAGCCAGAAGTGCCTGGATTTTTGTGACTTGGAAATTAAAGCAAGAGGCATGGGGATTTTGATGCTGAGATCGTGATTTGTCCTCATTCGCCTCTGCCTGGGAAACTACAAATGAGAATTAAGGTAGGAAAACTAGCCATACCAAGGGTTCTGTCTCAGCCTTCATAATATGAAGCTGAAGAATAAGTGGTTGTAGTTCCTCCGAGGGGAACTTCTTCAGTCTTGACCTAGTGCACTGAGTCATTGATTTCAAATAACAAGAGACAAAATGGGAAGAGCCAATCAGCATGTGAGCAGCAAAATTGGTCTTGGGGATGGTGCGAGTGGTTGTCTGTCCCATTGTCAGTTGGTTGGTAGCATGAGATCACCAAGTTTAATCCAGGGAGTCAGGAATGACAGAGTGACGGGTCCTGGGAGTGGACCCTCCATCTGTCTCACCAGCAGCCACTGGAGACGAAGCCCTCCTTGGTCCAGGAGGCTGCTGGGCAGGAATAGGTGGGGAAGGTAGGAGGGTTGTGAAGCTTGAGTGTGGCCACTCCCCAGGGAGGGGCATTGTGAGGTGGCCTTTGCTGGTTGTCTGGGCACTTTCTGATGCAAATGGAGGAAGCCAGGCCCAAAGGGCCTTTATTAGGAAGTAAACTGGTCCAGCTCGGGAAAGTGAAGGAAGGAGGCTCCAGGACATCAGAGACTGGGGTCAGCTCTCCTCTCTTCTTCAGCTCCAGGCATGACTCTCAGCATTACATCCTTTCAGCTCTGCTTCCCCAGAGTTGAAACAAATTCTCTCTCCAGCTTCCCCTGAAAAAATCCGAGGGAAGGGCTCTGATTGGCCCAGCACAGGTGACTATGCCGAACTCTGATCCAATCACAGTGGCCAGGGGAATGATGTATCATCCCAGCCAGTCACATGCACCTGTGTGGCCAGGAGAAGAGGTGTGATAAGGGAAGGGGGGCAGGATAAGGGCAGGATTACCATGAGGTAGGGAGCCACCAAGCTGTACCCAACCTGCTCAAAGTGACGGAGCACCTCTGTGTGCCAGGCCCAGGCTCTGCACTACATGCTCACATGCTGCCTCTTCAGTCTTCAACTGTTCATCACCAGCTGTGTGTGAACAGGTGGAGGGGTGCGGCAGGAGGGGTGGCGCTCTGCTTCCAGCAGCCTCCTCTCCCCCATGGCAGTTAGAGGTGGTCTCTGCCATTAAATAAGGGCCCAGATGAATATGACTCTGTGTAGCGGAGCCTGCTACAAAGTCTGTGGACTAGGGGACCGTTTCATGAGGCTGGACAGTGGAGACAACTTGGTGCCAGCCCAGGACACTCTCCTAGAGTCAGAGACCCCCCGCACCAAGGTCAAGCAAAGCATTGCCAAATCTGTGGCTCAATTCTTTGTCTTAGGAATTAATCTTAGGAATTAGATTCATTAAATTACTCAGGCACTAGAAAGATAGGTCTCATAGAAATCAATATAATAATAATACCTGAAAATTATCAATGGCTTTTTAGGTGGCAGGCCCTGAACTAGGTACTTGATGCTCATCGTCTTTTTGCATCCTCACGATAACTATAAAAGGTAGGCAATATCATTATCATAGTTTTATAAATGAGGTATCAGAGTGGTTGGGTAACTTGCCAAGGTCACAAAGCAGTGAGTGATAGAATCATTTACACCCAGGCTTACTGTGTCTTTGATGTGCAGAAGCAGTGGGAAAAGGAGAAAGTATTTACCAAACCTCGTGGGTGACATTCATGGCTCTTTCCTGCAAGCTCTACCCTCTGCTTTGTATGAGAGAAATCTCCCCTCAGTCATCGTGGTGGACCAATCAGGTTCCTGCCAGGGTGACTGTTCAGTTATTTCCTGCTGGAGCACCAAGCCGGGACCACATGGCTCTGGGATCATTGTGGTGATCTTTACCTAGAGGAGATCCCATAGTGATAGAAACGGCCCAGGCCACACTGTTGAACCCCTGGATCCAGCCAGATCTGAAGGCAGCTATCCCTGGACTTTCTACTTCTGTGTGACAATGAATTCTTTTGTTTGAATAAGCAAGTCTGAGTTGCATTTCTGTCATTTGTAACCAAGAGTCTTGAACAGTACGTGTCCCCCAGACACCATGCAACCATTTTTATTTATGTTATCCTGTTAAAAACTTAGAACTTTGTGAGATGAGTATTATTATACCCATTTTATAGGTGAGGAAAGTGAGGATTGAAAAGGTCAAGTTACTTGTCCAAAGCCACTCAGCTATGAAATGACAGAGCTAAGACTTACATGAAGTTACTGATCCCCAAGGATCAATATTCCTAAGAATATTCCCAATTCCTGAGACTATAGGATTAAGGAGGAGAAAGGAAAAAGGAAAAAGGAGGGAGCGAGAAAGAGAGAGAGAGACAGAGAAAAGACTGTGTTAGCATTTTTGAATTGAGGAATTTAAAATCTTTTGGTGGCAAGTCATGATGGAGTATTTCCAGGGCTTAGGAATTTTATCCTGCTATTTGTTCTTCAAATAAAAGAATCAGAGTTGCTGACTTAGTTTAAACCAGCTCCAAAGACTGCAGAGTTGACTGCTGATTAAAGACTTGTCTTTCTTGGTCTGAAAAGGGAATAGCAGATATGACTTCCCTGAATGTGTTGCATCTTGCAAATTTGATTTTCGTTTGTAGCGCTTGAGAATGTCAATGACTGGAAATGTAACTTGATTATTAACAAGCTAGAAGTAGTAACTGAGTATTCGCTTTGGCATCTACCCCGTGCTTGGGTGATAAAAATAAAACAGAAGTCTAAATATGAAATTAATGGTGATTTTGGAATCATTAGTCTTGCAGTTTGTCTGGTCACCCCAGACTAGGGAGTCCGTGGGCTAATTCCAAAGTACGAGGGGCTCCCAGATTAATCGACTCTCTAAATGACAGCAATGTGAAAGGTTGCTTTTGCTTCAGCGTGCTTCACCATTTGTGAATTGAGCCTGAATCTTTTAAGAAGTAAACAAATTCCAGCCATTTTATTTCTGCTCTCTTTCAGAGATGTGCAATCATTTTTAATGGTTTAATCTGTATTACATGGCATCTTTCAAGTCCTCATTGTTTCATTTTCTTTCAGTTCTGCTATCTAAAACTTTTTTTCCAACTCATTTTTTCTGATTATTTGTTCCTTCATACATATTCTTCAGCTGAAGGCCTCTGCCTGCTGAACGCGAGGGAGGGCTGACGACAGGGATGGGGGTAATGTTCGGGAAGGAAGGAGCCAGCCTCCTCTAACCTTGTTAGCCACAAAAGATTTTCAGATTTCCATCGACTTAGCAATGAAGCTATTGGAATTGGGTTCAAGCCTGCATCTTGCGTCGGTGGAAATGGGTATTGTGATTGCTGTGTTGAAATGTGTGCTCAAATGCACTGGGAGTTTTATACTATTTTTCAAACTTCCAAATAGATAATGTCGGAACATTTCTGAAATGGGATACTAACATCAAGATATACTGCACCAATCAACAAACATCAGGCAGAGCAGAGCAGAAGGAGGGGTCTCGGAGACTACTGGAGAATTTCCATTTCCATTCCCTGTGTCAACAGCTTGGCAACTTCCCTCCTAGATTGCTTTATGGCGGCAGGAGAAATTCTCAGTTGGCTCCCTGTGCTCTACTCAGCTCCGTGTTCAAAAGCCAAGGAATTAGATATGCTGTCGTTTACAAAACTGTTTATGAAAGTATCTTTTTTGAATTGTTCAAAAGTCCAAAACAAGTCAAACTTTGACAGTTTAAGACAAGAGCAAGAGGGTCGTGGTGATCTCCGGAGGGCCGTCTCGGCAGTTGGAGGCTCTTGTTGAAAATGCAATTTCTTTTCTGAGAATTCCTTGCAGCCTATGATGCTTCGTTGGGAACTTTTGCCTTTTTGAAAAGATTTCTTCACTATGAAGCAGCTGACAAAGGTCATATTATGGATATGTTTCTGGGATGATAACACTTTGATTAGATATGCAAGAATCCTCTGTCCTTCCCCAGGATGCCATATTCTAACATTCTCCATTATTTTAAGAAAATCATGTAAGTTGATACTATTCTGCAATAAGAACTTGAATTTTGTGGCTTATTTTCTTTTCTGTAATGTGCCAGCACCGTGGGCATCGTTGCAGAGAATAAATGACTCTTCCCCAATAAACCAAATGCCTAAAGAAGCCCCTGGAGGAGACAGGGATGTCCATAAAAGTTGAAATGGATTTCATAATATGGTATTCAATTTAGTATAATAAGTAGAATTCAAAAATAATCCAATCCCCCAAATGAAAATACCTCTGCTACTAATCAAAGGGAGGTTGGCGTTATACCAGAACCAAGCAGATATGGTTAATATGTGCCAAAACGTCTTTATTAAATTACCTATTTTCCTCCATTTAAGTCATTGGTTACCTGAAAAATTAGGAATTTCTCTCTTTCTATTTCTCTCTCTCTCTCTAAGCTTGAAAAATTAGCTCCTTAAAGACAACTACCAGAAAGCATTTATCAAAGGGCCAATTCTGGTTCTGCAGCTTATCGAGAAAAAGTCTGGGTGTGCACTTTTGCATTTCCTCCTCAAAGATTCTCAGTAACAGAAATATCTCAAAAATGATGCCAGGAAGCTGACATCATTAATTGTTCTCTAATACTGGCATTGCTGTGAAAAATAAAGCACCAATGCTCCGCATTCGAAGGCAAAGTGAGAAACTGTTTAGAATTTTGATAGATGACATCAGGGTGCACAGAAGAAAAAGTGGGCACTTAGAGGCAGATGGAAATACCCAGAGAATGATAGCAACGGGCTCTCAGTCCCTGTACCACTGGGTTTGATGAAAAATCAGCGTAAAGACAAGAGAGCGAGGAAAATGAAGAAAGATGAGGAGACCTTCAATCCACAAAGGTGTTAAAACGCATGGTTTCGACCAATGTGATGCTTCTAAACGACGTTCCCAGAAATCAAGATGATCTAATAAACGCTGCAAAGTACATATTTACCAACATAAAACACATAAATCTCATTTTGGAAACCGAAGGTTTGGGAGTTTATTTTAAATTCTTTTTTTTTATTGTGTCTCTAAACTTTTATTAACGTAGAAATGAAAATAGTTGGCACGTAATCTGATGCAATTTAATGATTATGCTTTCACAAAATGTTCATGCATCCACATTTTATTTCGTTCTTAAGCAAAATGATCCTTAAGCATTAAGACGATTGGAATGTCTAATTCAAAAGATACTTTGGTAATAAATTTAATAATTTTTTTTAATTAGCAACCAAATGCCAGTTTTTCCACGTGTGCTCCCTCGCCCCTCCCCACCGGGGTCAAGGGACCCAGTGTTTTCAGGCCGTCCCTGAATTCTTTGTCCAGTGATTGGAACTGATGAACTCTAGCTTCCTTTGAGCCAAACTCTGCCAACAGAGACTTCCACTTGTGTTTGTTATGGAGCCAAAAATAACCTTCAAATAATTAAATTCCTTAGTTTGTTTTGGTGGCACGAGAAGATGCAAGTGGAAGATGTCCCCGTGCCCTAGGACAAGCTCCAGAGAGGACTCTGGAGACCTTTTGTTCATCCCAGTTCCGGAATTTCCTGGCTCAATGCCTTCTGCAAGTTCCTTACCTGCACAAAGGCTCAGTCTCACTGTCTATAAAATGGAGACAACCATGCCTCACTCACTGAGGTTTGCAACTGAATGTGAAAATGGGAGGGAAATGCCTTCCACAATAACCCCTAGCCACACCAGGGGCGGAGTCGCTGGCTTCCTTTGGAGAGGAGGACATTGTGCTAGCTGTGGACCCTTATAACACTGTGGGCAGGGCTTTAGAGTTGTTCAAATGCTTCCACATCAGTCATCAGTTTTTCCCATAATAACTTCAAGGGCCAGTTTTCACCTCTCTCTTGACTCCAGGCATGGTCCGCAGTGGCCTCTTTTGCATCTCACCGAAGATGCCCTTCCTCCGGAGTCCCGGGTCTCTGTAAAATGTCACCAGCAGCCTCAATGCTCCATGCAGCCCTGACCCTTGGGGCACGTGATGCAAGCCTGTCTTTGCAGACCGTGCACTGCAGTGTCGTTATTTCTGCAACTGGACTAGAGGCCCATTGGGAGCAGCACTGGTCTTACTGATATTTGGATCTCTAGTCTGGGCACATACGAGGAGGCAACAAATAGTAAGAGTTAATTTATTGATTACATAAAAGAACGAATAGGTGGATAATGGTCATGTTTATAGTTAGACAAAATTGGAAACACAAACTCTGGTAGAAATCCACTTGTCTTTTGTTCTGATACCAGCTGTGGTTTCTTCCTAAAAAACACATTAAGTACTAAGTCTGCCCTTTTCTCCAGTCCTACCCACAGGGCCTTCATTTAAACCTGACCCATCTCCTCCGTGGATGACTTCAGGACGTTCTACCTGGTCTCTGCTGCCAGTTTCCCTTTCCAGACCAGGCCACATGTGCCCAAACTCAGTCTGATGAAACCTTGGCAAAGTCAAGGATCCAGGCCCTGCCCAGCCCGGTCTTAGACTTCCTCTGAAGTTTACCTCCCAAGCATCCCCGAAGGACTCACAGCTCCAGCTAAACCTGGAGGCAAGACAACGCACTTCCATGGCAGTGCGTGTTCCTCTCCAGTCCCCGCCGTGGGGGAATAGAACGATGTCCTTGTAAAGAGCAAGGCTGTGACTTGCTCACTTGTGCACCTCAGTACCTAGAGCAGAGTCTGATGCAGAGAGGGGTTTAATCAACATTTGATGGAGAAACAAACAGATGAGTGAAGAATCCCAAGAAACACTTAAGAGCTAATGCTATGACAGAACTGGATATTAAACTCCACGGGCTGGGATGGTCCAGGAAGGCTTTCTGATGGAGTCAGGACTCAAAATGGAGCAGAGAGGGAACTAGCCTGGGACTCAGGGAGGAGTGGAGTTGGGAAAATCAGTCTAGAATGAAAGTGAGGATGCTGGGGAGGGGATGACTCCAGGAACTGGGAGGTCAAGCAAAGGTTGGACTGCATGCAGTGGTCAGAGGGAGCCAGCGTAGGTTGTTGGGCCAGGGAAGGATGTGGGAGAAAAGTCTAGAGTTTCTGGCTGGGGGCAC
Organism: Equus caballus; assembly: GCF_041296265.1. Lineage (NCBI taxonomy): Eukaryota > Metazoa > Chordata > Mammalia > Perissodactyla > Equidae > Equus > Equus caballus. The sequence continues at coordinate 4,893,681 of NC_091684.1, forward strand.
TGGTCATCCATCTGTCTCACCTAAGACAGGACTGGCTCTCCAAATCGCGGGGGACAGGGACGATGGCCAGCTTGTTCCCATGAGCAAGAAAAACCTTCAGGGGAAAGAAGGCCTCAAAGAATGGCTAGTGTTATAAAAAGATTTTTTCCTTGTCAAATCTATGGGGGAAATATGTGTACAATAGCTGTAGTAATACAGTGATTATTAGTCCTTACTAATTTATTTTCATGTTTTAAATTTTCTTTGGAAATCAGGACTCCGTCTGAAAATGGCGACTCTATGGTGCACGGGGAGGATTTTCCCTGGCACTGCTCTCCTCCGTCGCTCCACAGCCGATGACTCCAGCGCAGATTAAAAGCTGCCATTTAAGGGAGAGAATTCGTTGGGACGACGTCGCCAAGCCACTGACAATGTCACAGAAACATACTTTCCACATCTGGGTCCTGTGTTTTGACTTCATCTAATTCTTAAACTGGACAAGCTTATTAATACGAAGACTGTGGCTCTTTCTGAATGCAGAATCAGAAACCACTCCTTTTAAAAAAACCTGTGGACAATCTTTCCAACCATAAAATCACTTCCATTCTCCAACCAACAAGTTTTCAAATGGATTTTGTAAATGTGCAAGAACTCAAAGCAAATCTATTAAAAAAAAAAAAGAGATGTCAGGCTGAAAATAAGGAAAATCAGAGTGGGAGAAGAGAATGCAGCCTGTGTGTGCCCCCCTGGCCTTCACAGCACCCTGTTCTTGTGATGAACCAGCACTCCTCCCCATAAACTCTAAGTCATTCTCACCTTCCCAGGAGTTTGTAAGTCAGACAACTGTTAAGGGGACCAACTCATAATATTACTGCAAAATTTCACAGTTGAAAGTCAAATAGCAATGATTTTGCTCTGCCAGCCTGACACCACCTTGACCATGTGGATTAAAGTCCCTGGGCAGCGAGCATGAGCATATAAAGTGTGGCCAGTGATGTTGGTGCAAGCAGCTCTGCAGTTTAAAATGTGCCAGAACGTGGTCATTGAGGGCATCCATGTACTTTTTCTTGATCAAAATTCTATACATTGTGATAAGTGGAGAATTCGTGCCAACAACAACAACAACACAAAACCCCCACCAATTATGCTGTGTGTCTGGGTTCCCCAGAGAAACAGAAGGTATATATAGCAGGAATTGCTCATGTGATTATGGAAACTGAGAAGTCCCAGGATCTGCAGTTGGCAAGCTGGAGACCCAGGAGATTCAAGGGTGTAAGTTCCAGCCTGAGTCTGAGTCCTAAGGCAGGAGAAGACCAGTGTCCCAGCTCACAGAGTCAAGCAGAGACAACTCCCCCTTCCTCGGCCTTTTGTTCTAGCCAGGCCTTCAATGGATTGGATGAGGCCCACTCACACTGGGGAGGGCACCCCGCTTTCCTCAGTGCGCTGATTCAAATGTTAGCATCATCCAGAAACACCCTCCTAGACACACCCAGAATCATGCTTAACCAAATATCTGGGCACCTTGTGGGCCAGTCAAGTTGATATATGACATTAACCATCACATACTGGTGTTTAAAGGCATTAAGGATCATTTCACAAATGTGTTGGCTATTTTCACGCACTCCTCCACCATCTATGATAGACCTCACAACCAGAGACCCTCTGTGGAACCTCAGTTCTTGGCCTATTTCTTAAAGATGTTCTCATGTGTGTATAGATGCTGGATGCTGCAAGTATATTCACTGACACTCCCTGATGAGACCTAAGGAAGGCCTTCATTTTCCTTGCATCTATATAGTCTTAAAATAAGAGCTACCATTTGGATATTGAAATGTGTAGAGAATTAAACCTCTTAAGAAATACTCACTGTGCTTCTTATTGTTTCTGAGGGGGAACTCTACATCTACTGACCAGCACTCTTGTTCTCTTCTCCCTGGTCCTTCTGTTCTTCCTTCCTCCCTTTCTTCTGCAAGTTGAGCACCCACCGTGGGCACAGTAATGTGAAAGCAGACTCGAGCTGCAAGAAAGGAGAAGACATTCCCTTGTTCATCATCTGGCTCCTTCGTTCCTTCATTCATCATTCGTTTTGAAAAAAAAATCGTCTCTCATTTGGCTGGCAAGGAGGTGATAACAGATCTGAAACGTATTAAGGTGGCACAGAGAATGAAGTTTGGACACGTGGTGAAATAACAAGTGAGCGGGGTAGAGGAGGAAAGACTTGCTAGGTGTGCAAAGTCTGTTGACTGAGGAGGAAGTCGGGGGTGCAACGGACTTGGCACTGGTCGGGCAGGACCAACCCCCAAGCCACACATTCTCATTGAAGTCCCTCAAGTCTGACACCTTTCAGGCCCCGGGAGCCCCTCAGTGTCAGTCCTAGTCGTGGTCTGAGTGCCATGGAGGTCTGTGGTGCAGCCACAGCCAGGGTTGGAGACAGACACCGCTTCTGAGTGTGGGGAGGAGCTGAGCAGCGAAGAGCTTCAGTGAGAGCAAAGACAAATGGATTAACTTGTCAAATCCCTCTTTTCAGCGAGAATGTAATAGATTCATGTGAAATGAAGTATCAGTGCCTGGTAGTGCCTAGTGTCCACTTGTTTACTCACCTTCCTATTCCGATTTGTGACTCCAGAGGCACCTACAGACGAGCGTGGCCTTCACAACAGCGGGACGTGGCTGCTGAGGAGCCCCGTGTGCAATATTAAGCGATTCAGTCTCAAATTTGCATACGTGTAAGTCCAAACACGGGGGCAACTGGATGAACGATGCCCAGGGGAATCACAAATCATTTCATTTTTTTTATCAGAATATTTCATGTTTTAATTAAACTTTAAAAAATTTAAATAAAAATTTCAGCTATAATTTTAATTTAATAATTAAAACGTTTTGCTTTTTAATTTTAATAGCTAATTTTGAGTTTTTGAAGCAAAATACATGAAAAATAATTTAAATTTATTTGTCGTTTACATTTCATTTACTTTTGTGACCAAAATACATTCAAATTTTATACACTTGAGTGCAATTCAGTTTTCAGTTCTTTATATCATTAATGTTACTAGAAGACAAAATATATGAAAATCTTGACTATACAATATAACTAATGATTGTACTGAAATGAGACAAGAAAAATAAATTTTATGAAAAAAGTACACACTAATTTATGAATTATAGAAGTCTTTGCTTTTTTACTTACTCCAACATTGCTGGCCCGTGAATAGAACCCCCAACATGTGCAGTAAGTATTAATTCAGTCATTGACATTTTGCCAACTTTCAGCAGTATAAAAACCACAGCTTTTCACATATTTTTCTATTTCATCATCATGAAAGCTGGAGGATAGAAAATACTTAACAGTTTGCGAGCTCGATTTCTACTTCTTCCCAAGATTTAGGCTCCAGGCTAGGGCCCTGTGGCTGACTCTGGCTCCAGGCCCCCGTGCCGAGGGCACCGCTGCCTCGCACGCTCAGGGCGCATGTCTGGGAGTCCTGCTCAAGTCCTCTCTTTCAAACCCCTCATCTGGTATGGCAGGAACACCTGTTGGCTCGAGCTTCAAATATATCCAGAGCCAGCCCAAGTCTCCCATCTTCTCTGTCATCATCTGTCACCTGGCCACTCGAAACCAGCCTCATAGCTTCCACTCCCCTCTGCAGCCAGTTCCCACGGGCAGCCAGAGTGGACCTTTAGTGCAGCCATTGACGTGGCTCCTGTGCTGAGAACACTCTTTGTGCCCTACCTGCCCCATTCCTGTCCTTTCCCTTCCTCGCCTGCCTCTACCTTCCACCCACCCTGACCACATCCCTTCCCTTCCTCCCCTCCACTCCCCCCCAAACTGCCTTAGGGCTCCTGCACAGGCTGTTCCCTCTGCCTGATGCTGTTCCCTCTAGCATCTTGGCTACCTCTCACCTCCTTCAACTCTCTGCTCAAATACTGCCTTCTTCCGGAGGCCACACCTGAGCACCCTACTTTCAGCGGCTCATCCTTCCTCTGTGCAGCCCTCCCTGAGCTGCCCATCCACCGGAACTGCTCTGATTCTTCCTGTAGCCTGGTCCTCCTTCCACAGCGCTCTGTAACTGACTTAATCATTACCTGTGTTTTCTGACCATTCTCACTTAAAGATAAGCTCCACGAGGACAAAGATTTCTGTCTGCTTTATTCATTGGGGTATCCTCGCATATGTTGATGCCTAATAAATATTTATTGAAGGAGTGAAAGTGAGCAAAAAAGTGTTCTTCAGTGGGGAGCTAAGCTCAGTGCAAGGAGAAGGGACTAAGGTGGGATTTGGGATCCTAGGAGCAGAAGACCCCTCTCTTCAGACAGGATTTGAAGTCCATCATATCAACAGACACAGGCATTGGCGGGCTGGTTACTGAAGAGGGTGGTACGAGGGCTCCCAGGCTCCGTGGAGGGCTATCTGCAAAGCCCTGGGCTGGTCCAGACCCCTCGGGAACAAAGAAAGACTGGAAGACCCAGAGAACAGGAGAGTCTTCACTCAGGTTTTGCAGGTTGCTGGGAGGAAGGCCTGGTGGTACCTGAACTGCCCCTCAGACTGCTGCCCTTTCTGTCCCGCTGGCCTGGAGGGGCTCCCATGCAGCCGGAGTGGAGATCCGGCAGGCAAAAGGAAGGGAGCCCCTGGTCCTGAGCAATGGAACAGCCTGAGGCAGAAGACGCAGTAGAATTGCTTGCCTGGTGACCTGGGATCCAAGCTGGGAGAAGGCTCACTCCAGGACCCCGCCAGCTGCAGCAGGGCCAAGGCAGTCAGCCCATCGCAGCTCCTGCTGTGGCCTCCTAGTATATCCAGATTGAGCAAATAAAAACCCAAGACATCCAGTTAAATTTACATTTCAGATACACAACAAGATTTTTAGTGTAAATATGTCCCGAATGTTGTCTGTATAGTTTATCTGAAATGCAAAACTACCAGGGTATCCTGTGTTTTATCTGGCAATCCTGTGTCCAGGCCTCCGAGAGGGTGCAGGGGCCCATCTTCATCACCCATCTCCCAGATCGTCTCCTTCCGCAGGCCCAGGGGTGCAAAAAGAGTCAGAGGTCCAGCCACCCCCCTTTCTTTGGCTCCAGGTAATTGAAGCCCCTTCGTCTTTTCTTAGGGGGATCCTCTGACCCCCAGCGCTGGGCTCTTCCAGACAAAGCCTGCCTGGGGCTCAAATTCAGGCCATGTCTGAAACACTGAGAGGAACATTTAACTTTTCCCTGGGTAAGGAGGCCCTCACTCAGAAACGTCTGGCTGTTCTTCCTGGGAGATAGAAGGGAAACTCATACTTTCTTTGTCTTTTTTTTTTTGACTGAGAAGTCAATAGCAGTGGAAAAGACAAGAGACTAATTATTTTGCCAATAACTGATCCTATAACACTAAGTTTTGGAGAACTGGAATATCATGGAATGTACTTAACATGATATCTATGCTGAGCGTAACTCAGTCTTTGCTGATTCTGAGCGTCCTGTGTGAGTCCACCGGACTTACTACTAATCTGATCCCAGGGTAGCTGGAGGACGTGACCGCAGGCTCCCGCGTCAGAACAGGAGCGGGGAGAACCTGCTCTGCAGGAAGGACTTGTGGGAGAATCCCTGCTGCCTCGTCAGACTGAACGGACTTCCGTCTGGAGTCTAGCGTGGGGGGCCAGCGATTTCTATTTCTTTCTTTAGCAGGAAAAAAAAAAAGCATTTTGCTAATGAGAAATAAGCCCATGTTGCACAACAGAGCGCGCTTTGTCTCATTCCCCCGAGGGATCCACCGCGCTTGGGGGGAGGCAGAGGATTCCCTGGCCAGCCTTGTTCTCCAGGTGTGGTCCGCTGAGCCGGATGGGCAAATCACATCTATAATTAGAATTATATGCAAAATGAAAAGACTCTTTAAGGAACATCTCTGGTTCCTCATCGTCTTAAGTATCTGTTGCCATGGAAGCCAGCGAGCAGCTCCAAAAATCTAGAGCAATGAGAAGCACTCGCCCACTCGCCACTCAGGGCTCCTTTAAATAAAGTTGCCTTTTTTCTTTGGTTTCTGAATAAACATAAACCTGGGTTTTTAGTGCAAAATCCTGATTTCAAGGTTATTGATGCCATGCTAAATTAATACAGTCTGTGAGACAGCGCACGCCACCCAGCAAAGCCAGGGATACTCCTGTCTTCTGAAAGCTTGACATTTGTTTTTCATCATGAACTTAAAGGTCAAGAGCTACAGATGGATCACGGTACCTGCCTGAGTTTACATTTACATGCATTTTAGTTTATTCCCACACGAGCTTTTTATGAGATCCATCACCAGAATAAAACTGTAGCGCTCCCGTATTCTCTGGGCTGGCTAAACTAGGAGAGTTGTCAAGCTGCTATCTCTACATAATTCAAATTAAAATAAGAAATATATGCTGATTTGATATTTCAAAAGCAAAAGCTTTAAGTTTCACATTGGCTAAAACCGGCCAGAATAGACAGCGCACAAATTTCTTGATGTTGCTTACTCAGTGTAATTTGAGGGATGGACTGACAATAGAATCTACTCTTATTATGCACTTTTATTTAAAGCCACAGACATCTCACCCTCTGGATAACCCAAACATGATTAGCCAATAATCGATTCAAAATGATGGGAACAGGTGATCACTTTTTTCTTCACAAATGAATTTTGTTTGTGTGTGTGTGTTTCTGTTCAAGGTAAGCATGCTCCTTGTACTACTGTACACTTTTTTTGTGTGCATGATACCAAATAACATTTTCTAGTTTTACCAAAATACCTGTGGAGCTGACAGAGCATGATGCATTCATTTTCCTTGATTTTGTAGTGAGGGAAAAGGCTAGCATGAATAATTCAAAAATAATGCTGAGACTGTTAAGATTTAGTATTGGAGAGGTCATCACAGTTGGGAGAAATGAGCTAGGAGACTATTACTATTCCACGATCTTTGAATCTCAAGGTGACATCATTATTATTTCTCTATATCTATAACGTGGTGCTGCAACCAGCTTATTGCTGTGTTTCTCATGTAGGGGAGAAAGATCAATTACATACAGACCTCAAAATGTGAACCATAAGCATAGTGCCCAATAAAACTGTCATTAACAGTCCCCACAATTTTAGCTGCATGCTACCAGGTCAAACTGCTTTAAAAATGATAACTGACATTGAAAGGTTGAATAAAGAGCATTCATTCTAAAGGGAGCCATTTCTTAGCCAAATCACTGAAACTCTTTAATAACACTTGCTAATTTCGGTCTCAACTGCAAAAAGGACCCTAATGATAAGCTTAGCACTGAGGATACTTAGGAGAATGAACACAAGCCCCAGCATCGCCCTTTGAAAAATAGGTTTGCTGCAGGATTGACATCAACCGCAAGCACTCTTGAGTAAGCATAAAGCAGTCCCGTGCAATCATATTTAATTTATTCCTATTTTCAACCAGAAGCGGAAAGATATCACCAAAAAATAAAATGCATGCTAGAGGAGTGTTTACAGCACTCTCTCACCATTTGTTACCACTGCGTAATCAGCGATAAATCTTGCTTTCTCTGGAACGGGATTAAAAAACACCCCTACATTCAAAAATATTAAAATGGAATAGAGCTATTACTACTGCAAAATCCCTTTTTTCTACCCCCAAAGGGTCCCTACATGTTTAAAACATCTTTTTTACTCTTCACAGAATTTTACAAGCCTTCTCACCAGCTTACTTTTTAATTAAAATGTTCCCGTTAGTGTCAGACCTCTGAAACACCGCATTTGGTTTAAAGCTTTAACAGTTCATAGCATTCGTGATTTTTGTGAGAAGGGCTATGAAAGTCCTGTCGATTTCTCTCTTTAAATGGAGTCAATGCTCATCACCACTACTTTACACGTTACCACGCGCCCCCCCGTCTGTGGTACCCCTTCGGCCCAGGGAAAGGCTGATTATGGGCTTATCTCCCACAAAAGACGCCCCTGAACACTGTACTTGAAGCCATGCTGGATTTTTTTGGGCAATTTTGATAATGATGAGTTATTTCTGCATTAGCTGTCCCTAATAATTCTATGCTTTATTATTATTATGGATAATATGGATGATAGTATCCATAATAATTTTCTGCTTTATTTCCCTGAATTTTATGTAAAATTTTATAATTTGCTATTTATTGTGAAATGATGATTCACAAGTTAGAATGAAACATGTCTGTGACAGTCACGGGTGGTTGACTTCCTAAAAGGCTTTTCTCCTCCTCCTCCCTCCTTCATCTTCCATCTCCATCTCTTTCCCCCCTTCTCTCTTTCTCCTTCTTTCTTTATAGCAGCCACCCCAGAGTTGCAGGGAGCCAAGCTGGGGACTTGCCATCTGAGGATGCTGAGTGGAGGCACAGGAGGACCCAGGGTCCTTGTGGGTGTTGCAGAGCTCCTGACTTACTCTCTCCTAGATCTGCTCTTCACCTGTTTCCTTCTGTGGGGAAGAATCAGGGCTTCATTATTGACCCGCTTTTAGCCGGTTCCTATGTCTTGTGTCCCAGTGCATCCTGACTCACGGTGTGTGAAACACATGTTAAACTGCAAGAGGCTCCACCAATGCGAGGTGTGGTTAATATCCCTGTCCTTCCAAGCTCCGTGCTCAAAGCCGGCAGTGACTTATGGAAGGCAGTGCGAATGAACCAAATTCCACACGCTCAGGAAGTGTGCTTGGCTGGATGGGTTGAAGGCACCATTGGTTGGTAATGTTCAGCCAAGAGAAACACGGAATTCATTCTTTTCAAAACACCGAAGGAAAATCAATGGCATGGTGCACACGGGAGTCAAGGACAAAGGCATAAAACACAACATAAGTACACATTCACAGCCTACCATGTGCAGGGGGGTTTTATGTACCAAGACTATGTTTAACCCCCTGTGTTCTGAAACCCAAATTCTCAGAAGTCCTTCCACCTCTGAGCCAGAGCCCCCCACGGGCAGACGAGGGCAGTACCTACAGGTCACTGTTTCCCTCCCAGCAAAGGGCCTACCCTGATGTCTGCCCAGCCACTTGTCCCTGAGTTAGTTTGCTCGGGCTGCCATAACAAAATACTACCAAATGGGTGCCTTAAAACAACACAAATTTATTCTTTCACAGTTCTGAGGCCACAAGTTCAAAATCAAGGCATTGGCTGGGTTGGTTCCTTCTGGAGGCTCCGAGGGAGAACCTGTCCCATGCCTCCCTCCTGGCTTCTGGCAATCCTTGGCATCCCCAGGCTTGTAGACCCTCGCTGCAATCTCTGCCTCCGTCCTCACATGGCTGTCTTCCCTGTGTGTGTCTGTCTTTCTCTATATCCCGAATCTCCCTCTTACTCTAAGGATACCAGTCATTGCATTAGGGCCCACCCCAACCCTGTACGACCTCATCTGAAGTTGATTCCATCTGCAAAGACCTTATTTCCAAATAAAGTCCCATTCGCAGGTACTGGGCTTAGGACTTAAGCATATGATTTTGGGGAACACAGTTCTACCCACTACAATCACTACTTGTCAAATGAAGACATTGATCCTAGCACAATGGGATCCAAGGGTCATGGGAAAGTGCCTGGCATGGTTCTGAATACCCACAGCTACCCCCAAGGCGTCCAACATCATATATAGGATTTTTCCGATGCTGCCAACAGGCTGTAAGCTTCTCCTCAGAGTAGCCAGAGATTCTGGGTTCCGCTCTCAAAGCTGTCTAGACCTGGAGACTAGCGGAGGGGGGAAACTGCAAAGCCTCTGCAGACACCAGGCTGGGAGTTTGGCGTGGGAGGAGCGGGCAGCTGCCCAGGCACAGGGCCTGGTCCCCCGCCGCCACTCCTGGTGGTGGCCTTTGAAGTTGGTGGAGAACTCACACTGCAGGGACAGAGCGGAGGAGGCAGACCCAGGTGGACTCTGCTCTCCCCACCGACACCCTGTTCAAAGGGAATAGTTTGGGCGACTCCTAGCAAATAATGAATGAATGGCAGAGTCTGGGCCAACCCAACAGGAGACACGCTTGCGCAGCCTTCCTTCCACGTTCTTTGCCGCTCCTGCCCGGGCCCTGCTGGGCTGGGGATTATGCCTTAGAGGGAGGCAGCCCCTTGCCTTTTGTTTTGTTTTTAACATTTAATATCTATCATGCTGTCCTGAAGATGCTCGGTACTGATACAGGGGAACACAAACCACCAGCAAGATCAGCCCAGTCTTATTTACTCACCTGTGCCTGGGAGCAGGGGGAGGTGAAACGTGTACCAGGAGCGGGTTTTCACAGGGAGGGACGGCTTTAACACTCTGAAGCCTTCTCTCTCCAAGCTTTCAGTGGCTGGATCCCCTTTGGTCCATAATCACAGCTAATGGGCTGGCCACAGAGGCATCAGGGGCATAAAATGGTCTAACACTACATTGACTATAAATAGCAAAGCCATAAGTGACATTACTTTGCAGATAAGAAACAATCACATCATTAAGCAAAGGTGTTTAGTGTATCAGTCACCCTAACTTTGATTTATTGCAAGGCATTTGTCTGTCACCAGCACAATGGAAGCTATAATGCAACTCAAGGGTTTAAAGAGAAAATTAAGATGAATATTGCTGCTAGCACTTCGGTTTGCACAGACGCAAACTGGGTGGGCTTCCCTCGCTGCCTGCCGGGCTGGCCTCAGCCCAGCTTCCCAGGCCCAGAGGCTAAAGACCGCCTGCGGGTGGCAGAGAAGTTAGCCCGGGGGGCTGGAGGCTGGGGCGGCCCAGGGCAGGAGGTGATGAGGACTGGGAGGCAAGAGTGCCTCACAACCCGGGTTTCTCCAAGGGGAATAATGCATTCCAAACGGCCAGGGCTCCCCCTTTTATGTGAGACTTTACCCCAGAAATATGGAGTGGAAACAATGATGAGAGTTATTTTGATGGGTATTATGTTTTAAAATTCTGTCTTGTTAAATACAGCCACTCCTGTATTCAATTCAATTTTAATCCAGAAAACAGTTTTGGAAAACCTACTGTAAGCCAGGCACCGAGCCAGGCCCGGGGAAGTATAATGAGGGATAGGTCACAGTTTCTGTCCTCCAGCGGCTCCGTGACCCAATCGGATGAGCTCATAGTGCGTGGCCTGGAGTAGCTGCTGGCTGACGAGTTGAGGCTGAACAAATGAATGAGGGAGAGTGAGGGTGGTGGACTCATGGAGGTACGGTGGCATGTGGGATTCAGAGGAGGGAGATCATCCCCTCTGGTTGGGAAGACCAGGACAGAGAAAGGGAGGGAGGATTTAAATGGCTTTTGAAGGCTGGAGAGATTCTGGGCCCGAGGAGATGAGGCAGCAGGTTTTCCAAGAAGATGCCATTGTTTGTCCAAAGACACGGTATGTCTGTGTGGAGGCCAGCTGGGATACAGAGTTCCAACTTGGCTAGTTCACTGGACCTGGTAGAGTGATTGAGGGAGAAAAGGCTAGAAGGACAGTTGGATGACATGAGGAAGGGTCTTGGATGCGTGAGCCAGGACTTGCACTTATTGTGATGGGCCATGGGGTCGCTGAAGCTTCCACCTGGGATGAAGTGCATAGTCTGACATGGAGTGCAGCAGAGAGGAGGCACAGGACAATTGTAGGCCATGGACCACATGCCGTGAAAGGCAACGTGGAGCTGGCTAGGGGTGGACACTCTGCGATGAATGCGGATGGTGGGCAGCTGGTGGTTGGCACACGGAGTAAGTCGCTGATGAGGCTGAGGTGAGCACCCAGCTTACTCCTAGGTGTGGAGTCTAAGATGCTGGTGGGGAACCCTTGCGGGGCAGCTAGATCTGGAAGTCATCTTCATAAGGGGCCCAGACACAGAAAGTTGTTTTATCTAGACGGTTAAAAAACTAGACGAGACAATAGAATTCATCTCCCTTCACACTTGTGGTTATTAAATGTCTCCGTGGAAATGAATGACACTATCCATTTATGAGAATATTAATCTAATGATTACTTACCATCAGTCAGTCATGAGTAGTCATTAGGTACCTACTGTGCACTTCACTGTGCTGGGCGCTGTGGTGGGGGAAGGAGCAGTGGAATCAGGCCCCTCCTGCAAAAGGTCCCCAGCTGTAGCCCCTGAGGACCCTGCCCGCTCCCACCGGGCACATCAGATGCCCAGACAGTTTGCAGATCCTTAGAGAAGACAATTCCTTCTCATCGTCAGGAGCAATCTCAATACTTCAGATATGATAGGCATCCATGTAGCTTACATTTAGGAATGGCAACACAGTCTCGGGAACAATGATAGGAACACTGTGTCCTCAGAGGTGCTTCTTGAAGATTCGGGTTGGTAAGAAGTGATTTTGACGCTGCTAAGTGTCTTATAACCAATTGCTCAAAAATTCTGTGACAATCTGAACAGCCTCTATGGTTCATTTCTGCAAGTGGCTATTTTGAAATGACTCAGCATTTCACTGCAATCCTTCAGACCAAACCAGTCCCTTCCAGATCGTCCCAAGTCGGGAGACACCTTTGCAAATACATGCAAAAGATGTCACGGTGCTGTGTGCCCTCATTCAGCCAACACAGCCTGAGAGTGGCTGAGGGTTCTGCACCCTGGAGGTACAGCAGTGGAGAAGACAAATTCCTGCTTACTCGCTCTTCCACTGCAGACCATTTCCAGGGCCTTGCTTGTGTGACACAGTCTGATCTGTGCTGTTCCCCCGCACTGAACACTCCGTGCCCTCCTCGGTGTGCTCCTCTCCCCTCCATCACAGTAGTCTCTCCATCTCCTCGGTAAGCCTTCCTTGCTCTGATCTGAAACAACACTCCTTCTTTTATCTAGAACACGGCAATGGCAACCCCTCATTAATGTCTTAAACGGATGTCATTTTCTTGGATCCCTCTTTCCCTGAACCAGCCAGCAAGCAAATAGAACTTGGTATGTTGATCATCTTGAAGCCTAGACAGCCAGGGGGCACCAGTGGGACCCACCTAAGAGAGGTGGCCCCAAGATAAAGATGGTATAGATAATAGTAACACCAGTAATGAATGTTTGTTGAGTGCTCACTGTGTGCCTTTCCAGCATTGTGCTGAGTGCCTTGTGCGTGTTTCATCTGATTCCGCTCACCGCCCTATGCAGAGCGAGTCCTGTGATCTCTCCCCTTTGTCCGGACATCCTGATGGGGTGAAGGAATGTCCCATGGCCACAAGCTTAGCAAGTGTCAGAGCTGGGATTCAGAGGCAACTCTGGCTGACCACCACATCACAGGCAGCAAGGATAAAGGAGCCCAAATAAATTCCAGCCATTTCTAGGTGTGGTGCTCCAACTTTGGCAGACACCAGAATCACCTAGGCAGCTTGCAGAGAATGCAGATTCCCAGGCCCCACTTCCAGGGAGCCTGATCCTGTATGTGTGATGGAGTGGAACCAGGAATCTGCATTCTCAGTTAACCCTGCAGGGGATCCTGACACTGGCCTTTGGCTCTGCAGACTGGGGCTTGTCCAACCCTTTTTCTCTCGCCTCAAGCTGTGACCAGTACAGACTAAGTGCGCTTCTAGATTTGCAGCCTCTCAAGGCTTCTCTTCCCTTCCTCCCGCCCTCCCTGAGGCCCAGCCTCTCCAGGACTATCAGTGTTGTCCCCGTCCTTCTTCTCCGAAAAGGGGAAGCCAGACATTCTCTAAAATCACTTCCAAAGCTGGTGAGGCTGTTGGGCTGCAACCTCCTGGAGACCCTCCTTGAACTGATGAGATATTCCTGCTTCTCACTGGAAGGAGCTCTGCTGGGCTTCCTCGAGGGCTCAGTGGCCGCAGGCTCTGACTGCAGCCTGTGATGGAGTTAAGGGGAAGGGCTGTGTCCTCTGGAGTGGCACAGTCGTTGGCTGCCTAGATGGCCTTGTAGAGTCCATTCCAGGACTAAGAAGGGAGGGTGGTTAGGGACACGTGAGCCTCTTAGACGCGCCCCTTATCCTAGATGGAAGCTGACTTATTTTCCTTGCACTCTGAATTGGGGCTCAAGAACAGCAGGCACTGCCTGGCAGGCTTGAGAAGAGGGGACAGGTGGGAAACACACAGCTGGTTCATGTCGCCCCTGCAGACTGGTTCCCCTCAGCCCGTTCCTTTGCTGTCATCCAAGTCTGTACTTCTCAGGATATTTTGCGTAAAAATTACCTGGATGCTTGTTAAAAGTACTGACTTCTGGGCCCAATTATAAACATATTGAATGGGAATTTCTGGGGATGAGATCTGGATATCTGCATTTTAACAAGCTTCCCAGATAACTCTGATGCTGTATCATAGGGACACATTTGCTGCAAGAAGCAGAAAACCCAACTAATGGTGGACTGCCCTAAACAAATAGAGGTTTTCATTTTCACCTGTAAATCTGTAGGAACGTGAAGGCAGGTTGTTCTTGTCACCCAACAATGCCATAATGGCCAAGTCCTTTCTGTCATTTTAATACCCCATTCTTGGTGTGTCAGCTTTTGTCCTGAAGCTCATTGCCTCATGGTTGCAAGAAGGCTGCTACAGCTCCAGATAGATTTCAGGTTTAAGGCAGAAAAGATGAAGAAGGGGGAAAAGAAGTTTGCTAGCAACATTTGCCATTTTTTTATCAAGAAAGTCAAACTGTCCCAGAAACAACCACCTATCCCACCCCACAACATACTTTTGCTTACATCTCATTGTCCCAAATTAGGTTTCATGATCATTTTTCACCACGAGAGAGACTGGGAAAATGGGGCAGAACATTGAAATGATCCTTGGCTTTGGCCAATCGTGGTGTATCACCTGGAGCTGTTAGCATAAGCTGGAATCTGTTAACAAGTAAGAGGGGAGATTGGCAACCTGCAGCGTCTGCACGCAGGTGCCCACAAAAATTAAAAGCTCACCTTCCTAACGTGAATCAGCAAAGGGCAGATAACAATTCACGCATGGCCAAGATATGAGGACAGGCTTAGAGGCCCGAGTTCCCTTCAAATCACCTCTGTTCTCGTCCTAACAAGCCTTAAATAATAACTTTCAATCAACACCCGGAAAAAAAAAAACCAGTAAAACTTTAGTGATCAAGAGGACCATTTATTTGGGGAAAAATAAAGATGGAATGGAAAATTAAGTGGCTCAGTGCCTATGGTACTAAATTAAAGCATCGGAAGAAAGTTGGTTGTGCTCCCATTGGTTCCAGAAGTGGGCCTCACGGGCACCGCGCTGGTCACCCAAGCTTTGTCAAGTGGTCCTCTCGGGGGTTGGCGGGGAGCGTTCGTGATGCTCATGACACAGCTGGCAGGTGAGGAAGCAAGAGGAAAACAGCAGTAACAACAAACTGAAAAGGAACTTGGGAGAGGGACAGATGACAAAGTACCACGGAGTACTACGGTTCAGCACCAAGACTTCCTCCTGGAGGGTTTTCTGGGAGAACGCTAATGTGAACGGAACGTCAATTTTCCAACTTCTGTAGATGTGCAGGTGACAAGAAACGTCGGCTGGTGGTGTTTCATATCGCCGGTGATTCAAATTACTGTTTGCCTTCCTTCACTCGCTCCTCTCCTAATTCTACAAGCTCGACTTCATATCCAGCGGAACTTACATTTATTTGTAATCTCACTGCTTACACTCCACTGAACAATAAAAGAACAATAAACTTAATAAAAAGCCCAAGTGATTGGAAATTGCTCTGGGAATGGCAGTCCAGTATGAAAGCTATAAATTTCCTTGTGTGCTCATGACAATGTCAGCTAATTTTTATGAAAAGCCCATCACAGAACATGGCACCAAAACACTGCCATCACTTGCGTGTCAGCCATCAGACTTCCCCTGATAACAAAATAGAAAATGCATCATAAAATGATGTTTCAAGCCACAAATTCATCTTGAAATGCTCGCTCTATCCAGGAACGTTTCTTTTCTGACCCTGTCTGGCACCTGAACTTTGAATTAATCATTCTTTTTCTATACCGTTACACAATACCCACTGGTCCCATCGTGCGGGGAAAGTCAGGGAAAACAACCACCAGAAACACCATCCCATATGACGAATTTGATTGGCCCACGTTAGTGAATCTGAGGCAGACATAATTAGTCCGCGGAACAACAGCAGTGATCAAGGAACCCAAAAACTTAGTCTGAAGCCATTATCTTCAACAATACACTTTTAAATAAACCATTGGGGGCCCATCTCTCATCGCGTGTAACCCAGTGGGAGTACACAGTTACGTCGTCATCCTGTGGGATTACGAAGGTGAAGAAATTGGGCTTCCCTTGAGCGTTCGAAAATATCCTTTTTGCCTAGTCACTTATGACGGTTTCTAATCTGCCCTTTGGATGCCCAAATATTCTGCATGTTCTAGAAAATCAAGTTGGTTAACAGAAAAATACTTTGTCCGATGACTGAAAGAGAAAACAGCCATCCTGAAGAAAAATGCTCTGTGTAAATGAGCAAAGTATCAGCAATGGTAATTTATCCCCCGGCCACAGAGAGTTTGTAAACTTTATGGCTGTGAGCTGAGGACTGGAGCCCATCTGTCCTGACTTTGTATGATTATAATCGTCAATAGATAACGCTGTAACATTTACGGTCGCCCGGGGAGGAAGGGAAAGGGCCGGGTTTAGAACCAACCTAAAGATCATTGTTACCTACGTGGCACTGATTCATCTCAGTGTCCCTGGGGTCTGCCACTGAGCCTGGCACCAAGTAGGGTCCGTGGACATCTCTGGAGTATTCTTTGGCTGAGTGAGGAGGAGGAGGGCAGGCTCCCAGGAATGTCAACTGAGTCCTGTTGGGCCCTTGCCGGGCAGTGGCCTAATTTGAGGGTCCTGGGGCCTCTGGCAGGAGGAAACGGGAGTGCGGGTCCAGTGGGGATGGATTCAGAAAAAGAGACCCAGTGTCAGCACCTCCTCTCCATTGGCCAAATATTCCGCAGACACACGCTGGACACCCAGGCCCGAGGGGCTGCAGAGCTGGCTCCCTCTGGATTGGCTAACACTGCACCTTTGGGAAAGGGCCCCTTCTGGAGCCGTTTCCAGAAGCGAGGCCCCTGCTGCTGACTAGATCCACAGCTGTAAATCCACAAGGTAGCCGGAGAGGGCTCTAGGCACTGGGCTCGACTCTCAGCGGGTGGCTGGAAAGTTACAGCGCTATGGGGAGGGGCCCAACCTTCTGGCTGTCCAAGGGGTCTGAATCTCCCAAGCCCTCCTCAGTTCTGCAGAGTCAGGGGAATGGTTGAGACAATGTCTCCTAGACCAAAAAGGGCCTTTGTGTGTGTGTGTGTTTAACACATGCTATGACTTTGCTCCCTCTGCTTCAGATGCTTCTCCCCTCCTGCCTTCCCCAGTGCTGAGCTCCTGCTTATCTTCAAGGCCAAGCTCAAATGCTGCCTCCTCTGGGAAGCCACCCCGGGTTCTTCTGGGTAAGATGAATCTGTCATGTTTGCAGGGCCCTCAACTGCATCAGATCACAGTTGCTGAGTCCTTGCCTCCCTCCCACTTGGACTGTGGGTAACCTGGGCCAAGTGCACTCACCTGGAGCATCATTCCTTACCTGTTCCCAGTACAGCACCTGCTGCAATGCTGTCCTCAGCTCACATCGGCTTTCACTGTATATCGAAATACAACTTACTATCATGGTCTGTTACTTTTTTTTAAATAAGCTTTGAAAAATTGAAATCTCTATTTCATCTGCAAAATGACATGTAGCTCACAGTTTGAATAAGAAGCATATCATGTACAATCAGCTAAAAAAAACTGGGGGTTTATTTTTCCAGAAATGCACTAACATCACACAAATAAAATTAAAGCCCTTTTAATAAAGGCTGAAAGTTAATACTAAATGAATCAAGTCCTGGTGCTTAGCAATACAGCGATTTTTTTCCCATTTAGAGGGTGTTTAATACTTAAGAGGTGGTGCCTCCTTATGATTAATTTCCAGGATATGCAGCCAACTCTGTCTTATGAAAGTCCATTTATTGCAAGTTAGGCTGCAAGAGCATTCTTCCTGTAACATCACCAACTGCAATGTTTTCTGATTCCTATTGGAAGCGTGGCTTAAACTACCTGCTAAATTTAACTCCATCTGGGAGGGGAAGTGCAGCTTCCATTGTCTTCTCCAAAGCCATTGACTTGACAAGTTTTGCATTATTCCATCAGCTCAAGATCACATGATTGTTGTAAACTAGACACATGTATATTGCTTTGTTTTGTCTTCCAGGCTTCACAGTTTTGCAAGTCTTGATTTTAACCCAGTAAAATCCACTTTGGTCTTTTGTGTACAAAAGTAGGCTTGTGGCTGTAATCGTTAAAAAATGAACATATAGAGAGATGGGTAACTAGATTTATAATCCATCCCGTGTAATTAAGAGCCAGCTTTTGATTTCAATGAAATGACAATTGCATAATGGATTTTGAAAGCAGGATAAATATAAAGAGGAAGCGACATTTATGAAGTACACAGGGAGAGAAGCTGCGAGATTTATTTTTCAAGTGATAAAACATCTTCCAATCACAATATTCTCTTTTGTGGTTACAATTTGCCAAATGATCTCAAATCTTGTTAATTAAAAAAGGGGGGCGGGGAGGATGACATGGCTAAAAGCGGAAGAGATGTCTTCTGTGCTTTGAAAGGGAAAGATGCCTGCTGATTTTCTTAGGGCCAGCCCACCCAGAGAAAAGCAATTGCTCAGAAATATTTAACCAGTGAATATTTTCACATTTATTGGTTGTTCTTGTATGTACCTCTAGTTATTAAAACTTGATTTATAATAGACTATCAAAATATTTGAGACTTCCTTTTTATAAAGTTTCACGTTCTCAGTATTTGATTTCTAGAGACTGAAAATAACGAACTGGTGTAAAGTAATATCATTTTTCTTCCCATGACCAGTATAGTTTAGGGAGCCACTCTGACTCTTACCCAATGCTTGGCTTGAGTTTTTAAAATTGAGGGTTTTTATCTTGCCCACAATAAGTATAAGGGTGAGGTTGAGAATGGAGACATCTATTTTGGCTCCAAGCCAGCCCAAATTGGCCAAGAGACAAGTTTCCCATAATTTGAAGATCTGCAGTGAAAAATGAACCTATTGTTGTTGCCAGCCTTTATTTGGCTGTTTGCAATAATAAAAAAAGTTTCTATATTGCTGTAAAGAAAACCATTCTTATAGCTTTCAATTCCACAAGACAGAAAAGTTAGTCATGGCGAATGATGTACAAGATTTCTAGATGAGATTTCTGCTGTGGTAGTTCCAACATCCCACAGTTGCACTGATAAAACCAGGATTGCTTGTCTCCTGAAGTCTAACGTTCACCTTTTAAAAATAAAAAATGTACTCACTGTGGTAAAAGGAAAGAAAAACGTAAGGGATGTCTCATACACGTTTCCATGGTAGGAGTTGTCACCTATCATGTTTTGACTAAGAAGACAACTAATTTCTGAGTTGAGTAAAAATAAAAGCAGAACAAACAAAATAAAACAACCTCATTTTAACGTAGAGCATGTTATGAATGCATTGGTAGATCAATTCTTTGAAATTTTTATTTTTGGACTTAAAGTTATGAAATGTAGAACTTGGGGTCACACATCTAACTTAGGAACGGTGGCAGAGACAGTGAGCTGTCTTCCAACCCCTTTTGTCAACTTTGTCAGGGATGACATTTTTAGGGGAACCTGAGTCCCTAGAATGAAGACTGCATCTTCCCATGTCCTTGCACCGTGGTTGAGGCCATGTGCTTAAAAACCTGTCAGTGGGATTTGGGCCATTTCCCGGTTGTGACTGTAAAGGGAGAAGTTGGGTCCTCCCCTTCCTCATTTTTTCCCTCCACGGTGGTTGCAATATGTTTATGTTAAGGGACAACTTGTCCAGTGACAGAGGGAAAAACGTCAGGATCAGCGACGATCATTGCCACGTATTTAGCACTTACTGTATGTCAGGCACTATCCTAAGGGCTTTCAACCTATTATCTCACAACAACCTTGTGGAGTAGGCATTGCTTTTATTCCTACATTATAGATGTGAGCGAACTGAGGCAAAGAGAAATGAGATAACTCGTAAACGGCAGATTTGGGATTTTAACGCAGGCAGCCTGGTGTCAGAGTCTATGCTCTTAACTGCTACACAATACTACCTCTAGAGATGGCAGGGCCGCCATAGAGAAGGGGCCTGGGTCCCTACACCTGGGAGCCACCACATTAACCCTGTACCACCTACCCAGGACTGTTATTTTATTTCTCTGAAAAGCAGCCAAACTCATACCACAGTGAGTGAAAGGACAATGGACAATGTATATAATTTGATTATTGAGGAAAACGGGCAAATCCTGTCTAAATGTCCACTTGAAATGATAAGGCAAGAAACCCACAACTAAAAACAAGTCAAGCCACAATCAAAACCTGAACCCCAACTCCAGGAGCTCTGATATCCAAGAAAGCACTTTTACGGTATCTCAGCCCAACCCTCAAAATCCAAAAGCTCATTAAAAGGAAAACTGTGCCCCTCCTTGAGAAAAAGTTGCATGTCAAATATTTGCTTTTCTAGAATTTATCTTTCCCCCTCTACTTAATGGAAGAATAGCCCCTCTCTAGGTAAAGATTACATGAAGTTTCCTTCTTGGGGAAGGAGGTTAGGTAGATCATACTAGTATTCAGTTTTTACTTATTTTGAATTTGAAAGTGTTCAGAGACATTTGCTTTGGTTACATTTACTTTGTTGTCCACCTTTTTGTTTTTCCTGAAGTTAGTGATTGCCTCATTTTTTTAAATTGCTTAATTTTACTTGCTAAATTTATTTGCTTCATACCCCAAATCTTTGCCAGAGGTATAAAACTTCTTTTAATGCGGTCACACATCAGGTAATTAGTCAGTTACGTTTTTTGTTTGGCGGCATCCTTCCCAGAGGCCTTTCTTCTCCTGCTTCAGTTCCCAGCAACATTCTAGGAAAAGTTGTATGTGAGGTAAGTTTTGGGGACCTTGCAAAACTGAAAATGAGGATTCTACCCTCACATTTAACCAATCACTTGCTGTGTATAGAATTCCAGGTTTTAAATAATTGTATCTCAGAATTTTGAAGGCATTACTCCTTTGTTATCTAGCTTCCAGTGTTGCTATTAAGAGCCCTAATTCTTGCTTTTTCGGTATGTGACCTATTTCCTCCTCATCTTTGATGGAACATTTTAGAATTTTCCCTTTATTCCAGGTATCCTAAGATTTCCTGAGGAAGTGCCTTGGCGTAGGACTATTTGCATTCATTGGATTGTGCATTTGGTAGAGTTAAATCTAGTGACCAATAGCCTTTAGCTCTAAGGACATTTTAATTTAATTTTTTATTTATTTATATTTTTAAAGATTGGCACCTGAGCTAACCGACTGTTGCCGATCTTCTTTTTTTTTCTTCTCTGCTTTTTCTCCCCCAATCCCCCCGAGACATAGTTGTATATTTTTAGTTGCGGGTCCCTCTAGTTGTGGCATGTGGGACGCAGCCTCCATGTGGCCTGATGAGCAGTGCCATGTCGGTGCCCAGGATCCAAACCCATGAAACTCTGGGCCGCCGAAGGTGGAGCGCGAGAACTTAACCACTCGGCCACCGGGCTGGCCCCTCTAAGGACATTTTTTAAATTTTTTAATTTTTTTAAATTAAAAAAATTTTTTTTTCCTTTTTCTCCCCAAAGCCCCCCGGTACATAGTTGTATATTCTTCGTTGTGGGTCCTTCTAGTTGTGGTACGTGGGACACCGCCTCAGCGTGGTTTGATGAGCAGTGCCATGTCCGCGCCCATGATTCAAACCAACGAAACACTGGGCCGCCTGCAGCGCGCGCGCGAACTTAACAGCTCAACCGCGGGGCCAGCCCCTCTAAGGACATTTTTAAAAAACAATATTTCTTAATCATCTCTGCTTCATTTGCTTTCTCTTTGTACACTCCTACTATTTAAGTATTAGACCTCCTTGGCTAATCCTCTTAAGCTTCTTATCTTTTCTCTATTTCATCTCTTAACACGCTGTCCTACTTTCCTGGAGATTTCCCCAATTTTATCTCCTAAATCTTCTCTTGCATTAAATTTTTGAAATATATTTTTAGTTTCCAAGGACTCTTTATTGTTTTCTGGATGTTCTTTAAAAAAAAAAACATTAGTCATACATTCTTGTTTCACGGATGCAAAAGCCTTTCATCTCTGAGAATATTAATCACATATTTATTTGATGTTTTATTCTGCTCACTTCACTCTCTCTGTTTCCTAAGAGTTCTCTCACCCAGTTTACTTATTTTGACTCCATCTTTCAAATTAGTGGTTTTCCTCAAATGTGTAGAGGCTCTTTGCTGTCTGGCATGAGGCACCACAGAGCTTGTGGAAATGCCGTCAGTGAGTGGGGCTTCTTGACTAGTAGCTTTGCCATCTGGTTTCCAGATTCGGACTGGCCATGCTATGGTGAAGAGACATAAAGTTCAGCATCAGAGGGTCTCTTCTTTTGAGTGGGCCAGTTTCCTTTTTTTTTGTGAGGAAGATTGGCCCTGAGTTAACATCTGTTGCCAATCTTCCTCTTTTTGCTTGAGGAAGATTGTCCCTGAGCTAAGATCTGTAACAAGCTTCCTCTATTTTATGTGGGATGCCGCCACAGCATGGATTAACGAGTGGTGCTAGATTTGCACTCCAGACCCTAGCCCGTGAACCCCAGGCTGCCAAAGCAGAGCGTGCGAACTTAACCACTATGCCACTGGGCCAGCCCCCAGTGGGCCAATTTCTTTAGAGAAAAACCCCCAAAACTCCTATCTGGAGGCTGTATGTTCTAGGAGCTGAGAGGAGAAGCATACTGGGCATTGCAGCATTCTGTGCTTAGACTCTCATTCAATTTTCTGACTTTGATAAGGCTCCTTTTCTTATCTTGGTGTGGCCTGATGTCCTGAGTCCGTATAGTCTTGGAATGAGCCTGTCCAGAAGGCAACCTTCTGCTTCTTCTGCCAAAGCGGAGGAGGGGCAGTTTCTGGGCATCCCCGGTTGGGGTTGTAGAACTTGGGGTCTAAGGGCTCCTTAGACAGCCTTCCAACTACTTCTGTTTTCCAAGCATTATCCTTACTGACGCCTTCGGAGGTACCAGGTGCCTCCTAACCTGAGCCTCTCTGGAGTTCTGCAATGTCAGTTGGCTTAGTTTTTATTAAGTAAGTAGGTTTCAGCCATTTGTACTACTCTAAATGCTTATACTCATCCATCTGCTTTCTATCACCAAAAACTTGATATCTTTTCTTGTTGGCTGTCATCTCCTATCCTGTTTTCTTTGTCCTTATGAGTTCATGACTTTTTATAATTCCATTACTGTCATTTCAGTGGTATTTCAGGAAGGGATGGATACAAACAAGTGTGTTCAGTCTGCCATAGCTAACTGGAAGTGTAGTTTTTACTCTTTATTTTTATTGAAAAATGATTATTTTTACTGATGAAGAATGATGAAGACCAGCAGAATTATTTTAGAAATAAGTTAGTTATTTTTGCAAGGCAGAGAGAGGATATTATGAGGTTCGATTCTGATTTTGTCTTTTTTCCTTTTTACTGTAGTTAGTAGAAATGAGGTTCCAGTGACCAAGAGATAGCCATGTTCCAGAATAGCTAATCGTGGAGAGAGATTTCTGTTTACTTATTGGTGTCTCCTTTGATAAAGTGGTATTTCCACCATCCTCATTTGGCTTCATTTTCTGTTATTGTGTCCTGATGGCCCTGGATCATCGAGACTGAATCTCCAAAGAACAGGTTCTGACCCAAGCTGTTTTGGTTCACATTTTCTTTTCAGGACTAGTAATGTCTTGGGCCAAATCCTCTCTTGGGTTTAGATAATTCTTTATTTCGGAGTCTTAGAGAACTTGCCGAATGTGCAACCACTTTCCGGCAACATTTCAAAATGTTCATTCTGTTCAGGTGACAAACGGACCAGGTCCTGACACGCTCTCACGTTTGTGTGTAGAAAGGGTTTCTTGGTAGGTAAGACCTTCTACCCCGTGGCATGGTGGGTGACGTTCAGCAGCCCGCTCTGATGACTCCATTTTTTCAGACATGCCATCTGAGTTTCACTTTGTTCCAACATCTTTTTTCATGCCAGGAATGAGCTTCCATATTCTTCCACAAAGATATGATCACGTAGATGTGAACTAGGGTCCTTCCTGGCAGGCCCTAAATGTTGGGCGCTTCAGAAATTGAATTCTTTGTTTCCGTGAGCCGGTAGCAAGTGAAACTATCTTTCAGAAAGTGGGTCAAGCCTCATTCTAACTCCTTCTCACCAGAGGAAGAAGTGTTTCTCTATAAATAGCATGGCTTAATCACTGGGAAAACCAGGAAGTCATTTTTCCTTCAGGAATCATTTCTTCTTCCTGCGACGTGCAAGTCCCATCGTAGATGGGGGACTGGCTGGCTCTCTGCATTAGACAGGAGGCTTAATGCACCGAAGCATGAAAACAGCAGCAAAGAAGGAAAAGGGAAGGGAAACTATACATTTTTAATGTTCTTCATACATCCAAACTATGAAAAATCGCTTCCCTCTCACTCCTGACACACGGAAACTTCCCACAAAACATTTATACACAACAAATTAGTGTGAGACATGTCTGACTTCCTTTTGTCATAGAAATGTCAGAAAATAGGAAGTCTGGATAGATGCATGGAACTTACATAACTTATGTAACTGTCACTTGAGCATCTCCCGTATTTCAGACTCCCTGGGTTATTCCCTTCTTTAGTATTTGCAACAAAAATGACCCGATCTCCTGTCCCAAGTACTCTGGGAAATTCATCACCTCCTCACTCCTCAGGATTCTTGGGCATTTACAGTATCCCAACTCCTGCTTCCTCTGAATTCTTAGTTTGGCCCATTCCCTCTGCCTTTCACCCCCTCCTGGCTAGCTCCCTCGTCCTTCATTTCCCCAGAGTGTCCCAGCCCAAGACTGTTGTGTGGAGCTGGCTTTACTGAAGGTGTGGAGGAAATGGAGAAAGATTATAAGTCACCATAGAACAAAGTAATTTAATACAGGCTCTTGACTACCATTGCTCTAAAAATCCATGTGACATCCCCCCACAGGGAATGTCTCTCTGTCTGGGCCTCCTATGGGAGGCACTGATTGCCACCATATTTTTGGCTTTCCCCTGCTTTAACCCAGCCCCCTTGAGTGACCCTCTACCCCCTTCTACAGGCCCTCACCTCCCCAGGTCTTGGGTGTTGTCCACTCCCCAGCTGCTGCCTCTCGGGTTGGCAGAACAGATAAGCTCCCTCTGTTTTACTCTTTCCTGACCTCATCTCTCTCAACCAAAAAGCCTAATAAGGTCTTTTCCTAATATGGAAGACTGTATATCCCCAAAATGAATGTAGCCACACCCTAGAAACCACACCCTAGAAGCCACGCCCTAGAAGTCAGAGGCTGGGCAGATGGTTTGCTTTAAACAGAAATAGTGTTTTCTTCTCACCACATTTGTTTAATATATGGAGAAAAGTGTTTCTGGAGCTGTCAGTAACAGCATTTACTAGTACATGTAGGTTCTTAAGGGATGGCCTTTCCTTTTGTAGAACATGTTACAACCCATTCTGCACACATGTTAATGAGTACCAGAGTCCATTTTCGACCCTGCCTCGGTCCTGACAATTTAGCACATCTGAACCGGAGTGGCTGCTGTGGGCTCTCAGAGAAGCTATACAAAGATGAGGTTTTAAGTAAAGCAGCTTTGCTTTTTCCTTTTTAAGGAAAGGGTATCTATTGATTTGGCAACCCGGAAGCATGTGTTAGGAGAGGACCTTGAAAACATGTGCTAAGTGACAAGGGTGCTGAGAAGTAGAGAAGGCGCCAACCGGCCGGCTAGACCCTGGGACTGTGCTTCCCTCCACCAACTATTTGGGAAGACAAAGCTTTGTAGGAGCTGTGGGGCTGGAGGAAGGGCCTGAATATTCCAGTTTGTGCAAAACCACTCTTGCTCTCCAGGGAACTTCCTGGCAGCTAGGCCATGTGGTGGTTCTGGCTGGGTCAGGACACTCCTGCAGTCCTGTACTTCCAAGGAAGCGCCCTCCCCACAGAGCTGGAGCCAGCCCAGGTGCTTGCCAAGCCCTTGTTTTCTTACAGATGAGAAAACAGGTAAGATAGGTGGCTTGTCGAAGGCCACACAAATAGTAAAGGCCAGTCTTGGGATCCAAAGAAGGCTCCAGGTATATGCCCTATTGGTTTCAAAGCTCTCCTCCCCTTGAGAGTGCCATGTTTGAATTTCCTAATAACAAATTCATGATGGACCATGAGGGCTCATAGTACCCTACTGGGTGTCTGTTTGTATTCAAACCTGCCTATGTTTATAGTTTGATTTTCTATATGCTCCTCTTTGGAAGGATAAATATTGAGAGAAAGAATGTTGCTCGTAGAAAAGCAGTAAGAGGACAGGAAACCCAACTCCCCCAAAGTAAAGTAGATGTGCTCACTGTTCTCGAAAGTGCTCTGGTTTCTCCCCTGCATTGCACTTATCTCAACTTATAAATAGCATTTATTCACGTGTTTATTTTTATCTCTGTTCCCCACTAGACTGCAGTTTCCACGAGGACAGGGAGCAGGTCTGTTTTCTCCCCACTGTATCTACAGCTTCTAGGTGGTGGTAGTATATAACGAGACAGTGCAACTTGGTTGAATGAATAAGAGAATTATTTTAAAAGACACATAGATTATAATTCATGTATTTCTCTTTACCTATTAATAAGTTGGCTGGAAATAAAAATGTGTCTTCATAGTTCTAAAGGCTTGTTTTAGTGATGCTTAGACCCAGAATGTGGCTTTGCTTTCTCTGAAACCGATCAATGCTTATCAAGATTGTCCAGGCAAAGATGCTTCTAGTCTTGTTTCTTTTCTTTCCTTTTTTTAAAATTTTTTTTTAAGGATTGGCACCTGAGCTAACATCTGTTGCCAACCCTTTTTTTTTTTTTCCCCTTTGTCTTCTCCCCAAAGACCCTTGGCACATAGCTCCGTATTCTAGTTGTGGTCCTTCTGGTTGTGCTATGTGGGGGATGCAGCCTCAGCACAGCCTGATGAGCGGTGCCATGTCTGTGCCCAGGATCCGAACCAGTGACACCCCAGGCCGCTGGGCATGAACTTAACTACTCGGCCATGGGGCCAGGCCCTGGTCTTGTTTCTTAAAATCATCCAATGTAAAAAGTACCTGCATGTACTGAATTTGAAAATTCTTTTTTCATTTATACCTAGTTCTTTAGATTACTACTAAAGAATCTTTACTAAGTTTTAGTCGTTATTGATGAGGCTTCCCTTAGAGTTAGTTACAGGACGTACTTTTTATTTCAATGAACTTCGAAATGAAAACAAATCTATATTCAGTATCAATTAATCATTAAATCTTTCTCTCCACCAGGAGCTCCTCCGTAGAATGTAGAAGTATAAACTTGAAGCAGAAGAAAGGTGCTCTTTGATGAGGAATAAGAAGAAAGTCACAAAAAGAAATAAAATTTTTGGCATCAGGAGACTTTGAAGCACTGATGTTTATAATGGCAATTATGAGGTCAAATCCCATATTACATATGCTGTGGACACTTGTGACACAAACCTTGATCAATGCGTTCTTCCTAGAAACAAATATGTTAGTGCGACTCACTCATGGCAAGTGCCTGAGATTCAACCAAGTCCAAGGAAATTAGTTGGTTCACAACATTAAGAATTCTAGCTCTGGCACAGCTGGATCCAGTTTTCAAAGAATATTCTAGATCTTCTCTCTCTCTATCTCTTTCTCCCAGGCTGCTGTCCCAGCTTGGTCCCATTCCGCATAAAGTTTCTTCCATGGGGCTCGCACAGGTACCATGGAAGCTCCAGACCCCTGTGGATGGTCCTTAAAGCTTTCACGCCAGAAGAAGAGAGAGAAAAAAGAGATGATGTCCACATCCATATGTCAGGTCTTTGGGAAGCCTTTCACTGACCTCTTTGTGAAATGTGTCTATGCCTGGGACCAAGGGATAGGCTGACCTGGCTCCCATGCCCATGGCCATGGCAGAGGTGAGGCAATCCTTGTAGACGGGGCCACTGGAAAAAAAACGAAAGGAAAACTGCTGTCAGGTGAAGACTCACGGATGCAGAGCAGGCCAAATAAACAGTCACCCACTTCACTCTGTTCAGGAAAGGAGAAAAGACCGGAGGAAAAGGCATCATGCCTGTTACATAAGGAGTGCTCAGTCACTGTTTTAAATTATAAAGTAGATGAAAGAAAAGTACACCTTAAGAACTTTCCCAAATTTGTAAATACCTGGAAATGTTTTATTGCATATTTCAAATGTTATTCAAATAACTTGAATACAAATTTATTCTATTCTCTAAATCGAACTGTCCAAAATATCTCAATGATTTAATTAATTTTCTTATTATACACTCTAGAAAATATTTAGTAAATATTATATTTCAAGTCATGGCCCTGTTTTAGTTTACTTAAGAGTGTCTATCATCCATATTAATTTATTAATTCCTAGGCTTATGACTCTCTTCTTTGACTCTTAATTTTGCTTTCCAGAATTTTTTCATTCAATCAAACAATATTTATTGATAGTGTTATCAAGTATTATTGTAGGTGCTGTGAGGGAATTCAAAGATGAAACGTAAAGAGAGACAAACTTGTAACTGAAGCAGAGGATCAGTAATTAAACTATCTAAAGGGCTGTGATGAGTAAAAAATGGCCAGTCTGAGGTCATTAGTGTGAGGGAAGAGAGAATGCACCCAGAAGCTTCATGCACAAGTGACCCAGAAGAATATCCAAGTTCAGAGGAAAACAACTTCATTCTAGCTGATTTCAGTTTAGCCAAGAGTATGCATGATCTAAAAGATGTGCATTGTATACATGGCTGTGTGGCAAGCAAGGCAAGCTGTGTGGTGAAGATGCTTTGTTCAAGGTGGACTGTCAATCACCTTGGATTGACAGTTACTACTGGTGGTTACTGGAATAAGGTAATGATGAAGCACTTGACTCATGAGAAAAGTGTGGGTTACAAGAATGAATAACACTGTATTTGTAGAGTTCCTATATTAAGATAATACATTGTTTGTGTGATCTCATTGTTAGCTCAACAACCTATGAAGAAATTGGGCAAGAAATGTCCTCATTTTATAGGCAAATGTC
This sequence comes from Equus caballus, assembly GCF_041296265.1. Taxonomy (NCBI): domain Eukaryota; kingdom Metazoa; phylum Chordata; class Mammalia; order Perissodactyla; family Equidae; genus Equus; species Equus caballus. The sequence goes on from NC_091684.1 coordinate 4,922,641, forward strand.
TCTACCTTGGCTGAGTGTTTGAGAAGGGATGCTGGGAGCAGGGAGAGGGCAGGGCAAGGGGGAAAGAACAAAGGGAAGGCAATGCAAGGGTGCAGAATGGCCTTGGCGCCTGATGGCAGCTGGGGCTGGATATTGCTGGGCTTTTTGGTGTCTGTCAAAGAGTGACTTGGGACAGTCCCTTGGGGGACAGAGGCAGAAGCACTTCTCCATCAGCTTCTGTCCCCCACTGGTTAAAGGTGGCCCCATGGCTGTAAACTCCCCCAGTCTCCCAGGCTGTGCACCAGGGAGGTCTTCTTGGGCAGCCTGAGATGAGAAGCGAGAAGTACTCAGCGCCATCTGATGAGAGATGCTTTCACCACAGATGAGCAAAGGCTGTCAGAGCCTGTGCACAGCCAGACAATGGAGCGGCTGGAGGAGGCTGGGGCCAAGAGAACGTGCAGAGGTGCACAGAGGAGAGGTAGTTGTGGACAGCTTGAAGGCATGGCCCAAGATCCACCAATGGAAATCAGTTCCCTGGACTGACTAGTGGTCTTGCCTCCACATCATTCAGCCAATCTCTGTGACAGGAAAATAAATGGGCACAAAATCAGAGGATCTGCCAGGCTGGATGCTGCATGTGCCAATAGACATCTTAATCCTGGTTAATTTTGTACTGGCTATATTCTCTTTTATTAACATAGTAAGTACAAACACTAGCAAATAACGGTACAGAAGATATTTCACTAAAACCAAAGACCCCAAAGTCCTCAGCGAAGAGAAGACCTTCTGTTTTCTATAAAACCAATAAGGCCATAGAACTTGTTGGTAGGGCTGTTGTAGTTAGTGAAACTTGATGCCATCTTCAGAAGTGTAAGGTGCATGAAAAGAACCAAAACGAATGGAGCTACTGAGAAAGGTCGGAGTGAAGGCCTGAGCTCAGGAGTTAGAGTGACTCCGTCAGGCCCGTCTAATTGCACTGAGCAAGAGGGACTTCCTCCAGACTCGGAGTCCGCTCAGAGCAGGGGAGAAGAGGCAAGGGGTGGCTATGGGCACCAAATTTAACAGGCTCCAGAAAATTCAGCAATTATAGTACTTTAACACGATACTTAAAAAATCAAAATGAATGCAAAAAATCCACAATGAACCAAATATCAAAATCTTATGTGGAGACAGGATCAGTATTACTGATGTTTCCTGTTGCCTCAGTCTCCGATATGGTTGGACACAGTGTTATTTTTGATTAATTGGCATTCATTTTGATTTTTAAAAAATTAAAATATTATGCATTGATGATGGAATTTTCTGGGCCCCCCTCGAATTTTGTGCTTGGGTGAGTATCTCGCTGTCCTCACCCTAGTCCTGCCCCGGGAATATTACCAGGAAATTTCTAGACCAGTAACGGATGCTCTGCCGGTTGGGCCCATGACATCATAGGGTTATCTCAGATTAACCTTGAGTATTCATATTATTTTTTATTTCATTTTCCACACATGCTACTTAGGAATAGAAACCTTTGCTTTCCAAAATGTGGGTCTACTGTTAGCCTCTCAACTAATAAAGGTTTTGCTGACAAGCAAGAGGCCGTGAGGTCACAAGTCATACAGCTGAGCAGGAGGTAGCGAGCTGGCTCGCCATCCCTCCACCTGCCAGGCCACCTTCCCTCCATCAGGATGGGGTGGCACCAGGTGGTCCTGGACCTTGAGCATGACCTCGGGGATCCTTTTGAATTGGGAGACGACCTTCCTTGAACTCTCGGCCACAGATCAGAGGGAGGCCTGTGGTCAGGGCAGTAAGTAGTTAAATGATCTCTCACATTGAGCGACGATGCTGAAGGAGTGACGTCAAGAGGAAGCCAGATGAGGCCTGCGTGTGGGCATGATTGAAAAATGAGGATTCCCCGTGTGAGAAATGGGTGCTTGGCAAAGGGCAGCCTGGCTCTGGCCCAGCATGTCTCCCTGTGAGGAATGGGGCCATCTTTTACCTTCCTGCCTGAAAGGATGCTGTGAGCACTCGGGCCTGGCTCCCTGGCTCACCCCGGCAATGAATTTGCTGCTTCTTAATGTAAAACCTGCCTTTTCTGGTCATTGTGCCATTTTATTTACGGCCTGTCTTTGGGGGGCTCTTGATCAATAGATTTAGTCCTACAGTATATTTCTTCCTTTCAGTTGTTCTTGGTTATATTTTTAAATTACACAGGGCCGCTAATGATTGTGCAGCTTGCCCTTGAGTGAACTGGGTCTTTGGCTGCCGGGTGGCCAGGTTTTAAAGGGCTCGTGGCAGCAGATTAATCCCAGCCTCCCAGACGAGCCCGTTTCTGGGCTTAGTTTCTGCGTGGAGATGAAGGAGACTCTCCTGCTGGAAGGGGGTGGGCAGCCTGGAGGTGCGCAATGACACCGGAACTCTGGCCTCACTCTTGGGTCCTCCATCTCTGTCCTTGGAGTCAGAGTTGAGTTTGGACACTTAGAACTACTGAGGCCATGATGCCAAGGGCCTTCTGTCCCTTTGTCTGTTTGCCCTTGGCCGAGTGCCCTCCCACATCAACAAGACAGGCTCTTAAGAGTCTCCAACACAATGTCCCTCCAGGGTGCTCGTGCCCCTTGAGGCCGGTGAACAGCACCATGCATGGGTCAAGCAGGAGCCTGGTGCAGGGGGTGTTGCCGTAACAACTGCTCATGGGTCCCAAAGGGGCCACAGCCAGGGGTCATGATTCCTGCCTGATTTGAGCACAGACAACCGAGCCCAGCAACAGTATAGATGCAGATTTGTGTGATGCAATTAAATTATTGTTTGCATTTTCATGCAAATGAAGATAAGTTCCTTTGGCATGTGAATTGTGTGTTTAATAAGAGCTGCAGCTCTTGGGCTGCGAGCAGAACGTGTTAACTTGGGTTGCTGGGGGTGGTCCTGGAGCTGTGTGTTTCCAAGCGCTTCTGCGACTGGAGCCGGGTAATTCCCACTGATTCAGTAATTCATGGGCAAGGTATTCTCACACCTCCCCTTCATTTTCCTCTCAGTATTCCACAGAGCAACCTTATCTCCACCTATCAATTATGGCCGTATTAATTTATTTCCCTGTGTCTCTCTCCCCGTGCTTGGGGCGGGGGGGGGGGCATGCTCACTTAAAATATATATTTTTTTCCCCTTGCTGGAGGCTTTTGTGAAACAAGGCTAATATTCGGCATGTGGGATTTAAGCCGCTGCATCTCGCAAAGTTTGGATGTATTAATGAACAAAAATAAGAGTGAGAAACTGGAAAATTAGCAGCCAGCGGAGCACACGCAAACAGGGAACTGATTATGTGCACGGGTGCAAAATTAGAAAAAGAATTTGAAATTGTCTTGTGTGCGGAGATTCTATTGTTTTCAAAGAATAATTCCATCTATTTTAACATTTTCACGTGTAATTCCACTGCTAACAGCTCTTCCTTTGATTGTGAGTGATGTTAATGGAAAGGTGTGGCCCCACGTCTGTTTTGGCACTTCGACTTACATCTTTTGTTTAAAAACTCAGAGCTCTGGCTTTCCTGCCCGGCCTCCCTCCGTCTTCTGTTTTGGTGATGTGATGACAGACTTACAGTGTTTCCTTGTGTGTATGGTAACAGATGTTTATGTGAATAACAGACTTTTTTATGAAGGCATACACTTTATAGCCAAATACTAATTAAAAATAATTGCATGTAAGCATTTTTGTTTATTCCCTGTTGTGCATCTTTAATCATTCGAAATCACCTGCGGTTGAAAATTGAGGCAAAGATTTGATACTGCAATTATAAGAGGCCATCTGACTATATATTAGGTAGAAATAGCAACATATTTGAGAAAAAAAATATTAGAGTGGAGTGCCAGGTCGTTCAGGAGGCTCTTGTACACTGGGTCAAAATACTAATACATTACTTTGTTAAACTAATAGGATTTTAAGGCATTATTCAGCCACCCAAACAACTGCTTCATAAATAATATCCGATACCTGACACATTTTGTGCTCTAACAAGCTCATTACAAGTAGGTTTTAATTAGAGGCATAACAGATGGTTCCCAATAAATATGGGCAGTGGCGACTCCCTGGTCTTTTTTTTTTTCTCCTTTTAAAGACAAAACTTGCAGGTAATTGAGAAACTCAGAAACTTAGTTTGGGTTTAATAGTATGTGTTCAATTAAAACAAAGTGTAAAGTGCCAGGAATGTGACTCAGAGAGCTGAGCACCAGAGAAGGAAAACAGGGTTAACAATGACCTTCCTGTTTAGAGTGAGCTTCCCCACACCGTGCCGGGGACGGGCCACGTGCAGCCCCGTGGTGACTCAACCCCGGCTCGCTTCTCCGGGCTTTGTTTTTAAAGCATTGCCTGTCAATGTGTTATGAAGAATTAATAAGACATTTCAGAGTGTTCTTGAAGTCCAGCATCACACACTCACCATTGTGACATTTAACAAAAACATTTCAGCAGAAAATAAAAGGGAAGCTTCTAAAAGCCGCCGTGCCTCTCTGCATAAGCATTTTAACAATATTTGGGAGCATGAGAAGTAAGAGGGGACAGATAAACTGGGAAATAAGTTCCACTCTGAGAGTTTCCATTTTAAATGAACCAGACTTGATATTTGTGTTACAGGGTAAGGAATTTGGTGAATCTTGCATGTGAACAAGGTTCATATGTATTGAGGTGGAATTTACTGTTTTGTTTTTTTTTAAAATGTTTGCCTTTGGTGTAGAGAAAATTCTTATCTAAAATGAATATGTGAATTCCAACACGAAAATTAAGAGAAGTTTGGAAACGTGTATAAGAATTTAGAGAAAGCATGATTTCATCAATTTTCCTTTTAAATGTGCTTTTTTTAAAAAAATAGGGATAGATAGTCAACTGAAAGCTCCTAATGGATGCTGGTGGCTTTGTAACCTTCCACCTCCATCTGAAAATAAGGTTTTCAGAATGATGCGATAACTGCCCTGGAAGCAGGTCTTCACATCGGATCCACAAAGGGCTGTTTAAGGAAAAGAAAGAGATCGTAGCTTGCAGAGAGCCTCCTCCAAAATTTCAGAATTAGAAATGTGGATTATTGGGCATGCTTTTATATTCCAAGGGCGTTTTCCCGCTGGCTCCCACCCCACCATCTCTCTGCCTTGTTTTTCAAGTGGCATTTCTTCTTGCATGCACAGTGGAGTTGCGTTTCATGGTATGCCACTGCCTGAGAATAAGGCCACTTCAGGTATAAAATATTCCACCCATATTCCCTGGGGCAAATCGCTGACATGCAGCAGCTCCTCTGACGTGGAGCCACCAGGCCGACAGACGTGTGGAGGTAGTCACACATCTGCAGCATCCAGCCCCGCAGCCAGAAATAGCAATCGTTAGAGTGTGAGGGTTTTAATTTCATTAAGAATTTTTTTGACAGCATGACACCCCAGAGTCTTGTTCCAGTTGTTTCTTATCACTTAAGTAGGGGAGGGGACTACGAGGCAGGGATAAATCCCTAGGCTGGACTCGTAAATTTCACTTTCAAAGGTAAGAAGCACCATTTGATATTCATCAACTCGTAACGCGCTCGGTGAAAATTCCACGGACATCCGTGAGAATGTGCAGCAGGTTGTGCCGGGGCTGGAAGCGTCCCATTTGGAATTTGGGCACTGGAGGGCGTGCTGCACGGTGCCTGATTTATGCTTGTCACCAGAGCGGCATGTTGACTAAGATGTATAGAAAGACAGGGATGTGTCATTCTATGTGACTTCAGAATGAAAATAACCAAGGCTTCCATTCAACAGATGGAATGAAGAAGTGCTCGTCAATAAGCCGAGGGAGCAATATTGGATCTGGCAGAGCCAGCCCAGTTCTGATCAGTGTACTCCACATTCTCATGGCAACGACGTTGTATCTCAGCTGCCAAGACCCGCTCGCTTCCAGATCGTGTCCCCCTCCCCCCATCTGCTTAGGATTGTTGACAAAAGCTACAACACCAGCACTTGACAGTTAATGACCGGTCCTTACTACCAAGACAGGCTGCATTGCCTCCAGTGACCAGGAGGCCAGCAAAAGAGGGAAAGTTATTTCTTCCTCTCGAGATCCCAGAATCACAATGCCCCTAGGACCTTCAGTTGTCAAGGCCCCTAGGGCTCGGGGCTGTCACCCTTCATGCTTAAGTAGTTCGTGAGGACTGTAGTGAAGATTAATAGATGCCATGGCCTTCATTGTCACCAGCACAGAGATGAAACCCAGCCACACACTTGACAAGGCGAATGGCCTGGTGACTAAAGAGCGCTGGAGTGGAATTCAGGAGGCCCAGGACCGTGCCAGCGTCGCCACTGACGGGTTAACCTTGGAAAATCATTTATTTCTGTCCAGCATAGCTCTGTCTTCTCTCTACCCTACTGTCTAATGAGGAGCTATTTGTACTGGATTTTCCAGTTGCTTGTAGGAGGCAGCAGTATTGAAAACACAGCAACTAGAGAACAAATGAAGAGTTCTCTCTTCTCCTTCTGCAAGGCGGCTTCTGTGTGTCCGCTGCCCCCACCCCCATGGTACTGGTGATGGGCTCTTATTTAGTCCTTTTGGTCTGCTATATCAAATTACCACAGACTGAGGTGCTTAAGCAACATTTATTTCTCACAGTTCTCTGGGCTGGGAAGTCCAAGGTCAAGGTGCTGGCACATTCAGTGTCTGGCAAGGACCTTCTTCCTGGCCTGCAGATGGCCATCGCTCACTGTGTCCTCCCACGGTGGGCAGCAGAGAGAGAGCACCTTCTCCTGCCTCTGCTTATAAGGGCACTAAAGCCATTCACGAGGGTTCCACCCTCATGAGCTGATCACCTCCCAAAGGCTCCACCTCCTCGTACTGTCACATTGGGGGTTAGAGCATCAACCCAGAAATGTGGGAGGTGGGACACAAACATTCAGTCCCTTTGATGAGGCTTTGAAAGTTTCAGGTTTTCCAAGTAAGTCCAGACACAGGGCCTGTACCGAGAGTGGGTCTGGTGACCTCATTTCCAATGGGACCATCTTTGTTCCGACTCAAAGCCCCCTCTCCCCAGCACTGCCCTGTTGGTCAGGCACGTGGCCCTTGATTTAGCAGAGATGCACTGGGCTAGAGTAACAAGCGCGGAGGGAGCTCTGGGGGAGAGGTCTCAGCAGACTTTTGAAAACAGTCTTGTTCAAAGATATTATTTTTTATTTTGACTTCATTTTCATAGATTTCCCTTCGCTTCCCCATAATACAGAGCCAAGAGCTCCCACTAAATGATCTGTTTACCAGCCAATTGAGAAGGACGAGCCAACCATCGCCTGAGTTTATAAAGGACACGAGGTTATGTCTGAGGAGGAGCCTGAGGAAAGGAGACTACGAGGGATTCATTTTATCGAGAAGTCGGCTTGGCCTCTTGCTCTGTGCCAGGCACTGTGGGCCAGGCTGAGGGCGACGAGGAGGACGAATCAGGGACCCTGCCTCCAGCAGCCTGCCCTCCGCAATCACACAATTGTGCGGTACGGAGACTTTGTATCTAGTGAGATGTGCTTTGGTGCACAGATCAGACACATGCATGCAAGTCAATGAATCCACATCATATCCTCAATCCAGAAACAAATAGGAGTCAGTCTGTTTAAGGTTTGACTTATTCACATTCCTTCCTTCCTTCATTCATTCATGCCAGAAAGGACTGCCTCCTGGTGAAAACCAGGGTAGGGTGAGGGGGGGTCTCCCTGGAGTTGACTGAGCCCCCTCCCACCTCCCAAGTGGAGCGAAGCCCCTGTTCGTCTCCAGTCAACTCATCCAAGAGAGTGGCTGCCTCACTTCAATTAAGTTTGAATTAATTCTTGCTGGTTTCCTTTACAAAAACATCCAGGTTTTAATTGTTTCACCTAATTACTGGACTGCGACCCAGATTTAAGACCTGACACAGGTGATAGGAAACGATTGGTTTCCTTTGATTATATTCATTTATCGTCTTGAGACCTTTTCGGAGCAGAATATTCCTCCTTTTTGTTACTATTTATTTATATGTCTGACCTTCTAGACTCTCAGGATGAATGAAATTTCCCTAAATAAACATGAAATCTCTAAATGCCTATGTCTTTGCATTTAGGATCAAATCTTGCTGTAATTGTCCTCAAAGCAAGGCTACAATGGGGTTTGATCAAATAAGAAAAATCTGCAGCTCCATCCACAACTTGTGTATCTACCCACATTGTGCAGGAGGCTTGAAGAGCAGAGACCTGCAAATTCTATGGATGCTAATTATAGTATTCATTTCTAGCTACATATTTGCATGCAAATATCAGCCTGTATAAATTTGGCATTGAAAGCACCCCAAGGCTCCAGTCTGGCAGATGGGTATTGGATCACAATGAAACTTAACAGTACCTGGGGGCTTTGGGGCCAAACAGAAGCTCTGAGCAACAGGAGAGCATCCGTCTTCCCTCCTCTGAGATGACGGTGTGGGCTTTATACATTGTTCTGGCCAGAAAATATTTAAGAGGTGGTTTGGAAAAACACTTTGGGCTGATAGCCAATTTCCCTCAACGTTCTGCAGACAGTCTGTAGATCTTGGAAAAGTGGGACATCTTTAAATCACTTTATTTTGTTTTACTCTAAGTTGAGGAGAATTGGCATAAGCTGGGAGGATAGCGTAGCCCACTCCACGGCTTCACGGGGCCTCTGGTGGGAGGTAGGAGGCAGGTGCTAAAGGAGGGATGCATAAACCCTGGGATCAATTTCCCATCTTTTTTTTTCATGAAGAGTATTGCAAAGCTTTCCTGGCCTTATCCTTTCTTACTTTGCAAAAGAAAAACACTCATCCAGGAAAAAAAAAAAAACAACGGTGAAATTAGTGCTTTTCAAAGATTGAGAGGTTTTTGAGAGACCACGGACAGCATGGATGCCCTAGCTGGGACCTGATCTGTAAGCAGACATAGCAGCATTTCTTCCCAGAGAATGCGGATTTGGGGATGCAGCACAAGGCGATTCTTGTCTTATCCGACTGTTTTAGTAAGCGGACAAGTGCATGGATGCAATTAAAAGCAAACGACAGGATATCTGAAAGAAAAATAAGAGCAGAGAAAGAAAGTATTCTTAAAAGACTGTTCCCGCCCACCCCTGCGAAGGGACATTGGGAATCGAGGCAAGTGGACAGGGTCTCTCGTACCAGAGCATATGACAAGGAGAGGCACGTTTTCTGCAGCTGTAAGTTATACACTCACAGTTTTGGAAAGATTTCAATATCTCCCCCCATGTAAATAGGCTTAAAGAGTTCTCTGAACCATGAACACGGTCTGGCTGGCCTTCCGAACTGTTACTCTTTAAGGTAGAAAAATGAACCTAGGAAGATGATACCCATCAGATTTACAGATGTCCAAGGAAATATATTACTCAGTGGCTTTTGATTCTGTATTATTTCCTTGAAAACTTCCTCACTTTGAACTTGGTAAAGCAAACATCTCTGGTTTTCCCAAAGTCTTAGGTAAATGAATAAGACTGGGCAAAATATCAAGTATATGTATTTTAATTTTTCCTACTTTCCAAAGATATTTAGAATAAAGGGCTGAATTCCCACATGGCCCATGGTGCCCTGCATGATGCTAGATGCCATCCACCGCTCCACCATCACGTCGCACCTTGCTCTTCCTCCTCCAACAATTCTGGCTGTGCTCATTTCTGCTTTAGGACTTTTGCACAATGCTGGGTGTCTTCATGGGGTCTCGTCCTCCACTCCACACCACCCCTCCCCACCCTGGCCTCCAGCCACAACAGCCTAAGGAATGTCAAGTCATATTTTGGGTTTCAGATAAAACGAATGAAGTGAGGTCCCAAGCATACTCAGCCCCAGCGCATGGGCATCTCCCTTTCGCTGCGCTCACGGCACCTATAATTGCTCAGCCCCATCTGTCTGCCCTCCTGACGTGAGTCACAGGCTGGCTCTGATCCTTGGCACCTGGTCCGGGACCCCGCACATGGTAGATGTTCAATAAACAGCTGTGGAAGGAAGGGAAGCAATACCCCAAACACCCCCAGGCAGTAAGCCAAGACCAAGGAGAGGTGGAGGGTTTAGAGCTGTGTTTCAACATAGTTTAAAGCAGTTTAAAGATTTCAACTGAGTAAAATGCCAAAAAACTTCTTTTGAGAAGTTCTGTTAATCAATAGAACAGTTTTCAAGAAGCTTAAATTGTTCCTTGTCTCCCCCAAATGGCAGCCTCCATCCCCAACCCCAGCCCTGCTGTCCTGGTAACAACGGCTCACACATATTGTGCTCCTGTGTGCAGGGGCTCGCTGAAACACTCTCCACGTGTGTGTTGTTCGCTACAGGGTAACACTATTATGTTCCCCCTTCTACAGATGAGGAACCCAAGGCCCCAGGAGATTAAGTGAGCTGTGTTCAAGGTCGCCCAGCCAGGACGTGTGAGAGTTGAGTTCGAGGCTGCTCTGTGTGCACTGCCTCTTAGAAGGAAGGAGAGCGGCTTCTGAAGCCTTGAAATAATTGTGCCAGAGGCCAGCAGGGGAGCCGAGTACATTGTCATTGACCCTGCTTTCACATTCAATTCATAATGATCTCGGTTTCCCAGCTCATGGTCTGCTGGAAGCATCAGGCTGGAAGGAATCCGAGAGGACTTTTAGAAGATGGCACCATGACAACAGAAGTGACGGCTGACAGCCTGACACGGGGGATGGAGACAAAACTCAAAGGCAATCTCGAAGCTGTGTACTAGATAGTCCCAGAATAGATAAGTCCTGTTTCATTAAGAAACATTCAGGTTTTTCTAGAGCCTCTCTTTTAGAGGCTAAAAAACGGTGATTTAAAATAACGATTTTTTTCTTTAAAGGCATAAGCTACAGTCATATGGCAAATTAATTTCTCTGTACCTGCAAAGGGAACAGTGCAATGGGTGCCTGCCAAGTGTGTCGGAAGGAGACCTCCACCTCGGGGGCTTCATCCAAGGCACGCCACTGTGCAGTGAAGTGTCACCTACCTGTCCCCATGCCTAGGGACTGGTGGCTTTTCATACTTGTCCCTCCCCAAATTTTCCTTCTTTAATTCTCTATGCCTTTTCCTTGCTGAGCAATGATATAAAGTCTGGGTATCACCTTTAGGTTTGTCTTACCAGCAAATTTATTTTTAGGCTTTTTAATTAAAAAATAAATAACATTTTATTCATGTCCAGGTTATCAAGAGGAGCATGGAACATGGAATATGATAGAGAATCGACAAAGGAATACTAAATTCTTGAGTTTTCAAGCTGCTAATTTTCCTTTAAAGGTTGGGAAAAGTGTTTTTTTTTTTTTTTAAAGATGTCCTATAATTAAAATGGGTTTTGGATACTGACAAAATTTTATTTAGTTTTCACTCATTGCACTCATTTTACAAACTGGAAAGTTTCCATTCATTATAACGTAATTTAAATTAAATGGTAAATGGTCACAATTTTTCCTTCTTGAGGAGTCAGCGTTGGGAGGGAAACCACCTTGAGTGTAAAGTGTTCTCATTTAGTAATAGAGAGATTCCCGTAATCTTCCAACCTGTCTTTAAAAGGGCAAAACAATGCTTTCAAAGCCTCTTACACTAGCCCTTTCGTTCTACGATGAGGAGCAGTGTTGGGAGCTGCTGGGACCTGCCCACGGACACCCGGCTTCATGGGGACCTGAATCCTGACTCCTGTTCACGGGCGGGATCTTCCCGTGTGATGGCCTTTAATGCATTCTTTGGTAACCCAATATCTCGGGTTCATAGTCTTGGGAAATTAGTGTCAACAAAGGGTCTCTTTGGTACAGATTACCATTTGTAAAGTTATAAAGGTTTATTTGAAATCCAAGTCATAAAACGTTGACGCACCCTGTAGCTCTTACCTTTCAGTGAGCTGCTGGTACCTGACTCTCCAGGATCTGATCCCTCCTTCCCCTTCCCAGAAGGGCACAGTTCCCATGCGGGTTCCCATGCGGGTCCCCACGGCACAGGGAGGCTAACTCTAACTCTGGCTTCAGGGTGGAATAGGAGACCTTGTCCAAACAGTCAGTACGTCCACCCTGGGGGGCACAGCTGCTGCTTTAGAGGTAGGCAGGAGACCTAAGCAGTCTCATCATAGTGACTCTCAAAATATTTGCTGGAAATTCTGGGCCATGAGCAGTGTTCTATAAAGATGAAAGGCCTGGCTCCTCTGCAGTCATTTTGCTGCCATGAGGCAAGCCAGGTAGTGGAAGAATCAGACTAACAGCAGGGCTGAGAGAATGCCAAAAAGATGGAGCCAGACCACTGGACGAGGCTTACCCAGGAGCCTGCCCAACTATCCTTCTAGGCATGTGAGCCGAGAATGCTCACTTCTTCTAAACCAGTTGGAACTGAGCTGGATTAAGGGACCTGACTGAGACGCACATGAGCTCATTTTCGGTGCATGTCCTAGGAGAGGAGCGCCCCAGAATCCCGTTCCCTCTCCCCACCCAGTTTTTTGTCGTGAGGAGAAATAAATGGTCTTATCTTTCTCTGCGTGTTCTCCTTGCAGTTTGATCTAGTTGACAGAATCCCCCAGAGTTTCGATCTGAGACAACAGGCAGGGCCCAATGGGCTGTGCTCCAGCACCTGGACCAAACCAACGCCAGCTGCTCACCTGGGCCACCTGTGGACACGGGACGTCTTCATCACCAACAAACACAGCCTTTGCATTACTCTTCTTTGTGCCCAGTTTTCTAATGCAGTGCCTTTTTCTTATTGATCTGAGGATAACCTTTACATACTAAGAATACTCTTCTTCATATATGGTGCAAAGATGCTTTCCTCATTTTTTGTTGGTTAATTTTATTTGTTCACTAGAGTTTTTTCTGTACAGAATTTTTACTTTTCTATGTTGCCAAATTTAGTAATCTTTTTTTAAAAAAGGGGCAAAACAGGGGCCAACCCAGTAGCACAGTGGTTAAGTTCACACACTCCGCTTTGGCAGCCCAGAGTGGCTGTGTCCCATATACGAAATAGCAGAAGGTTGGTACAGAGGTTAGCTCAGTAACAATCTTCCTCACCGAAAAAAGGAAAACGAAAAAACAAACAAAAAAACGGGCAAAACAGCAGTGTGTGAATTTGAATTTATTCAGTTTAACAATGATAAAACAAAATATTAGAATTGATGAAATTTTCAATTTTTGAAAATTAAAAAAGTATAGAGAAGTATGAAGAATAATTTAAGAACTATCAAGAAATAAGATTTTAACACATTTGCTTCAAGTTTAAACAATTTTACATAAAATACAACTGTAAAGATGATGTTGGTCCCTCTGCCACCTACATCCAAGCCTGTTCTCCTCCCTTCAGATATGTAATTACTCTAGTGAATTTTGCATGGTCCCACAAGGTCACAAAAATGTTTTACTTGAAATTGTAGTATCTGGTATTGTTTTGTGTGCATTAAAAAAATCATAAAGGGTATCATAGTTTTATTTGGTAACTTGTTATTTAAACTCAGCATTGTTTCAAGATGTATCCATGTTGATACATAAATATACATAGTTTATTTGTAAAACTTGTATATTGATGAACATTTGGGTTTGTCTCAATTGTGACTATTGCAAACAAGGATGTGATAAACTCTTGCACTTCTTTAAGATTGGTTTCTCCAGGCATGAGCTTGCATACGAAATTTCTGGGTTGTAGGATATGTGCATTCTTGATTCTTTTAGGTACCGATAACTTCGCTTTCCTAAGTGGCTGTACCAGTTGTCCTTATGCCAGGGGTGTATGTGATATCCTGCTTCCTAAATCTTTGCCAATATTTGATATTGTCACACTTCAAAATTTTTGCCAATATAGAGGGCGTAGTTGCTCATTTTGATTTTAATTTTCATTTCCTGCTGTATTAACGTGAAGGAGCAATTTTTCTGGTGTTTAATTGGGTTTTTGATTTTCTCATTTGTGAAGAGCCCAAGGGTTTTGCACTTTTGTCTATTGAATTGTCTTTTTCTTATTGATTCCTAGGTCTTCTTTACATAGGCGGGCTCCTAATCTCTTTGTCTACTAAGACTGCCAAACTTTGTCTTCTTGATTTCTCTATTTACAAAAGCTTTCCTATCCCCATAATATACAAATACCTGTCTGATCATTATTATTATTATTATTATTATTATTATTATTTTTAAGCTTCAGTTCATGGCTGTGTGCCCTAGTTGTTAGTTTTTAGTTCTCTATGTGGCTCACAGTATGACAACTAACAGACGACTGGTGGGGTTCCATGACCAGGAAACGAACCCAGAACGCCGTGCTGAGAGCGCCAAATCTTAACCACTAGACCAGTCTTTACTAGACTGGCTCTGATTATTTATTTATTTATTTTTAAAGATTGGCACCTGAGCTAGCATCTCTTGTCAGTATCCTTCCTTTTCTTTTCTTTTTCTTGTTCTCCCCAAAGCCCCTCCAGTACATAGTTGTGTATTCTAACTGTAGGTCCTTCTGGCTGTGCTATGTGGGACGCCACCTCAGCATGGCCTGACAAGCAGTACCATGTCTGCGCCCAGGATCTGAAGTGGCGAAATTCTGGGCTGCTGAAGCAGAGTGCGTGAACTTAACCACTCAGCCACTGGGCTGGCCTCTATTTTTATATTTTTAAGTATTTAAATCTTTTAAACATTAGAAATTAAATTTGATGAATTGTATGGAGAATGTATCAAAATGTTTTTTGTTCAAATAAATAGCCAATCTTCCCAGTAGCATTTATTGAAGAGTGTATTTTTCCTGTTGATTTGAAATGTGACTTTATAACATTATACAAACAAGTGTATGACACGTATATTTCCGAACGCTTGTCTGTTGATGTATTTGATTCTCCTGGGACAATATCCATTGATGACTGCAGCTTTGGAGTGTATTTTGAGATCCAATCTGACAATGTTTCTACTATTATTGTTTTTACATGTTTCTTACCTAGTCTCAATCTTTTAATCCTCCCAGTAAAATTAAGAGCCAGGCTTCCCTCCCATTCCTACTAAAGTTTTGGGTGGAATTGCATTTTATATTTGTTGGTCATTGACTCATTTCATTATCTTGAAAATGAAGAAAAGATAAATTATTCTGTTTTCTTTTAGAGGGATTAGCTCTTTGGGCAGAATAGGCTTGCTGCATTTGTTTCCTGCTGGCACAGAGCCTGCGTTGAGGAGCAGGCATTGGAAAGAAGAGGTGGAAGATTCCAGCACTGCAGAAGTGGAAGGTCAGGGCCTGTGGGTGACATTTTTGTTGCATGTTTCAATGTTTCTCGGGGAGGATAGAGAAGAAGAGATCTGATCGTGTTTACTATGACTTTGATTCCTTCAACCCTTAGTGATCATTTTTGTCAAGGATTCAGTGCGTGTTCACCACACAACCACTCACCTTGTGGAGAAGGTCATTTTGAAGGTCACTGTCTCCTGAGTCAGGAGTCCATTTCCGCACTGGCTCGCTGCTGAAGGATCCTGCACCTGTGCAAAGCCTCTTCCTGTTTCTGCCGCGTCCACGCAGGTCGCTCTGACGAGCATCTCCCCACCTCCTGCTCCTAGTTGTTGTGAGTGGAGCAGGCCGCTCTGCCTGTTCAATGTCACTTCTGGTAAGTTTCTTTCATGGATTTCCCTTTGGTGGTGAGTCCACTGGAATGCATTTGCCTTGGGGACAAACCCAGCCTAAAACTGCCTTTGCTTCAAGATGGCTTACATCTGGGAATGTAAACCAAGATGTCTGGAAAACCTGTGTCCTTAGGCCTCTGCAAATAGCAAATAGCTCCCTGCTCTCCTTTCCCCCGCGGCTGTACTTACACATTTCTCAGCTGACAAGGCTGACTTTCTCGGAAATGACTAGGCTTGGATTGAATGGTGGGGCAAGATGGAATAAGATGATTAACTCCTGTTTGAGGAAAACAACATACTCATGTCCTGCCTTATCATCTTAGGGCTTTTCTTTTCCTTTTTTTGCCTTGCAGACCCTGTTGCGAGTCTGATACAATCTGACTCTCATCCCAGGAAAATGTATATCTATCTATGTAAATATATATATATAAATATATATATTATCTATATGTATCTATATGTAATATCTATATGTAAATAGATATATATGTACACACACACACACACATATATATACCACACAAATGCATGTGTGCATGCTCGCACAAATATGTACATGCATATGTATGTGTATATATGTATGTGTGTGTGTATATATGTCTGTGTGGTCTATACACACAAACACGTATATGTATGTGTGCACACACACATACATAAAACTGAATTTAGTTTCAAGGGTCCTGAAAATCAGCAAAAAGGACCTTGATGTGAAGGAAACTTGACCTGAAGGTGCTTTGCTCTCTAGAGCTCTAAGTAGCTGTATTTCCAGTAGCAATTACTAATAAGAAAGCAGTTTTGAGGTCTTAGTCGTGCCGAGCCCTCTGGTAAGAAGTCTCTCGCAGGAATCCCCTCCACCACACACAATGTTAGCCCCACGTGAAACCTGAAATAGGTTCTTGAGGGTCGAATAGCTTGTCCAAGGTCAGGTGTAGGAAGTGACTGGTGTTTCTGGTGCCTCTGCTGCTGCTACAGCCACTGTCCGTCTGCCTCTCCTCCCAGACCTGCAGGCCCTTGTGGTGACCTGTCACCCTCTTCCGAGTCATTCTTTGCTGTCACTGCTGCCGCTGTAGGGGGCTTCCAGTCCTTTCCAACCACCCCTCCTCTCTAGACCTTGACTGAAAAGGCCTCTGGTCAGCGGGAGGGAGACAGTCTAAGGAGCTCTCCTTGGCTGGTCATTGTTGGACTCTCATTCTTTGTAGATGCCACCAAGGTGTGTGGGGCCACCTGCGGGGCTGGCCAAACTCAAGTCTGAATAGAAGTCAGGGACACTTGATGGAAACTAACAAGCACATTCTGGAAAACAACTTGCTGAATTGACCTCTAGCTCCGAAAACCTTGATGACTTTTCTCTGAATTGTGCTCTGTCTAAATGGAGGTATTTGGAAATTCCCAGCTGTGGATGTTTTGTTGTTGTCATGTGGCTTCACCGTGTTTATCATCAAACTGGCCTTTTTCTCTCACTGCAATTTTTAGACCCTGGGCTGGCACCCACTGCAGAAAGGGCCCCATGGTGGTCCTTTTGGCTCTGCGGACACACCTGAGCACAACGAGGCAGGGATGTCTGCCGGCAATGTCCCCTGAAGCTAGTTCAAAACCTGTGTTCTTTTCGTTTCAGACCACCATTTCTTGCCAACAGGTTCCCACAGAGGACAAGTGGATGGGACCTGACACTGGCGGACGTCACAAACGGAACCCACAAGGCAGCCTAATGTTTAGTCAACACTCTGAAAATGCTGTGGAAAGACTGGAAAGACGACACAGGCAAGTGACAACCGTCACCTCAAACAGAACCCTGATTCCTCTGGTTCCACAACCTTCGCCCTCCTTCCCTGTTCCTCTCACCAGAGCCCAAAGAATTTGAGGGAGAAAAGCATGGATCATTTACCACTGCCGCCTCCTGCTTCTTCCCCGCTCCCTCTCCTAGCTGTCTCAGTCTCTCTCAAGCCGATTTTCCCAGCGTTATTGCGAGCAACCTTCTTTGCTCCCCAATTTCCTCTTCCCCCTGCTGTGGCTGCACTTTCAGAGCCTTCCCCCAAAACTTTCCTCTGGAGGAATCGACCCTCCTATCATCACCCTCCCCGTGGCCTGAAGACACCGCTTTCATAATAGAGCGTTTCACAGCAGCAAAGTGGTTGTCGATAAACCCTTCGGGTCAAGCAGAGTCAAAGGAAACCCGTGCTAGTCACTGAGCACGGAAGGGTTTGTGTCAAACTCAAGCGCAAACTCAACTCTCAGAAAAGGTTATTATTACTCTTATGAAGTATTCCTGTATTTCCTGTTCAACGTCGTATTATCAGTCTATGTAAGCATCTGCTTGCGGGTTCAACTTCGATACCATGCTGTTGACTCCAATTTTACAAATGTGTAAGAAGTGAGTAAATTAAGTGGTATGAACCCTGCCGGGGCTCTGACCTTGCCGGCCCTGTGTGCAGGCCAGGACTGCTGTACAGCATAATGATTACATTACAATCTTGTGATATTATTCAAAATGACTTCAGATAAGTGAATGATAAACTGGGGGTTATGCCGCCTTTATTACAGAGCTGATAGGTAGCTAATGAGTGTCCAAGTATATGTCGTTACATCAATTACGAAGCTGAGTTTGATGTGAATTCCCAGCGAGGCTGGTTTTGAGCATCATCTGGTGTAAGGCCATAGGCTGAGCTCTGAATTCTGAAAACAACAGGCCTTTTAGCTCTCGTAATTTCTGTAAATTACTAATAGATATCTTTAAAGGCCTGGGGAATATGCTTTAATCCACCAACAGACTTTCTTCGTGGTAAATGATCAACACTTTTCTCTTTCAAAGACTTTTTTTCCATCCTCTGTATTCTACACCCACTTAGCAAGAAGGGTTTCTTATTCCTTAAGCTTGTGTGTGAAGAATAATAAAGACTAGGAAATGACTGGTCAGTTACAGAAGGGAGAGGAGGCATTAAAAAGCCAAATTCAGAATTCTCCGAGGCAAGTTGAGAGCCAGAAATCCTGTCATCAAGGGCAGGACCAGGGCTTCCTGGTTCTGCATTCTCAGAGAGGGCACAGGTGGGCACGGAGGAGGTTTTCCGTCAATATCTGCTTGATGAATGACAGAATAACATCATCATGAAAATGATGCTTCCAATGGCAGAATTGCTGCCTGAGAAACTCACGCCGAGTCAGGGAGATTGCAGTGCTGGAGAGCCGAGCTGGGTTTGAATCCAGCTTGTCCACTTACTAGCTCATATCCTGAAGCAAGTTACTTAAGCTCTTTGACGCTCAATTTCTTTATCTGTAACATGAGAAAGACAATAGCCATTTACATTGAGATGCTGAGACAGTTTGCCAATAATTTCTACCATTTATGGTGCTTGATTAGCATCTGGCAACTGAGTTATTGTTATTAGTGTCGTTATGGTCTATGGCAAGATTTGCGACAGTTCTACCCTTGAAGTGTTTACCTAGGAGGCCGTAATAAGCATCAGGCCTGGGAAAATTATACCTCTTATTCAAAGCTCCCACTGTCGGATGTTCTTAGTAGATAACTCGTCGAATTCCAGGAATAACTGTGGCTTCCTTTCACATTATAAGATGGTGTCATATGTGACAACGTGGTCGGCAAGCGCTGCTCCCCTGCAGATGCCGGGTGATGCCTGCCTGGGAAGGTTGTCCTTAGCAGCTGCACCTGGGAGTGGTGCAAGGGGAGGAGCCCTGGCGTCATGCGCTCTCCCTAGCAATGTCACCAAGCGGCCTTGTGACCCTAAGCAAGTTTTTTAACTGTTCTGAGACTCTAAAGAGTAGAGCATCGGGGAGGGGGTAGATAACCTCTGAAGTCTGTTTCAGCTCCGTGAGTTCTAAAATATTGAAACATACATTTGTACGTTGACTGGCTCTTCAACATTATACATGTGACTTTTAGAACCACACATTTATTGCCAAAGGATCCAAAAAAGGACCAGAAAGTGAATGGCTTCTGAATCGACAGGAGAAATGAAGAAGGCCGGGAGCATTGAAGACTGGAAGGGGCGAAGTGCTCAGTCACAGGGTAGAGCTCCTTTTTGAAAAGACAAATAAAATGGGGACCTTAGAAAGGTTTTGATTGGAGTTGAGAAACCAAGCCAGGTGGGAGAAGAGACTCAACCACATTACCTTCAAGGGAAGGAGGAGGAAAAAGGAACGAAGGGAATTTGTCACGTCCAAAGATGGCAGTGACATGAAGAATGAGAGTAAAAGGTGAGATTTTGGTTCAGGACGTGCAGTGCGCTCTCTGTGCAGCTGAGGGACGTCCCCGCCTCAGCCTGTCACCACTACCTGAAAAACGGCAGCCCCTCTGCTACTTGTCTGTGCATCAAGTTGGAACAGACAGGGCTTGGATGACGTATTTTAACGACAACTTAGAGTTAGACATTTGTTGCATCTTTTTCATTTTATTAGGAAAAAACTTAAGACAATTCACAAATATATTGAACGTGGCCTCTTTGCTTGGAGGGACCAGCCAAGAGTGTTAATTAACAGCTGAGGGGCCAGGCACCAGCTTGGCACACACTCATCTCATCCTGGACACTGCTTTTGCTTGGGAAGGAAGGCAGAGGATGCTGGCTACCCCTGATGACGGCATATATGCTAGCAAGTCAGCCTGTGATTTTAAGAGTATTAATGATATTCCAGATGAATAGTCTAAAATATATCCTAAGTTTAATTAGTTTACCAAATACGTTTTTCGAATAACTTTTAAAACACTCAAACACAGTTTTGAGAACTCTAGAGATTCATTAATATTCAAGACATAAGATTATAAAAACAATAAACAATAGCTGTTGAGAAAGATTATGATTTTAAATGAAGCCAGAGGAGAAAATTAGATTCTAGAATAATCGGCATCATCGATGGGAGTCTAACTGGGTTTAACTATTACTGAAATGTCAGGCAGCCTCAAATGTGAAAATATTAAAATGCCGTGATTTCTTATGCTTGGCTCTTTCATGACTTAAATGCTCTTATTTGTTTAATTATGCTGTTAAAGGGAACCAAACAAGTAGTCGACCCACATACAGGTAAGAGTCAGCGAGGAAGGCAGTATTTGCATTTTATAAATATTGTGTCTCCTTCTAATCTGATTTTTACAAAGTCAGTATGCTAGAGCACATGGTGCAGTCCTTGGGATCAGAATTATGCTGTTTGGATTACACGGTGGGGTCCAGTTCCAGCTTTGGCCTCGGCCGGGCGTCCATCCTTGAGAGGGGCTTTCCTGATAGCTCCCCGCCGCAGGGAAGAGTTGGTGTGAGTTGATTTACGGGCTGAGGCTAAGCACAGATAATTGTATTCCCCAAAGATATTTTTCTCAAATTTTGATAAAGTCAAAACAGAAATTAAGCTGGAATTCTGCAGTTGATGGCATTTATAGTAGTTTTTACCAACACAAATGTTATGATATTTTAAAAATGAAGAAAATTGGCCTTTCTCCCAGAAAGGCAATGCTGGGAGAAATCAGCAGATTTCTTGAAGTAAACATATGCAAAAGAGCAACCACAGCAATCTCCCCTCTGAATCTCTCTCTCTCCCTGTCTGTCTGTCACACACACACACGCACACACACACAGTTCTCTGCAGAATGCTTAGCGATGAAGAAGGCACTCTCCCCTTTTTGAAATCCCTGAAGTTCAATTTAACAGAATTTCTTAAGTCAGAGCCAAAGCTGAGTTTGGAATCTACAAGTGCAAATTGGAAATATCCCCACTGAATGGTCACAAAGACCTACGCTTGCTGGTTTCTTTTCTAAGTGTGCCAAGGAGTGTGTGTGTGTGTGTGTGTGTGTGTGTGTGTGTGTGCTCACATGCGTGGATGCTGATTTTTGCATTTTTAGTAATTGCCAAACTGATTTTTCTGGATCTGGATGCTAAGTTCACATCGCCCTAAGGACTGTGAGAATCTGGGCTGTTAGACAAAACAATTTAAACGATTCAGGTTGAAAAAAAATGCTAGTAAAACCTTTCAGGTTGGGTTGTCTATTTGCCTGTTTATAAAGACCAAGCAAATCATATTCATTCATTCATTCCCTCATTCATTCATCCGTTCATTCCCTTATTCATTCATTCATCCCTCATTCATTCATCATTCAACAATTCGTCACGGGGCTTGCTATATGCCAGGCTGTGTCCCAGGGTTGAAGAGGGAACTGTGCATGGGCCTGCTTTCTGGGCACTCACCACTGAGTGAGGGATGAATCCAGAAGTCAGACTGTGCGCACCCGGGGAAGAGAGTGCTGGATACAGGAGGCATACAGGAAGGAATGCTACATAGAATCTGCCATGGAAGGCTTCCTGGAAGAAGTGGCATTTGAGCCAAGAGCTGAAACTAGGTCAAGAAAGGGGAGCCACACTCCTGGACAGGGAAACAAATCTGCAGCTGTCCAAGGGTGTGAGGGCCAGGGCCCTGCACAGAAAGCAGGCCAGGGTGACCACGGGAACATGTCTCGTGAGGGGGCCCAGGAGTGTACAGGCAGAGCGTACAGGGCCCTGTGGGGTGCAAGCAACTAGGTTTAAATGGAAACAGCCAAGACTCAATGAACATTCGTGTGTAGGAGACACCAGGTGGGAGTTATGTCACCGTGGGCTCCACCCAACATCAGTGTCATTTCAGCCACCTCTCCAGACACACAGCGCAAAGCAACATTACCAATGGACCTCAACTGATGTCACAGTAATGATGTTTTAGAACATACTTTGAAATGCAGGATGTTCAGTGTGAAGGAGCATCTCCGACTTTGTTTTCCCTTTAAGTGATAATAAAAGTATTTGTTGTCACATGGAGACAGACCACTTTTTGAGTAATACGTTGTTTAGAAACAATAAAATCTGTCTGAAACTTTGGTCCTTAACACTGGATAGTTTATACAGCACCGGGGAACCTTTGAGCGATCCATTGTGACAAACAAAATCCAGAAGGAGAACGGCGGGCCCCTCTGAGCAGTCCCACTGCCTCTGTAACCAGCTGATTCCCAGCCTTCCATCCCGCCGATTGCCATAAATAGGCATTACGCGTGAGGACAATGTGGGAAATGGAGTCTTGGGAAAATAATGTTTGAATATTTGTTTCTGCATTTACATGCTCCATTGATGAATGAAATAGTAAATATTGAAAGCCCAAAACTCTTTTCATTTCTCCTTCAAAGACCCACTCCGAGCCTATCTGGTCGACATGGCATCGTGGCTACCCAAGTCATTAATCACTCTTTGTTTGGGCTGGGTTTTATTGTTCAGAATTGTCCAACTCCTGCTCCGGATGGGAGAGCACCGAGGCACCGAGTCCTTTGTTCAATATGCTAGTCCCGCGGCCACACCTGGGGTCGGGGCTGGCGCGCAGGGCAGCAGCATCTTAACTTCGTTGTGCATCTGAGCCCGACTCAGAAGTCATGTATAGCTTTCGAATAGGAAAGGTGAAAGCGTAAACAGATTGTAATTTTGTGGCTTGACAAGCACCCAGTGGCAATTTTCCAGGTGTTACTACACGAGTGATCTTCTCTTAAAAGCTTTGTCCTAATTAATTTTAAAACACATATTGAACAACTAACATTTTATTGGTGATTTTTTGAGGATTTCTTTATGTACTGAACAGAGGACAAGATCGTTAGGATTATGTGAAGTGTAGAAATAAAAGAATTACCAGAAGCACTTGGTTTTTGCAATTTAATTCACAGCTTGGAATTATATAGTTAAACTTGGGTCCTCGGAGGCCCTAAAATACAATCCATCATTAGGAAATATTTAGGAACATTATTGGAGAACTGTGATAATGTATGGCTACATAGCTATGGTAATGCGATTTAGGAGTAAAAAAATAATAGCTTTCACCCCAAAATCATATAATGTAAAATATCTTCTGTCAACGTATGATTTGTAGGTGGCATCCTGCACGTGTATACATGTATCGGCAGTTCTTTATAAGATGCATACATTTTTATTTTGTTTACCAGTATGTAAGGTACTAAAAAGGGTTTTATTGGAAGCACACACTCCAGATTTACAATATTATATTCGAGTGTATACATTTTCTAGCAACAACAACAAAAAAGGCTCCACTGTATCCACACCAGTGACAAATCTGCCAGGAAGTGACTAGTCGATACGCCTTTTTATTACCGCAGCTGCCTTGTTTTTTCTACTCAAAATAAAAGAAAATCACAGAATCCTTAAAATAATAGCTGGCAGCAGGTAGTTACTGGGAAATGCATGTCCCCGACTCTGCACTTTGTAGCATCCATCCGGATGGCAGATGAGAGGCTGGGATCTGCAGGTCGGTGACAAATACACGGGTAATAGCATTCAGCTCGCCTAACTGTAAAAGTGAATTCACCAGTCCTCTTTGTTTGATTGTAGACCTGACATGTTGGATGAGAGGGGCCCTTGGATTGTCTGCCAAAACAGCAGCACAAATAAACGCCACACACCAGGTTGCTTGATGTTGAATTACAAACACCGCGCCCATCATTGATTCAAATTGAGCTGATATGTAAAGCCCTTAGATGAAGGGAGATCTCGCAGCCCAACGGCACCCGGCGGGGTGGGGCAGGCAGGAACAAAGTGCCTCTGGGAAGCCCTGGTACCCAGGCTGCTCTTTTACCTTGGGCGAGATGGGCGCCGGGGCTCTGCAGACGGGACGGCAATATTTAACATTCATTGGTTTTCTTCTAAAAGTTCTCTGATTGTCTAACGTGACAGCTCTGGCACCGGAGTCACTGCAACTAAAATTACCTCCTGTAGCATTGCTTGATTTAAGCGAGAGGCAGCTTACAGGGGTAAAAGAGGCAAGTATGTGCAGCCTTTGGTGTGCCTTTTTCTCTACATATTCCCTTCGCATTCAGACAGCCCCGACTTAGAAGAAGGCAATAGTGAGGAGAGCATGATATTTATTGGCTGTGTTTATTTAAGGTTCAAAAATAGATGTACAGTGGAGCTTATTACATTTCTGCCCCTGACAAAGCAAATCCCGGCGAGTAATTGCAGGCTCTCTTGCATCTGGGCTTATCTTGTTTTATAGGATACATAGTCTACTCGGAAAATAATTAAAAAAAAATTATTTCTTAAAACAATTCTTGATATTTCTCAAAAGTCTTTTGTGACTTTTTGAAATTTTGTGCCAAGCCATGATTCTTACCACCCCATTCCAGAATGGCTAAGCTAAAATTTCATTTTCTGCACTTGTGCACAGGTGTGAAATTTGTAGGGGAGACGAGTTACAGCAGGCTCGTCCGTTAACCGAAGCTGTTCCAGGACTGGGTGGAATCTTCCGGGCACCGCGGCACCTGCTGTGGTCTGATGGCCGTCGCTGCGCTCTGTGCCTTCGCCCTGTGCTCCCATCCACAGCATGTCCCAAACTGCCTACAGTCCCGAGTCTGAAAGACCTGAAATTCAGTGGCTTAAACGATACTTAGTTTTAGGATGGAATGCCACGCCGGACTGACTGGCCCGTAGCACTCAGAGAAAGATTATTGATAACAGCTTTGTCTCATGGGTGCTCAGCTGTAAAAATAACCTGCACATTTAAAATATGCTGTATGTTTAAAATACACATTTTCTGTTTTTAGCCTGTGATTTAAATGACTTCCCGATAAAAACAGTTTTAAACGATTATGGAACACTCTGTGTGGATCTGAATTCCTTAAAAAGTGCTGTGAAAGGCTGTGGATTGTGATTTCCAGATCACAATGATTCCCACCAACGTGCCCGGGATTCCGACTTTTTGACAAGAGCACAAGTAACGTTTATATGTGAGCTTCTAGCATCTGTAAACATTTAACAATTTCTCAGCACGCTTAATGGTGTGTCACGTTATTTCTAGCCGAGTGGAGTCTTTCAGTGTCCCTGTGACATCCTTATTTAGCAAACAGACTCTTCAGTAAGAGAACTAAATTTAGTTCTTTGCAAGGAGGTTATAAATACTAATTTTTCTGTTGCCAATATTGATGATTAAATCACCCTAATTTGCATTGTCTGAGCTAATCATGGGATGATTTATTTATCTGCTATGTTTACATGAAGTAGATAGCAACAATTAAGTTTATTTTCACTGTAGTTATTAGAAATACAGTAAATGGTAATATATGCCAGAAGCAAATAAACGTATTAGCAGGAAATGTTTAAATGATCTGAGTAACCCGACGAGCCAGCATAGCAGGTGGTGATATCCTGTTTTTAAATTACATTTCGGCAAGCGAACATCATAAATCCCCTCGTGTTATACATTTCGCTGGTAGCGACTTCTACCCACATTATTCAGTTTGACCTCATTCCTGCTAATCACCATCCCGGTTTTAATAGCTGCCACAGTGAGTGAAACAGTTAATGCAGTATTTCTTGCCGAAAGAGTGCCTGTCAGGCTATTGATGACAAATTAAAATTAATAAAGAAGATCTGTGTTGAATTTGAGCGAATGGAATAACTATGGTATCCACGTGACGGCCGAGGCCTCTGGGGCGCTCTGTGAAGAATAATGTTTTTGGTGTACGTGCATTGTCTTGAAAGGCACGCTAAAACTGCCAAATCTCTGCCTTCGCCTGGAAGACTTCCTGAAATAGGAGCTGTATTCTTTTAGCCCTCATCACATGTAATTTATCCCTCAGAGAGTTATTTCCCGTTCTGTACACCTTAGCTCTGTGCTGTAATAAGAGTATGTTTCTGAGGTTCTACAGTTTTATTTACCTCAGTAAGAACTTTACAGGAGCAATCACATACACACAGGAGTCCAGAAAGCACTGCAAATAAGGAAAAGTTCAATACTGCATTTCTGCTGAATATATCTGCCTCCATTTCAAGGGGGCCCAGCCGTTCAGTTAAAGAGCCCACACCGCTGCTTGTTCACAGAGCACTTAGCATTTTGGGGTCATTCTTTCCTTTCTTACGGAAAATGAGGTCTAATCACAGCACATTTATCTTTTCAGTGGTTCCAAAATGAGAAAGCAAAACTCTCCAGAAGATTAGACTAAATATACTAAATAAATACGTTCCCATAGCTTGTGTATGTTTCATGGCTACTTATAAATAGCATATTCATTAAAAGAAAAAAAAGATTCTGCTGGGAGAGTGGGAGCTGAGGGGAAGGCCACGCACCGCCCGGGACTGCTGTGGGAGGCCACTCTGAGGCGGTGAATTAAATGAATATGGCAAGGGGGGTTACGCAGCCCTGCTAAGACAGATGCCGCATCCCAGAATCAGCAGACATAATTTTTTTTTTTTAAAAGATTTTATTTTTTCCTTTTTCTCCCCAAAGCCCCCCGGTACATAGTTGTGTATTCTTCGTTGTGGGTTCTTCTAGTTGTGGCATGTGGGACGCTGCCTCAGCGTGGTCTGATGAGCAGTGCCATGTCCGCGCCCAGGATTCGAACCAACGAAACACTGGGCCGCCTGCGGCGGAGCGCGTCAACTTAACCACTCGGCCACGGGGCCAGCCCCTCAGCAGACATAATTTTGACTGTACCCAGGAGACACACCACAGAGCCTGAGTTCTCTTCTGCAAAAGAGGCAGGTCATGGTCGTCAACCTGGAAGTCATGGGTGGGTCGGCTTTGTCAGTGCTAAGCCTCTGGCTGCCCTGGAGAGAGGAAGCAGAACAAAACTGCTGCTCCTGGACTCCTGGAAATCTAGGGGAACCCCAGGGCCATCACCAGAGTCCGTGATGAAAGGAGGCACCACATAGCACCAACCTGAGCTCCAGGCTCCAATGGCTGCCAATGGCTGTGTGACTTGAGGTCTGTCCCTTCCTTGGTGGATCTTAGATTTCTCATGCGTGTCCTATCTCTGTAACCTATAGGAATAAAGAATAGTGGGGAGCGGTCTTGTCTTGGGCTTCGGGGTCTTAGGATGACTAGCTCTCTACCTTGGAGACCACTAGGTGGGAGCTGCTTTCTTGCCATGTTCCTGCAGGCCCTTCCCAGGCCTGAATCCTTGCAGCCCATCTCCCCTCCCACTCTCCCTAACTATGGGGCTGCCTGGCTCAGTCTCCTGGACCACCAACCCCCGGACCTGAAGGTCTGCGTAGCCCCTTCTCACTGGGCACTGTGCGTCAGGGTGCACACCACTGCTTCTCTGAACTGGAAGCCTTTTAGGTAGAGACCATCTGAGAGGTAACCATTCATTAGACTTGGACGTTAGCCTAAGGTGGATGGACTTGCTCTCTCTTCCGAGAGCAGTATGGGGCCCCACCTTGCCTCAGCATGGCTTCAGATCCTGAGTCTAATTCAACAAGGTTTTTTAGACTTGGAATGTATCAACAAGGACAAAGAGAATCTGGAATGTAGGTATTCAAGTAATAGTCTCTTACAAGATTTCTAAGTCTTTGTCTCACTCCTATAAAAGGTCTTATACGGGCTTTATCAGAAACTGACATTACATATTATGACCTATTGCAACCTAAAAACCTTCTGTGTTTTTTTTTTTATGTTTAAAACATAGAAAACATCATTTATTTCTCAATTCAGCGCACTTCTGGATGTATAATTAGTTGCTGGGAAATAAATAATATTACGTTTAGTTTTGGATTAGCATTGGATAAATGGTAACAAGAGATATATCCTTCTTTTCTTTAGAGTGTCTGTACATGACAGTTCTTTTTTTAAATTTATTTTATTATTTTATTTATTTTATTGCAGTAACATTGGATTATAACATTATATAGCTTTCAGATGTAAATCATAATATATTTCGAATTCTGTGTAGATTACATCATGTTTACCACCCAAAAACTAATTGTAGCCCATCCCCTCGCATGTGAGCCTCATCACTCCCTTTGCCCCCGTGGTAATCAATACAATCTCCAATGCTATGTGTTTATTTGTCGTTGTTTTTATCTTCTACTTATGAATGAGATCATATGGTATTTGACCTTCTCCCTCTGACTTAGTTCACTTAGCATAATACCCTTAAGATCCATCCATGTTGTCACAAATGGCCGGATTCCATCATTTCTTACGGCTGAGTAGTATTCCTTTGTGTATATATACCACATCTTCTTCATCCATTCGTCCCTTGATGGGCACCTAGGTTGCTTCCAAGTCTTGGCTATTGTGAATAACGCTGCAGTGAACATAGGGGTGCGTGCATCTTTATGCTTTTGTGTTTTCAACTTCTTTGGATCTGCGTTTTGCCCAAAGGTTCAGTGATATTGCAGTATGTTCTGTGCACAGTGGTTGTGTATTCCCTGTTGAATAAAGGGCTATCGATTTAACAGGTGTGCAAATGATGCTGTGCATTCATCTCAGCCCTGAGAAGTGGAATTGTTTTAATATAGGATTAAGAGGCTTGACGTCTTGACTAATTGAGAGGAGGCCCTTTGCAATTCATAGGGTTGACATATACTAGTCAAATTGCTCTGTCTCTGAGTTGTAAAATAAAAATACAGAAAATGAGGAATTAATTCAATTAAACATTTTCCCACCCACATTTTACCTTTCCTGACTGCTCTGGGGAATAATTTATGAAATGTATATCACCAGAAGACTTATTTTTGCCATTATTTTTAACTTAATGAGTGTACCTTGCACATCAGAGAGAAAGAACAAAGGTTAAATTTTACATTAACAGCACATTGCAACATGGTATGCAAATATCTATATGCAAATATAAAGCCCCTGGAAGATAAATGTGTTATATTTTTAACCAGTTAACTATGACTGTGAAGTATTGTGTGAGATATTCAGTGGTTTCATTTTTATATCTTTCTTGTAAATAATGCATAAAGTATGTAGATGGTGTCAAAATATGATTAAGCTATTAGCTTTATAGTTTTCATAGTTAAGAATGTGTTCAGCATGGAGCCCCTAATAACTCATTTCTAAAGGCAGCGACCATTATGAAATATTTCTTGTTCAAGTGAACGTTATCATGTGACATAATGATTTTGCTTAAAACCAAGTTAAATGAGGAGTAAAATTAAACAATATTGCATGAATTGTGTTTGACTAATTTTGTGTCACATTATATTAGCCAAGCTTTCAGAATATGTGTTAATGACAAATAGTGTAAGCCCCAACATACTTTATATGTCTGTACAACCACCCTTAAGTCATTAGCTTTTTAAAGGTTCATTTTGTTTGCAGTTTTTGTAGCCAGTGGCTTTTCCTGATTACTTTTGCCCATAAAAGTAGACACAATTCGGAAATAAATTTTACATACATCGTGGGGACTTAATTTCAGGCACAGGGGCATGATTTTTATAAGAAAGGCAAATCACTTGAAAACTCGAGACATTCCGTTTGATGAGTGCTGTTTCTAAATTAGACACCATAATGACTTAAGATACCAGCAACAGCCTCAAAAGAACAATCCTGTTGCGTGGTGGTAGACCGCTCCAAGTAAAACTTGATGAGAAGACAAGCGATCATCGACGTTGTAACCCATTGCATCTAAGGCTAACCTTGTCCTTAAGACCTTGCTGGGCTGACCTCTTTGTGTCTGATGTCCGAGGTGGCCCGGATTTATCCTTTGTACGTCATCTGTGGTTCGGCCTGCAGGCTGGCTCTCATCTTAGTGGAGAGCTGGGGGATGGTGTTGCCGTGGCGAGTCTGACAGAGCAGCAGTGGGGCCCAGAGTCACTAGCAGAGCAAGAAGAAGTGTCTTAATGTTTACACTCACTGCCTGGGAGGAGAGCTTGACCTTTACCCAGAGCAGGGGCGACCTCCGTGCAGTCATAACTATGATCTTTGCTGATCATATAAAGGGATTTAAAGCGTTGGGAAACATCATGTATGGAGTAATAAAACCGACCAAGTATGAAACAAACATCATGTAGGTATCGATGCTATTTTCCAAAATGTTTGCCGTCTCCTGGAACTTTCACTAAGAGCAGGGGCTCCGAAGGTGAGAGCAGGTCCTCTAAGCAGTGTATACTAATGGAGACGTTGGAACTCAGCGCCTTCTGTGTGCGTGTGCCCATGTGTGTGGTGCGTGGGGAGTGGGGAGCAGATCAGGCACCCGACCCTCTGTGACCTGACGAAAGTCCAAGAGATGCCAGCAGAGTCCAGCAAGCTTGTGCTGCCCTTCTCCATGGAATTCTTCCCTGCGCCTCCACAGTACATCTAAATATTTAAAGGGGGCAGGTGGGAAGAGCAACATCTTTAGTTACTAGCAAAACACTATTATGTTTTAGGCATTTATTTTTTCTTTTTGCTGAATTTAATCAAATGAAGTGCTATTAGGCATTAATGGCAATGGAACCACAGTTGGACACTGGCGTTAGGAAGTGGGTGATGGCCTGCACCAAGGGTGGCCCCTTGGGCACAGGAGTGCCTGTGACCTTCAGCATCAAGGAATAGGAAGTGGGCTGAGGACCTGGTATAGTAACTGCACAGACTATTTGAAGAGGAGGAGAAAGACCCACATTTACAGAAGCGCTGTTAGGATGACGACTGAATACTTTTACATCAGCAATCAATACACATGCTCATGATTTGGTGTCATGTGCACAGAAAGAAGATTCTAGAACTTTGTAAAGGCTGCGATGACTACAATTTAAAAACATCTGCACCTCTCCACATATCGATACTATGGAAGGAACTGCTACAACTGGTGAACAGCCCTTACCCAAAGGTTAGTGCATCATCAGTGATTTCTGTTTTCTTCTTTATACTTTTTTGAATTCTCCAAATTTCTTCAATGAACATTAAACTTTAATTTTGTTTTTATCTATGATTTATTCTTTTTTAAAATTTGAGATAAATATAACAGAGAAAGAAAATATCCCATCATCCCAGCATCCAGATAACCTCTGTTGACATGAAAGAAGATAAATTTTAAAAACAATATATATACATGATTAGAAATTTTAAACAAAATGCAACATGGAAGCTTTGCTCTTCCCATTGCTCTCCTAAAAACATAATTGATACTAATGGTGTCAATACCTGTAAAAAGATGGTTGTATATATACCAGTGTGTATGTGTATAATTTATACATAATGGATCACATTAAATAAACCAGTTTGCATTTGCTTTTTTCATGTAATAGATCTTGGATATCTTTCCATGTCAACATAACTGTATCTAGCTCCCTCTGAATACGTTTATATCAGTATTCAATACACATGCTCAGGATCTGGTGTTGTGTGCACAGAAAGAAGATCCTAGAACTTCGTAAAAGGCTGCATGCATTATTATCTTTTTAACTATCTTTAGATTCAGAAAAAAATTCTCTACCTCATGTCAATTTTATAATTGTGAATAAAAACTAAACATTGTGACCTGTATTGAAGAGCCCGTGGGTGTAGTGGATTTCAATTCTTTGGGTGTGTGAGTAATTCTTTTGAGTGCTGGTAGAGGGATCATAATTGCTCCCACTTCCTGTTGGGGGGTCTCAGGGCCCTCTGTCCCTCTGTGCACAGGTGCTCAGGATTCAGGGGCAAAGTGCAGCAGTGCACCACAAAGCAGAGGCACACATGCCACTCGGCTCCTCATACGCTACGGGTGACCTTGGGCATGTCACTTTACTTCCCGAGGCCTCTGGGGTCTCAGAGGGAAAAAGAGGACCTCAGGTATGATCGTTGAGTGCCTGGGATTCTAAATCTCTTCTGCTGCCAATTATCTGGTGACTAACCCACTGGGCTGCCAGTGTTCCCTTGAGAATACTCGAATTGCCACAGAATTGACTTGACGCAGAAGCCTCTCACTCCTGTCCTATTTGAGTGATTGTTTTTAACTAAATAAGAATCAGACGTCTTCACTTGTAAAGCATTGAACCACACGAAGCAAGAGGGAACCGTCACCCCTGTACCCCCCTCCCTGGAGGAAACTGCTGTGAACAGCTTGACACTGCCTTTCAGACATTTTCTAGCCTAACCAGTGCACACCCATCTATGCACACATATGTGTATGTGCTTCTTTTTGCACAAATGGAGTTCCCTTTTAAGCTTGCTTGTGGCTGTTTCCACTCTGTGAGCTCACACAGGCGTCCTCCTTCTTTTTCGTGGCTGCAGAGTAGTCCATCGGATGGTGCACATTTAGGTGGTTTCTGATCTCTCACCATCGCAAACAACACCGAGACTAATATCTGCATAGTTCACGGACATGTGAGTATTTGTAAGACTGTTTCCGTGGGCTAAAGCGAATTGCACGGTCAGAGGATAACCACGCTTAGCATTTTATGGGATGCTGCCAAAACATCTTCCAATGTGGTTTCCAATAAGCATCCAGACAACAGTAATTGTGATTTCTAGATCCCCTAAACCTCTTTCAACATTGGCTTTTATCAACCCTTTAAACCTTTGCCAATATGATACGTGAAGACAAGCTTCCTGGTTGACCTGTGAATTCTCCTGAGACTCCTCTTCTGCCTCTTTACTCCCTGTGGGGTTTTGGTTTCCGGTTCGTCTTGCTTCACTCTCTGATCCGGGGTCTCTTCACTCTCCATGACATCAGCTCTCACCTCTGTGCCCTGACCCTGAGTCCATGCTGGGCCCTGCTCTCACTCATGGCTCTGACCTTCCCTTCTGGATGTCCCACCACCCTGAGTGTCTACCTCACAGGCCACATGTCCCAAAATGGACCTGTCATCTGCCTGTCTAATCGTGCTGTGTGGACATTGGCACTCAGTAAATATTTGTTGAACGACTGCATGAATAAATGCAAGGATATCAGGACAAGGAAGAGACAAGGTTTACATTTTCCTACTCTTTTTGACCAATCCTGTATTATATCCAGTAAAATGTAACAAGAAAGACATTTTTCTGCTTCCTTTTTCTTTTACAGAACAAAATTGACTTTGCATAACACACCATTATTTATTTAACCAGTCCTCATTTTTAAAAACTTCCTCATGTTAATTTTATATTTAGGAAAAAACCCAAACAATAAGCATAATTTAAAAAGACTGCGTGCCCTGCACGCAGCTCCCCTTCCTGTGTGTGGGAGGCGGGGGCGCAGCTGCTCCCGGGGCACCGTCTGCGAGGCTCGAACCGCCTCTTCCTCTGCAGGATTTCCCAAATTTGAGAAAAAGCTTGTAGAATTTGGGTAAGATATATTTCATCTTAGAAAAGTGCAGAAACACATGAAAAAAGACTGGAACCGTGATACTGTTTGATCCAGAAATTTATCTTAAAAATTAATCAGACTAATTTGTAAAGTGAAAGAATGCTTGGTAAAAATTGAAGGCCAGGAGTAGAGAGCTAGTTCATTAAATTATGACACAGCCACAGAGCGGAACATGTGCCGTCATTAAAAATAACACACGTGTATGTATGTACGTATGCATATATACATTGTTACTGTATAAATATATGTATACAAATATAGACATTTTGATGTAAGAAATGTTCACGGTATACTGTGCAATAAAAAACAAGTTGTAAAATGTTATGTAGAGTATGACTTATTTATCTAAAATATATATTAATATGTATACGTATATGCACATAAAGTCTAGAGAGATATACACCAAAATGTTAAGTATGTTTACCTTTTAGCATTTTTAAGTCTAGATTTTATAGTATTTCTATAAAGACAATATATTAATTGTGTAAACAATAAGATAAAGATTTAAATTAAAAATATTTCAAAAATGCAATTTCAGTATCAGCCAGCCCTTGAGTGCGCTGGCTGACTGAAGGACAGGCTCTCCTTGTGACAAATAAGGTCAAGCCTCTCCCAGTTCCAAAGGTAAGCAAAAGGAAACCACTACGAAGCAAAATTCTTCCCTCAGTCTTGTGTTCCCCTCAAGTGAGTGCACTGTTTTATGCCTTCCCTTTATAATAAGCCTCTTAACAGACCACACGTACTGTCTACACTTCCTCCGTTCCGTGTGTGAGCGGCCCCATCACAAACTTGATTCCACCCTCCTCACTTGCCTCCTCTGACGGTGCTCCTGCCAGCTTCTGCAGAGGCCTCCAGGCTGCCTGTCCAAAGCCCTGTCCGCAGCCCTGTGCTCCTTGGTGCTCTTGGCCTTGGTGACTGCCGCTCGCCTCTGGTCTCCTCCTCCCCTGGTGTGGCTCCTGTTATGGGTTGAATTGTGACCCTCCAAAAGCTCCATTGAAGTCCGAACCCCTGACCTACGAATGTGACCTTATTTGGAAACAGGATCTTTGCAGATGTACTGAGATAAGATGAGGTCATAATGAATTAGGGTGGGTCCTGATCCAATGTGACAGATGTCCTCTTCCCTTAAAAGAAGAGGAGAGACAAAGACACAGACACGCACAGAGGGAAGACAGCCACATATAGATGGAGGCAGAGTTTGGAGTCATGCTGCCGCAAGTCAGGAATGCCAGGAGCCACCACAAGCTGGAAGAGACAAGGAAAGATCCTCTCCTTGAGGCTTCGGAGGGAGGCTGGCCCTGCCAGCACCTTGATTTTGGACATCTGGTCTCTGGAACTGCAAGAGAATAAATTTCTAGGGTTTTAAGCCGCCCGAGTTGTGGTACTTTGTAATGGCAGCCACAGGGCACGAGTAAGCACCTGAGGCATAAGGGCCCCATGCGCTATGGCAGCGCCAGTCTTAAAGCTCAAGAGCATCTTCTCTTTTGTGCTGGAGTATATGGGGATGCAAATAAGCACTGTTTCTGTTGATACGCTTAGAAAATTCATCCTTGTTGTTTATACAAAGTAGGACTGTTATTTTATCCTTTACGCAAAGCCTGGCTTATTTTCCTCGGGCATCACTGCCTTGGGAGGGCAGTGGAGAGAGCTACGCGATCAGGCCTGGAACGGAGGCAGAGCTACTTGCAGGAGATGGCAATGCAGGGCCCACGGGGAAAGTGGACCCCATCTGAGTTAGGCTACCTCCTGGGTTCTGGGGAGCTGGAGTCCAGGACACTGGAATTCCATCAAGTGAGGCCCAGAAACAAATTAGTCTAAACAAAGAGTAATGACGTACATTTTAATTTTGTCTGCATGCTTGTCTCGCAGGGAAGATGGTTGCTTCCTGGGGGCTGACACTGGCCTCATGTGTTGCCATGTTCCAGGGCCTCTCCCTCAGGGACCATCACAATAACCAATGGGGGCAGAGGAGTGCTTGGGAAGCACCCAATGGGCACCCTGATGGAGCACCCAGGGGCTCCAAATCTGCTTCCAAATGTTGTGTTGATGAATGCGTCCTTGCAACAGGCCTTCATTTAAAGAAGCAATTAAAAAAAAATTGTAAAGTCATACTGTTCCTTGTAGAAAATTTGAACAATGCAGGAAAGCATAGAGATCCATAAAGCCGCCACCCAGAGGAAGCCCGTGGACCGTGCTCTTTGCCAGACATCAGCAGCGCCCCACATCACTGCCCGTCTCCTCGAGGCCGCCCCTGACGACCAATCCGGTCTTCCTTGCCTCTTCTTTACACCTGCACTTTCCCCCTGAAGATGAGGCAGTCACTCTCTTTCTTCTCCTGATAGAATATAAGAGAACGAGAGCAGGAGCTGGGTTTTGTTTCGCTTTGTTATTATTTTTTTACTGCTAAAACCTAGAAGAATGCCCAGACCAGCGGTTCTCAAAGTGTCATCCAGGACTCCCAGAATGTCCAGGATCCTTTCAAGGGCCCATGAGGTCAATGCTATTTTCTTAACACAGGGTCAAAATCGGTTTCAAAACAACTAAGATGTTGTTTGCCTTTTTTTGCATTCATTCTCACGAGTTACGGTGGAATTTTCCAGAGTCTTCATGAAGTGTGATAGAACAAATTGAATACAGAAGCAAATATGGGAATCCAGCTGTCTTCTATTAAGCTGGATTTACAGAGATTTGCAAAAATGTAAACCAATACCACACTCTCTATATGTTCTTTGTATTAACATGTTGTGGATTTATGAATACATATTTCTAGAATGATCAGTTTTAGTTTTGATATGGTAAATATCAATCGATATAACCCGTATAAACAAAAGCTCTCTGTGGTTCTGAACAATTTCTAAGAGTATAAAGGGATCTGCAGATCAAAAAGTTTGGAAACTGCCGGCCTAGACCACAATTGGTGCTCAAAAATATTTGTTAAATAAAGGAATGAATGACTCAGTTGAGGTTACTGTTTTGATTGTCACTTCCAGTTTCCTTTATATGTATTTAAAATTTTTATAATTTTGTGTTTTTAAAAATTTAGCATGCAAACTGAAGCCCATTTGTGTTATTAAAAATTGCATAAATGTCATTTTGAACGGCTGCATAATAGTGCGTACAGTATAGTGATTCTCAATTACAAGGGATCGTCAAAATTTCCTCCAGAGCTTTGAAAACTATCTAGACATTCCTGGGTAGGGTTTGGTCATTTTTAGGCTCTTGATAGGCGTTGTCAAGTTGCTTCCCCAAAGTTGTACCAAATCACATTCTTTTCAACAGCGTATAGGAGTGCTGAACTCATTCTCACCGTCAGCAGCATTTTCGTGAAAAGAACTGTCCATCACATACATGGTTACCTGTGCACAGGGCCCTTCCATTATGGGCACTGAGTGACTGAATCTCCTTTTTTGTGAACCATCTGGTCGTGCATTTAAGGAGGCCCCTTAGAAGGCTCAGCTTCACCTCTTGCAGCTTAAATTTCCTCCTCTAAAATTGGGCCACCCAGGTAATTGTCTCCAGAGCCCTGGTTACAGACGTGTTATCAAGGTTTCTTGTACTTCGTCCTTAATCTGAAGAATTGCAGCTGGGCATTCTCCCATGGGTCACAATCTCCCTGCTGGCTTTCCCCTGAAGGAAATGTACTGTCAGCCCAGACCCTTTGGGGTGGGTGTAGAAGCCAGGGACAGGGCACTGGGTGGTACTCCATCTGCCCATTTCTGCTCCCCAGCAGCCTTCCTAGAGCCCCAGCTAGGCCCCTAGTGTGTCCCCAAAACACGCTGAGCCTCCAGCCAATGTAGAACTGACACACAGAGAGTGGGCTTGAAATAGACGAGGAAGTACAAGCCGCCAAGAAGCTCGGGGAGAAACACTGAACATCACCAGTGAGAAAAAGGCTCAGCAAATGAAATCGAGGAGATGCCACCTTCACCTGGAAGCTAGCAAAGATTACACAAAGGACGGCATCCAATGCTCACGAGGGTGAGGAGGGACGGGCACTGCCAGAGGCAGCTGCTGAGAACGCAGAACGGCACTCCTCTGGAAAGCAAGCTGGCAGAGTCTGTTAGGGGTCCTTCTGTACCCCTTGAACACAGTAATCCAGTCTCTCAGTATCTATTATCCTGTGGAAATTCTAAGAGACACAGTGCAAAGCTCATGTAAAAAGCTGCTGTTCTTGGTATTCTTTCTTTCTTTTTTTTGGAAAGAATCCATTAAAGATTGCAAGAGAGATTTTTTTTTCTTTTTAAAGATTGGCACTTGAGCTAACATTTGTTGCCAATCTTCCCTTTTTTTTCTTTTTCTCCCTGAAGCCCCTGAGTACATAGTTGTATATTCTCGTTGTAGGTCCTTCCAGCTCTGCCATGTGGGATGCCCCCTTAATGAGCAGTGCTAGGTCGGCACCCAGGATCTGAACCGGCAAAACCCTGGGCCGCCAAAAACGGAGTGCGTGAACTTAAACACTCGGCCATGGGGCTGGCCCCTTAGTGTTATTTCTAATAGAGAAAAATTAAATGTATCCCAAAAGGGGCATGGTGAGGTAAATTCTGGGGCATTAGTAGGACAGACAATTATGCTGGCATTCAAGTTTTTCCTTTTTCTAATAATTTATAACATGAGAAAAGTTTCACAATATATGTGTAAAAATCTGACTTCAAATCTGTAGATGTTATTTTCCAAATTATGTAAAAAATATATAGATATATAGATATTGATGTAGATAGAAGATAGATAGAAAAAAGTCCCCCCAAAAGACATCAAAATATTAATAGTGGTAAGTTGCATGTAGTTTTAGGATATATATCTATATAAATTAATTTAGAACATATGTATATTTTCCCAATCAGTATTATATTTCTACAATAGGTACTGTCGTCCCGCAGTATCTGTAGGGGATTGGTTTCAGACCCCTGTATCTACCCAAACCCAGAGTTGCTCAAAAATGGTGTAGTGTTTGCATATAACCTGTGCACATCTTCCTGTATATTTTAAATCATCTCTAGATCACGTATAATATCGAATGCAATGTAAATGCTATGTAACTAGCTGTTATACTGTATTGTTGAGAGAATAATGAGAAGAAAAAAAAGTCCACACATGTTCAGTACAGACACAACCATCCTTTCCATCTGTGGTTGGTTGAATGGGCAGATGTGGAGGAACCCTGGATAGGGCAGGCCGACCGTATTTACTTTCCTGAAATCAACACAACTTAACCTGGTTCCCGGGTTTAGGAAAAGATTCCTGTGAAAAGCGGCCCTTAAATTGGGAACCCATATTTCACCTGCGAGCCAGACAAGATGGAGTTAATGGGCAGTGGGAGAGGCGAGGGGTGGTGGCGGAGGGTATTCTGGGAAGAAAGAACAGCATGTGGAGGGGCTTAGAGGTGCGAGAGCATGGGGGTGTCCAGGGGCCCTGTGGAGCTCAGTATGGCTGCTCCACAGAGCATGTGCAAGAGCTGGCCTAGAGGAAACCCTGTAGGGCTGGGGTCCTCAAACCACAGCGTGCAGGGCAAATGCAGCCAGCCGTTGGTTTTGTAAATAAAGTTTTATTGATAAAGCCATGCCCATTTGTTTACGTACTGTGTACGGCTGCTTTCACACTATCATGGCAGAGTTGGGTTGTAGTGGCAGAAGCAGTACGGCCGCAAAGCCCTCAGTATTTACTATCTGGCCCTTTATAGAAGTTTGCTGACCACTGGCATAGAGAATCTCCATCACAAGAGACTAGTGGGTTCTTCTAGGGAGCCAGGATGCCATCCTGAGGGCAATGGGGAGCCACTGACAGATTTTAGGGAGAATGACAGGGACAGACTTGCTCTTCAGAAGATCTCTCCGGATACCATGTGGGGCACAGATTAAAGAGGGCAAGATGAGGTCATGGGGTAAGTTAAGAGGTAGGCATGAAACTAGTAAATGAAGCAAGAAACAGACAGTGGTGGCCTGGATCACGGCAGCAGCAGTGAGCATGGAGAAAAGTGAATAGATGGGGGTGGTGCAGTACCTAGAAACAACCACACTTGCTTATTGACTGAATGTGTGGGGTGAGGTGAAAGTCACTGGCTGGGGGAATGGCCTGAAGACGCGGGAGTGGAGGTGGTCTTGGATGGGTGAGGAGGTGGAAGCGAAGGCTTGGGTGGGACATGTTGAGTCTGAGGCTCCTCGTCAAGAAGAGGCGTTCAGAAGCAATTGGGCCTGGAGCTTCAGGGAGAGATGTGATTTAGAATTCCCCAGCCTGTGGATGTGAACGGTGGCCTGGGCAGTGGCGTAAATTGCCTGAATCTACACAGATTCAGCACAGAGAAGAGGAGAGGGTCTGGGCTGAAGCTCCAGGGAGTGCCACAGCCAGGAAAAAACTGGGAGAAGAGGCATCTGCCAAGGAGACAGAGGAAAGAGGGCCAGGGAGGTGCGAAGAAAACAGGAAAATCAAGAGAAACAGGTTTGTCAGGGGAGATGGTCCACGGTGCAAATGCTGCTGAGATGTCAAAGGAGAGAAGGACCCGGGCACATCTTACAGATTTAGCCACTAGGAGGTTGCTGATGCCTTAGGGAGACTTGAAATTGTTTTTTACAATGTGGGCCTCATTCTTTGTGTCCGTGGGCATCCAGGTGCAGGCTGAGGACAGTTAACCAAAGGCCCTTGGTTACCAAGGATGATCTCCCCTCCCAGGTCTTGGCTTGGGCATCTATAACTCTGTCACCGAGGCCACTGGTGATTTCACTAGGTTTAGTAACAACTGTAGGAATGACATGAGAAACAAAAGAAGGAAATTGCCTGCCAGGAATAGAGTGATTATTTCTTGAATCTATAGATTAGTACTGTCCCATAGAATTTTCTGCCATGATAGAAATCTTCTCTATTTGCACTAATGCAGTAGCCACTAGCCACATGTGGCTACTGAACACTTGAAATGTGGCTAGTGTAATTGAAGAACTAAATTTTACAATTGATTTAATTTTAGTTAATTAAAATTAAAATAGCCATATGGGACTAGTGGCTCTCGTATTGGACTGAGTAATTGTAGATAATAGTTGTTCGGGGGTGAGAGTTGTTTCTTTAAAATAAGACTATATGAAACTGACTTCAAGTAATTACTCCTTGAACGCACTCCTTCCCATGTACTGAGGATGTGTTCATAAGCCTGACTCTCAGATATGTTGGTACATCAAAGCAATTATGTCACTCTATTTATCTAAGAGTCCATTTAGACAAACTCTCTGAGTGTGAAGGGATTTGCAAGGAGAGGATGCAGCATATTAAACAGAAAAATTTTACCCTTGCTCTTTCCTTGTGTAAATTTTGAGGACTTATAATTTTACTGGAGCACTATCTACGACATGCTATGAACTAAGCCTGGATGCACAGTGGCCTGGGTCCCTGCACTGGCCTCGTGCATGTACTTGTTAATGGGTGACCATCAAGGTGACCTTGACAGGTTGCCATAGTCACCACCTTTCGGAGCTTCTAAATGGCCTGGCCCAGAGCTGATGGGCAGATCTCTCTATCAGTAGGCTCAGGGTCAGGGAAGAGAACTATTTTTGCATTCCTGGATGTAGCTCTAATCGCACGTCAAATGCAAAAGCAGCGTCTTCTGGGTCCATTAGGCAGTTTGCTCCTCTCTCTTTGGGCTTCCTTTCCCAGAGACCCAGGAAGGAAGATCCTCATCCACCCCGACCATCATGATGTTCTGGAGACCCTTGCAGAATGCAAAGCATGGTTAACAGGATGAATGAATTCCTGCTAAGAAATCTTTATTTCTTCACCCACAATTTCCCAGTGAAGTTGAGGGAGCTGCGTTGCCTTCTCTCCTTGGGCGCCCTTCGCTCCCTGGCCTCTCCTAGTCCGCTCCACTCCCATGTTTGATGTTGCCCCAGAGCCCTCTGGGGTAATGAAAGGTGTTTATGCAATACACTGGGGTATGTAAATATAATTAGTGTAATATAAGGTATACCCACCATATTACCTTTCTAAAATCTGTGAATTCTGAAACACAGCTAGCCAAAGAATTTTGGTGAAGACTTGTGTTAAAATTGTCCACATGCATCTGGAGCTCTCTGTGGCCAAGGCTTTGTGCACGGTGTCCTTGCCCATCCCCAGCACGCTGTAGAGTTCCCATCATGCAGTAGGTGCAGGGGGACCCTGGCAGTGGGTAGGAGCTGGGTGCTTGGACCAAGGGTGTGTTATGGCCCCTCTCCACTCGAGATTCACCCAATTTGAAGAGTGTTTGTAGCAAATTTGATAGTGATTGAGGTCGGTGTCCAAGAGGTCCAACCCCATGAGTGAGAAGGTCCTAGAAGGTCTGTTTCAAGTTGGCTCCTGTGAGATCACAATGTGCAATTCAGAAACAAAATTCATCTCCAGAAAGGGGGGCTGGAGAGGGTTGCCAGATTTAGCAAATAACAATAAAGGACTCCCAGTTAATTTGAATTTTGGATTAATGAGATTGTTTTGGTATAACTATGTCCCAGATCCTTACAATAAATTGTAAATAAAGTGCTGGGACACACAGTGAAAATTATTTGTATTTTATTCAAGATTCAAATTTAACTGATGTCCTGTATTTTATCTGGCCACACTGCCCTGGGAGCAGTTAGCAAAAGTCAAGCCCTTGACAGTTGGCCGAACTGGAGGAGAAAGAGGGACCAGCCCTGAGAAAGGGCCAGCTGTCCAGAAGGCAGTGAGGTAGCAGCCCCAAGAGGGTGTCAGGGGGCTCAGTTCTGCACCCCCCACCCCCTCCTGGGGCATCAATAGGTGGGTGGGCAGATTCCATAGTCTACTTGCACGAGGGGAGGGGACTCAGGCATGCTGGCCCGGGGCTGGGTGGCTGAGTCAACCGCCATGCAGCACCCTGATGGCGAACTCTGGGGTGAAAGCAGGTAGTGGCTGCCACAGCCCCAAGTCTGCCAAGGTGGTGAGGTGAGGCCACAGGAGCC
This sequence comes from Equus caballus, assembly GCF_041296265.1. Lineage (NCBI taxonomy): Eukaryota > Metazoa > Chordata > Mammalia > Perissodactyla > Equidae > Equus > Equus caballus. Next base: position 4,965,073 of record NC_091684.1, read on the forward strand.
CAGATCCTTTCCCCTCCATCCAGAGGACCACACAGACACCTGTCCACAGGGTTCCCTTAGTCCACGTGAAAGCAAAACCATCCCACTTACCGGGTGACTCTACTTGGCTAATTTAGTTTCTTCTTCTTTGTTAACTTGTTCTAGGCAAATTCTGTACAGCTAATATTGTTAGCTTAAGAACCAAAGATGCACTGCACTGGAGTATTTTCCTCTCCACTGCAGAATGTAATTGCAGTGTGAAGTCAAAACTAAACCGTTGGCAGAGGGTGTCTGTCAACCTGTTTTAAGGCTGTACTCACAGCTGATTTAAATGCCTTTGCAAGTTACACAGAACTAGTCTGGGTTGATTTTCCCAGGTAGTGGTAACATTTTTCAGAAGCACCAATGTTCAACTGATATTGTGTGACATGGTACAAAACCTTAGCATGTCTTCATTGGACTTACAGAAACTCCACTCGCATTGCGGACTTGATTCAGCCCCAAAGCACGGCAGAGCGGGCAGCCCGCATGTCTGCATGGGTCTCCCAGGCTACACAGCCGGGAGGCGGCTCTCTCCTCTTGCTTCACTGTCTCTGTTGTGGGCACAAATCTAAGATAAATGAGCAAAAGCCCTAGTTCAAGTTATTAAACGATGTTCCTGGTCCATCTCAAAGGCCCACTAGACTGCCCCCCATGGCATCACTTTTTGGCCCAAGTGCCAGGTGCCCGTGGGTGCAGCCTGGCAGTACCGCACATGCTGGATATAATGGCACCGCTCTTCCTGCCCCAGAACCGCAGAGCTCGCCCCGTCCGTGACGCCCCACCAGGACGGTAAATGTGGCTCTCAGGAATAAATTACTGTGCATCTTGCGCCACCGAAATCATGAAAGGGACAGAGATTCCTCTTAGGTGTGGTTTTAATGCTTCAAAGACTCTCCCACTCGCCGGGGGCCTGGCTGCAGAGTCCTCCTCCGGGACACAGTGACATGATGATTGAATGGCTAAGCTGGTGTACACAGGAAGCCGAAGGCCTTAGGAGGAGCTGCTCACACACAAAAGTATCCCACTATGAGGTCTCCTTGGAAGAAAAACCAGCCAAACGTTGAGAAGCAAGAAATGCCTCAAGACGGTGGAAAGTCGGGCGTTGGAGGTAAGCCCGGACTCACAAGAAGTGGGCCTACTGGTGTTTCGGTGATGTGGTCTGCAAGCCTGAGGCTCCTCAGACACCGCTAGCTTGGTCACGGACCACCCTACCCTGCCTCGCAGCAATGTTTGTGCAAGGTGCACACTAGCTGATCCCGGGCCGCAGTCCACTCTCCCTGCCTGCCAAACCCACTTTCTGGCCCAGACCCGCGAGGAGTGAGAACGAGTGATGGAAATCCTGCATTGTGGCTGAAAAATCAGTGCGAAGCCCGCGTCCGGACTCGATCCCTCTGGCTTCTGCCTGTCCCTCTCAAATCCTGGTGACTTCCTAGTCTCAGGGCTTTGCCTTCTCTGGGCCTCACAGCAACCATGTAAAGTAGCTCTTTGTTTTTTTAGATTTTATTCTTTAGGGCAATTTTACATTTACAGAAACTTGAGTGGAAAGTACAGAGAGATTGCATGTGCCTCTCTCTCCCTCACACCCAGTTTTCCTTATTATTAACATCCTGCACTGATGTGGTGCATTTGCTAGAATTGACGAGCCAATATTGAGACTTTATTATTAACTATCACCCATAGTTTACAAGAGGGTTCCCTCTTGGTGTTGTACATTCTATGGGTTTTGACAATTGTATAATGTCATGTATCCAACACTACAGTATCATACAGAATCATTTCACTGCCCTAAAAATCCCCTACGCTCCACCTTTTCACCTCCCTGCTGCCAACCCTCGGCAACCCCCGGTCTTGTGACTGTCTCCAAAGTTTTGCCTTTCCGAAAATGTCATCGAGTTGGAATCATACAGTACGGAGCCTTTTCAATTGGCTCCTTTCACTAAGCAATATGTATTTAAGGTTCCGCAATGTCTTTTCACAGCTTGATAGCTCATTTCTTTTTATCGCTGAATAATATTCCATTGTCTGGATGCCCCACAGTCTGTTCACCTGAAGTATCTATTTTAATTTTTATTTTACAGATGAGCCCTGAGACTGGTTACGTGTTAGCTTTGGGTCACACCATCCTGGTGATATATCAACAGGATTTGAACCCAACCCAGGTCTTTTCACTCCAAACCCACCATTATGCTGCACTCCATCCTGGACTGGGGAAATCGGGGTCATCATTTGTCACTTATTTTCCGCATCAGTGGTGGGTGTCCTTCAGTGGTCATTAATGTGTCTTTTTACATCACTTTTCTAAATGAGACCAGGTATCAGCAGGACTCTGGCCAGGCGCTTCTGGGGCGTGAATGTGATGTGGGGCGTAGCTGGCATGAGCAGAAGATGTTTGCTTAAAGGCTGCCTACCCCAGCCTCCTCGGTGCCCATGCCAGCCCCAAGTTCTCATGCATCAGTGACACGGACAGAAGACTCTTTCCTCTTGATGAAACCTGAGGAGGGATGAGTCATTTAAAACTTGGCATCTATAACTCCACTTCCCCTTCTAAAAGTCTCTGGAATCATTCTGCAAAGCCTTCTCTTTCCCTTTGTCCTGTCCACAATCTGGGTGTTGACGACTTCCTTTGGGAGCCATATTAAGGTCTTGGATTTCCCCATCAAGAAAACTTCTAAGTATTTTAGCAAAAAGCCTGTGATTAAGTCGATCTCCTGCGCCCCGCGGCCTCCCCCCTCCTGCGCTAAGCAGCAGAGAGAATCTGATGTTGCTTCAGCCGTTTGTGGGCGTCTGGAGGCGTGCGTTTCTACTTGCTTTGCTCAGCCACCCAGATTTAGCTATTTCAGTTTCCCTCATAAATCAGCCACTCCTCGCATCTTATTCATCTCCTTCCACTTTGTCTATAGCTCTCTGCCCTCCAAGAAATAAATTACCCGCAATTACTTAAAGTTAGTAATTGAATTTATTTTAGTGGTAGAGAGAAAATTTATCCATTTTGCTAGTAATTTGTAGTCATTTTTAGTAATTGATAGTAATTTTCTAGTAAATACTAATTAAATGTTTCACTAAGTAAAAGAAGTACAGAGTAATGTATTCACTAAGCATTAGTATTTTCAATTTATCTTTATACCAGCAAGTGATTTAGGTTGTGTTGATAGGATCTAGTGGAATTATTCTCCCTGTGTTAAGCTTTAAAAAAGCCACAGAAGGGGAGAATTAAAGAGTGAATTCATGACGATCTGGCCTCGTGGTACAGATGGGAAACTGAGGCAGAGGACGACTAAGGAGCTTGTCTAGGATCAGCAGCACAGTCAGTGGAAGGACGGACAGAGGCCCTGGACTTCAGACTTCCTGTCTGGGGCTCTTACCTCTGGCTCGGTACAGCCTTGGAGAGGATGGGGCAGAACGGAGGGAAGCAGACACCAAAGTAAAGAATCCCAACCTCTGGCAGGATGTGGTTTGGCCTACCCACAGAGGTGCTCTTCCTGGCTCTCATCATCCTCACCCGCATCAGGACGTCCTGCCTGCAGTGTGGATTCATCCATGCCTATGTTGACAGAACTGGACTTGGGACCACTCTGAAGATGTTGTGCTTATGTTACAGCCTGCCTGCAAGTGAAATTCTGTAGACTGACAATAGCAGAAGTTTTGGTTTTACCAAAGGAATTCATTAATCCCTGTGGCAGGCAGTTGGTTTTCAACCAGTAGGTTATTTTTCCCCTTTAAAATCGGGTGTCAGGCTGGCTGGGTGGCGTAGAGGTTGGGTTCCTGCGCTCAGCTTCGGTGGCCTGGGGTTTGCAGGTTCTGGGCACAGACTTACACACTGCTCATCAAGCCATGCTGTGGTGGCATCCCACATACAAAATAGAGGAAGACTGGCACATATGTTAGCTCAGCGACAATCTTCCTCAGCAATAAAATAAAATAAAATAAAATAAAATGGGGTGTAATATGTTTATGACATGGTGACATAATCATTTCTTCACTTGTCTGTTTTTCTGGCTGGGGCTGCTAAGCCTGTTTGTTGGGTGAAAGAGAAGAGTGGTGATTTTCCCCAGAACATGCTCCTAGTTAGAAAATAATATCCCTCTAGAATTAATTAATTAATGGGAGTTGATACAATTAACAAATACTGAGCAACAAATTCTACAGAGGCGCTCTTGTCTAATGAGCGTGGTGACTTGGAGCCGACTTGGGCCTCCCAGCTTCCCTTTCCTGACCAGTCACGTGAGGCCTAGCCCATAACTTTCCTTATGATGGCTTTCTCCAGCTTTCTGCAAATGGAAAAACAATTAAAATATGTTCTCGTGTTTATTTTAAAGGTAACACACTGTCTTGAGGAATATTGTGAAACCTAAAAACAAACAAAAAAAAGACATCAAAATCATCCAGTGGTCCCAAATGCGATTAAATATCAGTACATTTTCTTTCAGACTTATTCTTCCCTTTAATTTTGTTTTTTAGTTGTAATCCATCAGAATATAAAACTTCAATTTTCTTTATTTTCCCTTAGATGATAAGTTAAAAAATATTGTTAAATGGTCTTTGTAAATATAGTTTTTAATGATTACATAATATTCCATCAAATGGAAGGACTGTAATTTGCTTATGTTTCCCTGTTTTTTGTGACATTATCTTAAATGTTATTTTAAAATTTCCATCATTATAAATAACACTTCTGTGAACATCTTTATAAAGCCTTTTATATATTTAGATTGTTTTCTTTGGTTAGATTCCCAGAACAAAATTAATAGGTCAAAGGACATGAATATTTTAAGGCTCATATGACTTACTGCCAAATCGTTTTCACAAAAGCACTGCCCTGGTTTGTCCCACCCCAGCCACATACAAGATTTCCCATTTCACTGACGTTCCCTCTCTGCTTTGGATGCTACCATGAAAAGTTTTCGCTAGTTGTATGGGTGAAGAATTGTGCTATGTGTAATATTCATTTTTTGATTAACCACACAGTTAAATATTTTTCTTCATATTAAAATTCGTATTCTCTCCTCCTGGAATCGCTTATTTCTGCCCTTTTCCTATTAACCTATGGGGATGTGTATGTTTTTCTTACCCAATTATATGAGCTCCTTATATAATCAAGATACTAACCCTTGACTATATTTCTGCACATTCTTTTTCTAATGGCATTGATTTCCAAGTTGGCTTTCAAGATCACAGTTATTCTTAAATGATTTGGGGACAAGGCAGCCTTCTAATTTCTTCTCTTCTACTGAACGCCAAGTTTAGAGGGCCAGGAGCCAACAAAACAGAAACCTGTGCAATAAAGATGTTGGGTGTTTTAAATATCCATGTGAGCATGGCTTTTAGAAGTCTTTCTTTCCTAGCCAAGGAATCCTTGTATTAATTAAATATGAAACTTCCGTCTTTCACAAAGTAGACATGTAACGCCACACATCTTGTCCCCATTACAAGTCTGATGGAAGCCTGCTCTCTGATCGCACATGAAACAGGTGACTCTTCAATTAAACATCAATTTTCAATTAAAGCACAGCCCCTGGGTGGTGGACAGCAGCCCCCACTCCGGCTGGGCGGGCCTGCCTGGCAGCCTGTTAGCAGCCAGCCGCTGCTGCCCACGGAGCCACGGCCTGGGCAGAGGGTCCTCAGCCCTGCTGAGACGCCCACCTCGCAGGGCAGAGCTGGAACCTTTGAAAACCGAGGGAGGGCTCTCTCCTCTGACGTGGCCGCCCTGAAGTCACTCAGCTCAGCAGGAGGCTCTGAGGTTACTGGAAAATAGGACCTTCCGAGGAAAGATCCAAAGGCTGAGCGATGCTGGGGGCAAGCTTCACACTGCTCAGGGCCCGCCAGGCCCCTTTCTCATTGTTCTCAGCAACAGTGATCCGAAAAGAGACACATTCATTTGTATAAAAATGTTTTTAAAAGTCTTGTGAACTTGCAAACTTTCAACAATGGAGTCAGGTCAAATCCCCCTTGAGCACTTTCTGAGTCCCCTGCCCCACGCGGGGGTCCTTCCGAGGCAGCTACTGGTGTCAGTTCTCTGTGTGCCTGCTAGACATTCTGCTACGCCCTCACATGCAGATACATGCACACCTGACGTATAGCCTGTGTGTGCCTGCACGTGTGCTTGTTTGCATGTGCACATGTGCGCCCGTATGCACGCATGAATGTGTGTGCAGGCATGTGTATGCATGTGTGCCCGTACACGTGTGCTCGTTTGTGTGTGCAGGCAACTGTGTGTGTGTGTGCATGTGTGACACGGGACACACTATACACATTCTGCAGCTTGCTCTTTTCACTTGACCTGGATGGAGACCCTCTCCGGCAGCACATCGGCCTTTCTCCAGGTGCGGCTCCTATGGGAATTAGAAGGCCAGGCCAGGGGTGAAAGAACATGCTCGGGCAAAAACAGAGCGTCAGATCCTGTGCCAAACCCAGGTGGTTCAAGGCCACCCCCTCCCTGCTGCGTTTTAATTTTCTCTCCTTTAGGATGAACTTGACGCTCCTTCCAGCTGTGTGATCTGAGGTTAGAACCAGTTTTTTGATGGAAGAATCAGGAGATGTTTAGAAAATTTATGTCAGGAAGAATCTAAATTATTTTCATGTGTATTAGCTACAAATTAAGAATTAGAGCAATCATAACATACCATTTGGCAAACGATAATCTGATACAGTTGCGTGTATCTAAAAGTGACTTTACAATTTAGGGATCCATCTCATGGCATGCGACGGGAAGCGGTTGGGCCCAGAAGCAGATGGGGACTCAGAGGACCAGGGCTTGGGCCTGGACCTCCCACTTGCCGCCTTGGTGGCCCCTGTCCCAGTCACTCCCCACCTCAGTTTTCTCATCTGTGTGACGGGATGGTCTCACACGGCTGTGAGAATGTAATAAAGTATGAGAGCGTGTATGTGTAAAGTATGGAAAGATATACAAATATTGGCAGTTATTGCCATAAAGGCAGCAAGTCTGAACATCTGTAGCAAGAAGGAAGTTGAAGGGTGACGGGATATTTTCCTGACCCAAAAGTGACCAGGGATCCACAGTTACCCCAAAAGGAGCTGCTTGCTGTAGAAGTTTCAAGGGGCTTCCATCTTCAGCAACCTGTTTGTCTTGCTGGGACGCACTCACCTGTCTGCTGGGGGTGACCTTGATCAAGGGAGACGCGAGGCTTTCCTACCAAGGGGAGGATCAGCGGCCAGGATGAGCAACACCGGGGAGCCCCGTGGCTGGTTCAGAGCGCTCTCGGCGAAGGTGTCAGAAATTCTCCAAGTCTCACGGGGAGGAGAGTCTGAGTTAGCTGCCGGGACCCTGCTGCAGTAGCTGCTGTTTCCATCAGGGGTGCCCTCTGGTTCAGTACTGGCTTCCTGTTCACATGTCCTTGTGGTCACTGGGAGAGGGAAAAAAAAAGCGGGTATAGTGTTAATTTTTTATTCAGAGTGTTGTTATATTTAAAGGAAGTCAAATCAGATGACAGGGCCAAAAGGAAACTATGTTGAAAAGGAATACAAATGTTATTTTAAAAGATTGATTGAGTTCCCAGTAGGAGCTTGAACCCCAAGCATGTTTGAAGTTTAACAAATAAAAGTGCAACCTGGTTCTCCCACGAAGATAATTCTTTTCTTCTTTTTAAAAAAAGCTTCATCACAACAGGCAAAGGAGCCTGAATAAAAGTGTGGCATTTAAAATTCAACAATGCTCATCTACTACAGGCTGATGCATGTTTAAAAAGATCTACTTCTTATAAAGATCTCCTATTTAATTAAGAAAAACTAATATCAAAGCAGTTTTTTGCATTTAAAATTCGTGTTTAAACTTCTCCTAGATTAAGTGAGCTTAAACAGTTGCGACGCCTGACTTTAACAGCATTATAAAATACATTAGAGACTGAGAGGATAAAATTCTGCCATGTTAGGTTATAACCTAACTGCTATTTGCAGTTGTAAGGAGTGCTAATGGCACAGGGACAAGATTTATTGTCGCAAAGACATTCTGCTTAACATTAGCCTTGTCATTCCATTAATAATGACTGCTTATGAGCCATCTCGTTGCATCTTTGTTGTCCTGAAAACTTAAAACTCACAGCACAATTCTTTACGACGTGTTACATTGCCCCCTCTGGGTATTCCTGACCATTATCCCATTTGGTTATATTCAAAACTGCTGCCTCCGGAGAGAGCATTAGGCCGACCTTTCACCTCCCAATATTCTTGGTTCAAATGGCGTAATAACATGTAGTGAATATTTACAAGCACACTTATACTATAATAGAGTACTGCTGTGAACATTAGCACATATTTTCTGCTCAATCAGGCTTTGATGTAGAGCTCACGGCGCACCCCAGAGAAAATGCAGTCCCCAGTAAGCTGTGCTAGCGAAACACCCTTAAACCCAAACAGCTTACGTAACATAAACTGACTGGATAAAGATTAGCCGGGGACAGAGTCGGCACAGACACCGAGTTCCTGGGATCCCTGACGTCGTCAGAGCCTTCCCGGCAGACCACTGCGGGCAGGAGGCAGGAGCCCGCAGTACCTGGAATTCTGAACGGATCGGCGTATGGGGCTGGTTCAGAAAAGGGAATTAAAGGCCGTGTGATGCGCTGGCACCAGGTGACTCAGTGATTTTCCCCAGGGCTTTTACATTTCCTAATTTAAGTCTTTTCATTAGAAAAACAAAAGGGAGACCCCCCCCCCATGGGACAAATTGTAAAATACTTCCTCTGCTCTGCCCCTCCTCCTTGTATCAACTCTGCCCCTTTCCTAGCCCCACCCCTTCTCCTCCAGCCCCACCTCCTCCTTGAAGCCCTCATCACTAGCTCCCTGGCTTATTTGATTGGCCACGCCCATTGTATTAGCCCCACCCCTTTCCGTGGATGGCTTTTAAGTTAGCCCTGGAGTTTTCTAGCTCCGCCCCTCCGCACTGGCTCCACCCACCACAGCTAGCCACACCCCTTCAATAGAACCCTGCCCCCTCCTTACCTTCGTTAAGCAGCTGCCGCTTCATTCCAGCCCCACGTTTTCCCACCGATATGGCCTCTCCCAGGCCCAAGGAGCAGGAGAGCAGAGCAAGTACAGCTGGGTTCTCCTGTCTGGCTGCTTTCTTACTTATATCCTCTCCTTCTCTGGAATTAAAGAGGACTAGAACTTTCTCTGCAGAGTGTGCACCAAGGACGGGAAGGGTGGTTCTCCTTGTGCTCCCAGCCAGTCCTGGTGTGAAAAGGACCTTCCTGGTAAGAGGAGTGTTACATCCTTGGGTACAGAAATGTGTACAGGTGTCTGTCTGTCTGTCTGCATGTAGTTACTTGTTTTCCTTTTTGCAGAGCTAGCATAAATAAGAGTATTGGATTTTCAGGCAATTTCTGCCTCGAAAATTCAGGAGGTCAGAGGCTTCTAATAAGATTCCTATAATTCAAAGAACCTCGTTGGAAAGTCGGCCATCAACAGTAATTGCATAGCTGTCACGGGGCTTGTCTGTCATGAGTTCCTGGGAGATTTACACCTAAATTTACCGAGCCTGGAGGGGTCCCGAGTCCTGGCCGGCGGCTGGGGCCCGGACTTCTGAGTCCCGACCCTGTCCTCCTACTGATCTGTGAGCAGGGACAGGGGAGGTGTCTCTACTTGAGGGCTGGCCCTAGAATTAGGCAGACCCACAGCCTCGGGGTGACTTGGAGATGGTGGGTTTCTGCTCTGTGGGCAGGTGTTTGTAGGGTGGGAGGCCTGACTGTGGACTCGATTAATGGGAATTTGCCCGTCGTCAGTGGGACGAGGCCTTGACATCCTTTTGGTCGGTGTCCAGCACCACGTAACACACACAAGCACGTTTGATAAATACTCTGCTGATCCAGATCATCCCATTTGTGTTGCGAGTTATCAGTATGAATGACATAGTAATGGGACGTGAGCCTACCCCCTCTCCCGGGAACTTTTATTTATGGTAGGAGCTTGTTATACTACAAGTCATTAAACAGATTTAAATTTACCGCAGGTTAAGCCACGTGTCCCCTGGAACACTACATATAATGAAAGCCTGATATAATATGGTTAGGTTATAACACGGCATGAGTCTGTCTCCTGGTTTTATTGTTGGGTCAGCATGAAGGTGGGGTGAGCCATCACTACTTAGTGGGAATTAAGAAAGCCTTTTGACATTTCCTATATTTTATGAAACTGCTTTTGTCCTTGTCTGGGTATATGGCAGTGCCTTTGTTGAATTTTTCCCTTCCTACTGTTTCTTTATTTTAGTTATCCTGGAGAATGAGTTTGCACTATCATTTATTCCCTGCTTATTATGTGCCACACGCTACTCTTAGCACTTGACGTGAAATATGTGATTTGGTTTTCACAAAAACCCCCAGGGGGAGTTATTTTGGTCCCCATCTGGTAGTTGAAGAACCCAAAGCTCAGACACGTTAAGACGCTTTCCCAGAGTCACACAGTCAGTAAATGGCAGAGCCACAGTTCCAACAGACAGAAGCATTGTACATACTTAGCTCCTGTGGTCTTAAATGTTGTCAGAGTTACTTTTTATGTTACAAAAATGTCTTGAGGTTTTAATGAGCCACAGGGAAATTACAGAAGTCTTCCTTTGGAAGGGCTGTTTAAGTTTGGATATATAAGTCCTTATGTTTTCTAATTATGCAGCAGGTACTTTATCATCAAGACCCTCTCTTGAGTCCATAAACATTTATTGAGCATCTACTATGAAGCCTTCATTAACTGCCAAAATCAAGATGATCTAACCCCAATGGGGAAAGGAGGGAGAGACCACCAGTTGAAGATAAGAGTGTTTACGTCCAGGAAGGGATTTCCAGAAGGTTTTCAGGGGAGGGCAATCATTTAATCCCTCCACTGGGGCTTGGGGAAAGCCAAATCTGGCTGACTTTATGAATAAGGAAAAACTCTTTCTCTCGTGAGCTGGTTTTTAGTTAGACAATGCCAACAACACAGAGGGCACTTGAAGCCAAAAGCAGGGGTAGGCTTGTCTAGGGAGACAGAACAAAGTGAGAGCTGAATGGGTCTTGAGAAACTCTCATGTTTAGAGGAGAAGCCAGAGAGGTAAGAGGAGAACCAGAGAAGGATGGAGTCACGGAAGCCGAGGGAAGAAAGTGCTGCAAGAGGGAAGGAGGGTTTAGCGGCGCTGGATGCAGCTGAGAGGTCGCGGAGGAGGAGGGCTTTGCAATGCCCATTTGACAGCATAACTGCAAGTCATCAGAAACTGCTCAGAGAGGGCTGGGGAGAGCCCGACTCCCCCGGAGTCTGGAGGGCACAGGAGGCTGGGAAGAGTAGACAGTACACACAGGTGGCTTTAGGGGGAGTGTGATGTGAAGGGCTTGCTAGGGAGGGGTCTGGAAGGGGGTGTTTTCCAAGAGGGTTTTCTAGTTGGGGGTTTTGCAGACTCAATGAAGGAAGAATCTAGTAGGGATGTTAAAGACATGGGAAGGAGAAGGAATGGATGTCAGCAAAGGAGCTTTTAAAGGCAGGAAGGCTTGAGCATCATGATAGCTGATTTAAGTTAGAATATTTGATTTTAATATTTTGAGAACTTGGCCCGTCACTACAATCTTTAGCAATACAAAAGAGGCTTTCTCTCTCTGTGTAAATCAATGTCCACATGGCAGTGTGTGTGTAAACATGTTCGTGCCTGGTAAGCTGTGGTAGCTGTGTCACATCAAAGCATCTCGAAAGCTCCATGTGCTTCAACGGCTCTTTCCCAGCATCTTCACCCATGTCCCTGATGAGCATCCTTAAAGATCCCAAAGCGCGGTCCTCCACGCCTTTCCCAGCATCCTCTGGGGGCATCCTGCCGCCTCCCTGGCCACTGCAGCATTTGTTAATGCCCTCTCGGAACACTTGCTACGTCATGTTGCAGTTGTTTTCATGGCAAACTTTCTGAAAGGGTCGGTCAGTAAATGTTTCTGTCTTTGCAGGCGATATAGTCTCCGTTACAATTGCTCAGTCCTGCCTTTGTAGCGCAAAAACAGCCCTAGACAATAAGTAAGCTCGAACGTGCATGCTGCGTTCCAATAAAACTTTATTATTGACACAAATTTGAATTTCATATAATTCTCACATCACAAAGTATTATTCGTCTTTGGAATTTTTCAACCATTTTAAGATGTAAAAAGCACATACAGAACAGACAGTGGGCTGGATTTGGCCCTCGGGTGTAGATTGCCAGCCCGCCCTGGGTGGTTTCCCCTGAGGAGGGGTCTGTAACCTCCTGGTGGTACTGTCCCTCCTTCCAGCCCAGAGAGAAGGAGAAGGATGGTGAGGGACCTGTTAAAGCTTTTATATTTTCATTTATAGGGTGTCCCCAGTGGTAAAATTCCTTTAGGCTATAGCTGAAGTTTTCTTCTGGTGTTCTCTTAGGGATCTTGGGGGACGAGGTGTGTCCCCACAACGGATGATGTGACTGTCCTCTGAGAACCAAAGCGTCTTTTCCAATATTAATTGGGTTCCAAGTAATTAAGTTCAGACATTTCCTCAGTAGGAGACTAACTCCTTTTCTCCTCCAATTCCCCCATAAATGTAGTATAGAAGTGGAGAATAACATTTTAGTCTTTACGCCTTGTGCTTTACCAAGGATTAAAACCAAACCAAACCCACCTTACCTAAATATGCAGAACAGCTCCTCTCTGTAAGAGCTTTGGTTCTCTCCTGAGCGAGGCCTCCAGGTAGCTGGTGTGTGGGGTGTGAGTGCCCTCAGAGTCACACTTCTCCCCGCTTCTCCCCTCTGTCAGCTTCCCACACCGCACTGGGTGGAGCTGGATGACGGGCCCTGGCGTCTGCATTTCCCATCAGGGAAGAACCCAGCCTTGCTCATCTTCATTCTCTCACCTGTGAAGGGAGAGCACCATGACTTTTCCCTGCCTCCCTCCCTCCCAGGATGAGTTAGATTAGAAAATTCCAGAAAAACAATACATAATTTTTTTTTTAGTAATTTTTTTGCTGTAAGTATACTAAAAACCCTTTTTATATTGACAAATTATTCCTTGTTTCTCTGAAATTCAGATCTAACTGGGCGTCCTGTGTTTTTATTTGCTAAATCTGGCCACGCTATGTGGGGATCAAAGTCACTCACGGTAGGTGTAGGTCCTGCAAAACCACCCCACCTTCATCGGTTCTGTATAATTCATGAGACTTTTATTAGTTTCTACTCTGTTCTCTTTCTCTTAGTTTTCCACCTCTCTTGTTCCTCTGCTTAGGTTCTGTGAAGACGCTAGAAGGGAGAAACCGAGCACGCCCTGTGTATTGGCTGTGTCTGAGAGCTTTCACGGGGAGGTGCACAGAGCGCTCCCCGTCTTATCAATTCCATTCTCCCAGGGCCCTGAGGTGGGTAGTTTAATCTTCATTTGGGGGAAAAGAAAACTGAGCCTCTGAGAAGGTCCGGAACCCTCCAAGGCCGCTTGGGTGGAAAGTGGAGGTGCTGCAGTGTGGAATCAGGAAGGGCTGCTTCCAGGGCCGAGCTCTGTGTGGCCCACGAAACCGGGAGGCAGGCAGCAGGGGGTGGGGTCCCTGCGAGGAGGGTCGGACCCTAAAGGAATGGGACCAAGCTCTGCGAGACCACAACTCCCGGAGGAGAGCGGCGTTGCTGAGAGCTGCCAGGAGGTATTTAGGAGGGAAAATCGCCACAATCTGTCAAGAAGTGACTGGCCAGGAAGTGGGAGTCGAAGCTTCTTTGGTGGGGTGATTGTGAGGGGTCAGAGGCAACTTCTCCCAGTGAGCCCCGAAACCAGAGCCGTTGAAGTCGACTCCCTCTGATACTGACCCCCCGAACCTTGGTTCACTCTTTGCCTGAGAACCCCTGCGGCCAATGACAGCTAAAGATGTGAGCTAAATTCTTCCACATTTCAGAAAGCTTGGGAGGTCACATCTGGGGTGCCACGAAGCAGAGGCAACTGGAATGTGATATGAGATGAGGAAATATATCTCCCTCCTGGCTCCTGTGATCCCCTGGAGAAGTTTTTGGACACAGATCATTATTGATCTATTGGAAGTGTCTTCAACAATATCAAGGAGGGGTGGGGGGACCAGGATGCCAAATGGTTGATGTGTCTGCACGAGCAGTCTTCATGATTGACACCCAGTCCTGCTGCCAAGGCAAACGCACGGCCGTGCCCATTCAACTCAGCCTAAATATGGATGTCTATCGAAGAACCCATTAAAGGACTCGGGGTTCGGAGACATAAGATAAGATGAGATAAGCTCCTAAATTTCTTCTTTTAAAATATGCAGAGAAACACGAGTTGAAAATACCAAGTGCTCATGGTGACTATGAGGAATTGACAAACATCTTGGAATTCAAAATTAATGCTTTAAACTTTAGGCTTCTTTGGCAATCGATACATACACAAAACTCCCATTAGTGTTCACAGGGGTTAAAACATGCATATCAACAGCAGACCATTTATTTCCAAGTCGCCGACGCTGGGTGGGATGCGGGCTCTCTTCTGTGGAAGATGGGCACCGTGTAGAGAGGAGGGCAGCTTGCCACGGAATTTCATACCATTAAGACTGAAGCGGTTTAGTTGCAGATTTCTTCCCACTGACTACATTTTTATCCCAGGCAGACCTCCCCTAAATCCATCTATTTCTCCAGCTGACAGCAATCCAGGGAGACGCCAGAGTCTGGAACTTCGTATGCTCTCCCTGACCCGTGACCAAGTTCAGGTGGCTGTGCCTCCTTTCCGCTTCTGTCTGAGCCTGCCATTCTTGATAGGAAGTCCCTCCAAAGGAGGGGCCAGGGACAATGAGTCACCCTCTGCCCACCCCCGGACCTCTGACACACAGCCTATAATTTATCATGAAAGGTTACCAGGCTTGGCTCTCCCCCTCGATTATTAATCAGATCGTTTTGGCAGGTTGGATTTCGTTCCCTATAAATATTCATTACGTTTGGGCTGCTTTATAAACAGTTAAATTTCCTTCTGTTTTTAGAGGAAAACTTTGTATCATCTTGCCTTCTTGTCAGTCCTGGCTGTGGCATAAAGTAGGTGAATGTCTTATCAAAAATACGGATCCTATTCTCAGCAGCAGGATGTGTTTTAGTGGTCACAAGACACCTGTGTGAATTCGTAGACCTGGGAGCCGGCAGATGCTCCCAGCTACAGACAAGTATTCCTCCCAGAGGGGCTGGAGTTCTCTTTATGAAGATACATTTTTTAAAATTAGGAACTATTTCAAGTATTCTGAAAGAATAGAGAATAATAGACAAATACTTATATTCTTGCCATCTTTATAAAATTTCGACATCATAGATGAAACGGAAGACCCCGTGTGCTTCTCTGTGATCCCAACCCCTCCCTCCACTCAAAGGTTGGCCCCTTGTATGAATTTAGTGTTTATCTTTCGTAAGCATGTTTTTATACTTTTATGACATATTTATCTATCTATAAATGTTATCTATGATAGTAGTTTGCAGATTAAAAAAATATATACGGTGTCATTTTCACTCAACATTATCTTTTTGAGATTGCATATAAAGCTGTATTTCATTTACTTTGTTTACCTGGTGTTCTCTCATTGTAGGAATCAACACAATTTATCCATTCTCCTATTGATGAATGTTTAGCTTGTTTCCCGTTTTTCGTCATAACCAGTAACGTGGTCGTAGACGGTCTTGTATGTGTCTCGTTCAAACTCTTGTCCATGTGAGCAAGAGTTTCTACCCAGAAATCGCATTGCTCAGTCACAGGGGCAAGAGTTTTCAACTCTGTTAGATATTCCTAAATTACTTTCCAAAATTAGGTGCCCTTGTACATTCCAGCTAGGGGGTATGAAAGTTCTTTTTTTCCCCTTCATGTTTGATCAACAGTCGTAATTGCCGAATTTAAAAATGTTGGCCAGTCTCACGGATTTGAGTTGGTTGCTCATTGTTCTGATCTGCACTTCCCTAATTATGCGCAAGGCAGAGCGTCTTGTCTATATTTATTGGTCATTTAGTTTCCTCTTCTGAAAACTGCCTGTTCAGATTATTTAGTCATTTTTCTGTTGGAATGTCTGTTTTTTTGGTATTGATTTGAAAAAATTAAAAAATATGTGTATTTGGGTATAATAATTTATTTTTTATGCACATTGCAAATACTTTCTTTCAGTCTATGGCTTATTTTTTTTTTACTGTGTCTTTTGATGAGCAGATATTTTAATATCAATAATGTCAAAATTATTAATATTTTAATTAACATCTTATGCTTTTTATATTTGTTTAAGAAACCTTTCTTTGCCATAAGATCCTAAAGATATTCTACTGAACATTACTATAAAAATGAAAGCATTCGTTTTTTACATTAAGGGCTTAAATCCATCTGTGATGCATTCAAATGTATAGAGTAAAGTAAGGGTCGAATTTTACATTTTTTTATGGATAACCAGTTGTCACAGCTTCATTTATTGAGTAGTCCTTCATTTCACTATTGTCATTAAGATATTTTTATTGTAAATTTTACCATACAAACAGGAAGTAGACAGCCCCCCCTACACCCACAATTAAGGATTTTGATTAGACAATAAGGCAAAATAATAAACTATCAGCCATGTTATGACATAGAACATTTCCAATATGTCCAAACATTTCTGTTTCTGTGGGCCACTCTCTGATCTTATCCCCTTCCTTCATTCCTCTCAGTTTTTGTGATGCTCAGTCTCTTGGATTTCTTTGCTGTTTTCCACATGTATATGTACCCTTAACAATATGTTCTTTAGCTTTTCCTTTCTTTCAACTTTATATAAATGGAAATATACTATATGTATTATTTTCTTACTTTCATTCTCTTCTGTTGGTCTTTTGTCTTTCCCTGTGGCAAGAATCTATTGTCTTATGTAACCTAATTTTGTAACAGCCTTGATATCTGGGAGAGCAAGTCTCTTCACGTTGTTTATTTTCTTCAGCATTCTCTTGACTAGTTTTGACCCTTTGCTCTTTGATTTGAGTTTTAAGATAAGCTTGTAAAGTTCCATGACACGTCCTGTTGGCATTGTAATTACATTGACTTTAGAGATCAGTCTTGGCAGATCTGACATATTTATGACATAGAGTATTCTAATTCATGTCCGTGATACGTCTTCTCATTTATTTAGGTCTTGTTTTATATCCTTTGATAACATTTAGTCCTCTGCTCATATAAGTCTTTTTTAAGTTTGTTTCCAAGAACTTTTTTTATTTTGTTGTTATTGTGAATGGGAACTTTGACATTTTTATTGTGTAATGTGTTGTTTGGTGATGGACATGCTGTTGGTTTCTGTTTATTTATGTGGTTATCCATGGCAGCTATAAAAAAGTATTGCAAACGGAGTGGCTTAAAATAACATAAATTTATTCCTGTACAGTTTTGTAGCTCAGAAGTCTGACAGGTCTCACTGGACTCAAATGAAGATGTCAATATGGTTGCATTCCTCTCTGACGTCTCTGGGGAGAATGCATTTCCTTGACTTTTCCCACTCTCTAGAGGCCATTCAAATTCCTTGGCCCATGGTCATCTTCGTCCATCTTCAAAGCCAGCAATATTGCATCTCTCTGACCCTCCTTTCATTGTTACAACTCTACTTTTAATGACTCATGGGGTGGGTTGGGCCCCCCTTGGATACTCTCTCCATCTCCAGGTCCTTACCCTTAATCACATCTGCAAAGTCCAGTTTGCCACGTAAGGTAGCATAGTCACAAGTCCTGGGAATTAGGATGGGGACGTCTTTGGGGGCCATTATTTTGCCTACTACAGTTTGATATCTAGTGACTGTGCTGAACTTTCACTATTTCTAATATTTGTCCATAGATTTTTCTTGAATTTATAAAGGGACTATCATATCATCTCTTCCTTTGCTATTTCTAAAACATTAATTTATTTTTCTTCTCTTACTGCATTGGCTAGACCCTCCAGAACAGTATTAAATATAAGTAGTAATAGTAGGCAGCCTTGTGTTGTCCTCAGTTTTAAGGAGACTTTCTAGAGTCTCATGTGATGTTTGTGTGATGTATGTAATATGTTGTTGACAACCTATTTGTCAGGTTATGGAAATTCCTTATTATTTATTGTTCATAGTTTACAGATACTGTGATTGCAGATTTGTTTATTTATCTTTATAATGTTGCCAGTTTGGACTTGACGTTATATTTTGGAGCTATGCTGTTAGGAGTGTACACAGTTATAATTGCTTATACCTTCCTGGTGAATTTTTTTTCTATGATATAGTGTCATTTTTTATAGGAATTGATACTTTCTGGCTTAAATTGCATTTTATTTTATATTAACGTAATGAACCCCTATTTACTTTCAGATAATATGTGTGTGTTATATCGTTTTCTTTATTTTCAGTTTATCTGTGTGGATATTTCTTATGTGTCTTCCTTATAAGTTACTTATACCTAGATTTCTTAAAAATCCAATCAGATAACATCTTTTAATAGGTAAAACTTACTTATTAATATTTATTGTAATTAATTAACATTTTTTGTCTTATATTTACCATTTTATTTTATTTTTTGTTAATATCAATTTCTTTCCTGTTTTCTTCTTCTTTTTTTTTTTTTTTGGTTTGTTTGTTTCTTCTTTCTTTTCCCCCTATTTCTTTGTCTTCTTTATCCTTTCATTTCTTTGAAAATTGATTAAATTTTTTATGGTAAATTTTTCCCCTTCTACTTTGGAAGCTAGATTGTATTTCTTTTCTTTTGGTGATTATCCTTAAAATTTTAAAATATTTAGCTAAAAATTTTGTAACAAAGTCTGGAATTGTTCAGTATCTCTCTTTTCTCTCTTCTGACCACAGAAAGGACCTTAGCATATGTGGAACAAGTCCCCATCTTGTGTACTGTTTTTACAGCTTGTTTAACCACTCTCTTTTAGTACAAAAAGTTATTTTTTAAGTTAATAGTTAAATTTACTCTTCTATTTTCTCAGTTGCGTTGCTCTTTTTTGCTTCTCATTTTTCATAAGTTTCTTTTGCATTTACTTTTTCCCCCCTGACTGCATGCTGTCATAGTTCTTTAATTGGAATCTGTATGTTGTAAATTCACTAAATCTTTGTATACACTAAAATGTCTTGTGCCAGCCCCAGTGGCCTAGTGGTTAAGTTTGGTGCACTCCACTTCAGCAGCCTGGGTTCAGTTCCCACTTACACCACTTGTCTGTCAGTGGCCATGCTGTGGAGGTGGCTCAAATGCAATAAGAGGAAGATTGGCAGTGGATGTTAGCTCAGGTCAAATCTTCCTCAGCAAAAAAAAAAAAAAAAAAAAAGAGGTCTTTATTTTGCTTTCATTCTGTTTTTATGGTTGTAGTTTTTTATTGTGATAAAATTTTCATAACAAAATTTACCATTTTAAGCATTTTTAAGTGTATAGTTCAGTGGCATACTTACATTCACATTGTTGTGCGACCATCACCACCATCCATCTCCAGCACTTTTTCATATTCCCAAACTGCAACTCTTTACCTGTTAACAATAATTTTCCATTCCCTCTTCCGCTTCCCCCCAGCAACCACCATTCTGCTTCCTGTCTCTATGAATTTGACTACTCTAGATTCCTCAAGAAAGGAACTTATTTCACTTAGTATAATGTCTTCAAGGTTCATCCGTGTTGTAGCATGTGTCAGAGTTTCAATCCTTTTTGAGTCTGAATAATATTTCATTGCATGTATATACGAAATTTTGCGTATCCATTCACGGACACTTGGGTTACTCCCATGTTTTGGCTATTGTGAATAATACTCCTATGAACATGGGTATTTGAATATCTGTTCAAGTCCCTGCTTTCAGTTCTTTTGGGTATATACTCAGAAGTAGAATTGCTGGATCAGGTGATAATTCTGTTTCATTTTTTGAGGAACTGCCATATGTTTTTTCCACGGTGGCTGTACCGTTTTACATTCCCACCAGCAATGCATCAAGGTTCCAGTTTCTCTACATCCTTGCCAACACTTTTTTCTTTCTTTCTTTTCTTTCTCTCTCTCCCTCTCTCTCTTGCTCTCTCTCTCCCTTTCCTCCTTTCCTTTCTTTTCTTTCATAACCATCCTAATGGGCATAAAGTAGCATCTCACTGTGGTTTTGATTTACATTTCCCTAGTGATTAGTGATGTTGTACATCTTTTCATATGCTTATTGGTCATTTGTATATCTTCTTTAGAGAAAAATCTGTTTGCGTATTTGGCCATTTTTAATGGATAGTTTGTTTCTGTTGTTGACTGCTTTCACTGTTGATTGATGGATAGTTTGGTTTAAAATTCTTGGTTAAGGTTATTGTTTTTTCCCCCATCTCTTTAAAGACATTACTTCATTGCTTTCTGGGGTCTCTTGTTGCTGTTGAGAGATCTATTACTATTGTAATTATCATTCCTTTATAGATAATCTCTTTTTTTTTCTGGAAGCTTTTGAGATTGTTTCCTTGTTTTCAATGTTCTGAATTTC
The DNA here is from genome assembly GCF_041296265.1 of Equus caballus. NCBI lineage: Eukaryota > Metazoa > Chordata > Mammalia > Perissodactyla > Equidae > Equus > Equus caballus. The sequence continues at coordinate 4,985,461 of NC_091684.1, forward strand.
ATTATGCTATCTAGGCATAGATTGTTTTTGTTTATTCTGATCAATCTCTCTTGCTATCTGAGGACTCATGTCATTCTTCAGTTGTTTAAAATTTTTGGCTATTATTGATTTAAAATTCTCAAATATCACTCCTCCCCTATTATCAGCTTCAAGAGCACCAATTTGATAAATCTCGGAGCCTCTCAATCTATTCTCCCTGCCTCTTAACAGGTTTTCATATGTTTAAAAAAATTGCCACCAGAGCCAGCCCTGATGGCAAACGGTTAAAGTATGGTGCCCTCTACTTTGGTGGCCCAGGTTCAGTTCCCAGGCATGGCACCACACCACGCATCCTTCAGTAGCCACACTGTGGCAGCAGCTCACATAGAAGAATTAGAAGAATTTACAACTATACACAAGGATGTACTGAGGCTTTGGAGAGGGAAAGGAAGAAAAAGGAGGAAGATTGGTAGCAGATGTTAGCTTAGGGTGATCTTCCCCTGCCAAAAAAAAAAAGAAAAATTACACCACTCTTTGCACTTGGTGTGATCCTCAGCTCTAACTTCCATTTTAGTCTTTGCTTTGGACTGTGTTCCCCTTAGAGCTTATCCCATCTTGTGCATTTAAAACAATTTTAGTGACTCTCTATTGCATTTTTAATATGTTATAATTGGTTCTCTTCCATATGCATCTGTTCTTATTTCTTTTATTTCTTTTTTGTTCATAATTTAAAATTATTTATGGAGGTGTTAGATGTTTTGCTTATCCCTTTAACATTTTAAACATACTCATTTTAAAGTCTTTGCTAAGCTCTTCTGTAGACTCAATTGTATCTGCAATGACTTCATGCTACGTCTGAATTATGCGTCTTTCTTTGAGCTTTGTTTTCTGTCTTCTGGAATTTTGTTGTGTGGGCTCCGTTTGAATGGGAGGGTTCATGTTTTAGAGGATGTGTTCATATTTTCTCACTCTCTCTCTCCTCTTTCCTGCCTCCCTCGTGTTTTGGTGGTTGCCTGCACGCGGCTCCCATCTCTTCAGTGCAGAACTGGGACTTGTGCTCAGCTCTGGTATTGGGCGTATTCCTGATGCAGTCTTAAAGCCAGTGAGAGGCCAGATCTGACCTTGACCTCTTTCAGCCTCCTTCTGTGCGTGGGGGGTGAGGTGGAGCCCACCCCACCCCCACCTTCAACAATAATGATTTTAGCTTGATTTATCTGTTTCTGATGAAGCTCCGTAGTCTTTTCATCCCATTGGTGTGTGACTCCCTGATGCCCCTGCCTGCTTCTAGGCACAGAGCCCCACCAGCTTGCCGCCGCCCTCGCCATCTTGTGTTCTGTTCCTCTTGGGGTCCATCCAATGTTTATTTGTATTCGAGCCTGGCTATGTTGTTTCGGTTTTGTCTAGAGCATGAAAATGCTGTTTCATTTAGTTCCTTGCAGTAGGCAGCACACACCGGTGGGTGCTCTTTATTTGCTCAACGTTCATCCCGTTAATTTAGTCTCTGAAGTTGAATTTGATATTCAAGTTGTCTTTTTTGTATGAGAAATATCTAAATTTGGCATGTTTCATTGCTGCATTCCTGAGGGTCATTTATACCCATCTGTATTTACTTCTGGGTATGGCTTTTGGAAAAAAACGCATGAACGTGCATCCATTTGCATGAACCCATCCACAGCACCTCCCTACAACATTGGCTTCACGGGTTCCACAGTGTGGATCTTCTCTGACAGTTCATTCGCCTACCGAATACCTCTTGAGTCCATGCCATGTACACATGAGTGCTGCTGTCCTGCAGTCCTGCTGCCCAAGGTGTGGTCTGGTGACCAGCAGCCTCGGTGTGGTCTGGGAGCATGTGAGAAATGCAAAAGCTCAGGCCCCTCCCCAGACCTACTGAACCAGAACCTGCATTTTTGACAATATTTCCAGGTGATTTTCATGAACATGAGGGTTTGAGAAGCACTGCCTTAAGGTTAGTGAGGGTAACCATACGCCCTGGCGCAATAATCTGGGGGCTCCTATTCACTCTACACTTATCCTCATTTAGACAATAGATTATGTGGTTACCCTCGATATAATGAACTTTGTATACTTCATCCTCTAAATTCTAAAGAGTCCAACGAAAACAGCCCTGAGTCATTCTGAGAACAAGTAGGGACAGAGAGAGTTTGTAGTGGCATATAGGGATATTTGAGGGAATTATTGGTGAAATAAATGCATTTCATATTGTGCTTATGCTTAAAAAAACCAAAGCAGAAAGCTCTCAGCCTGCTCTGCCAGCAACCACGGAGTTGGGCTCTGTTCTCTCACCAGGTGTTCTCAGCTTTACCTTTGGCCCATGAACTGGGAGGTGCTGGAGCTCATAAGGGGCTTGTCAGTTTGTTTCTGAACCAGCAGCTAGGCACCCTGCCCATTTGAAGAGGGCAGGCCCAGAGCGTTCCCTCCATCCAGAGCAATAGCCTCCAGGGTGCTAGGTTCTATCGCTTAGTGAAACTTTACACCACAGCGTCTGTATGAGTTCCCTGGAGCTGATGTAACAAATTATCACAAACCAGGTGGCTTAAACCAACAAGAATTTATTCTCTAACAGTCTGGAGGCCAGAAGTCTGAGATCAGTATCCATGGGCTGCAACGAAGGTGTCGTCGGCAGGGCCACACTCCCTCCAGACGCTCTCGGGGAAGATCCTTACTTGTCTCTTCCAGCTTCTGGTGGTGGCAGGCATTCCTTAGCTTGTGGCTGCATCACTCCAATCTTTGCCTCTGTTTTTACATGGCCTCCTTCTTCTCTGTGTCAAATCTCCCTCTGGCTCAATATAGGACACTTGTGATTACTTTTAGGGCCCACCCAGATAATCTAGGATAATCTCCCCACTTCAAGATCCTTAATTTAATCATATCTGAAAGTCAGTTTTAATCACATTCACAGGTTTCAGGGATTAACACATCTTTCGGGGACCTTTTTCCAGCCTACCACAGCATCCAAAAGAAAGTGTGTTGTGGTGCCAGACAAATCAAATGGGACATTTCTCCCCCTGAAGAGAGGATATATTAAGATATTTTTCTGAAACAAAGAGATTGTTGAGTATTTTAATACTGGCCCCTGTTCTGCTCGTGTAGGTTCTTCGTTACCACTTGTTGAGCACCTGGTTTGTCCCAGGAGCGTCATGTACCTTATCTCCTTGTGCAGTGTTATCCTCATTTTGCAGGTAAGAGGACGCAGGTTTGGGGCAGTTCAGTGACTTGCCCATCTTATCCTGTAAGAGGTGTGGCAGAGTGGTTTCTAAGTGGTGGCTGTCCCCGCTAGGCAGGGGCTTTTACTTGCCCAACTAGAAAAGGCAAATGGTATTTCCTGTGGTGGAGGGGTGGAGGGAGAGGCCTATGTGTTTAATGTCAAAGCTGGACTAGAAGCTGGAGGACTGAGATTCAGGACCCAGCTGGTGAAGGGGCTGGTTTGGGGGCCTCACACAATTCCTCCTTTCCCTCGTTTGTGTGTTGTCACCTCTGAACTCAGGGTTTTGTTCAGGGGACTCGTCTTAAAGTGCATTTAGTTGTAAGGAGAAAGGCTTCTCAAGGGGCACTTAGCAAGCACGGCATGGAGGGGCCTGCATGCGTCCTGGATGGGGCAGGGGCATGCCCTGGCCCCACAGATTCCCTTTCTCACCTGCTGCCGACGGTTGAGCCATTTGTGTCAGAAAGCAATCCCGCTGCCTTTCTGGTCTCCATGGATGGTTGCTGAGTCTTGGCAGTTGTACGTTTCAAACCACACCCCTCCTTCTAGGAGGTAGGACTTTGGTGGGGCGCTCTGCTCCCATCGTCCCAGGGTTACGGGGATTAGTTGAGCTCCCCTGAGAGCAGGAATTGGGGCAGGTTAAATTGGGGAGGATTGCAAAGGACACATTTCAGGGCTGGTGGTTTGGGTACATCCCTTGAGGGCAGACATGTGGATACTACTCAGTAAATGCAATTTCACCTTTGTTATTCCAGGTGCACCAGATGAAGACCAATGCTAAATTATGTGGCTTAATTTAAAACAGAAAGTGTGAGCGTCTAGGGCCTAGGGCTGTGTGTATCGATTTCAGATTCTAGGTTCCAGCGTGTTCAGGCTGGGTGGGCAGTGGGTGAGAGTTGGGGGCGTTCTCTCCATTGGGGTAAAAGGCTCAGGGCTGGGAGGAGGGGAGGAGGCAGGCTCCCCTCCATGACCCTGCCTGAGACGCCAGTTCGGGTGCCCCTTTGCCCCTTATCTTCCTTCTGGGGAGGCACACCCTGTGCTGCCTGTCCTCTGAGCTCCTGAGTGCACGCCTCTTCAGTTCCACATTTCCAGGCGCACTGTCCATCACCGCTCAGAGGGCTGAGCACACGGCCAGGGTGCACCGAAGGCCAGAGCCTGATGGTGGGAGGGGAAGGCCATGCATTGCCGCATCGGTCTCCTGCCTCCTCCACTGGCAAGCTGAGCGCCTTGGAGCCGTCTCCTCGGAAGCCTGGCAGAGGGAGCTGCTCCCCCTCCGAGGATGGTGTGGGTTATGAATTGTGTAACCCTGGAGAAGAGTTCACTTGATCATGGTGTTTTACACTTTTCTCTGCAGAACGTTGGTGACTTAATTAACCTACTTGTAGCTGTAGCAGCTGAAAGATACATTTCCCGATGCATCTACATCTCCTTCTCAGTCATCATATACTTAAATTGCAAATTCTCATGAACTGTAACCCAGTGTCTTATGGCTCTTGATTCTACATTTCCCTGTAGATCTTCTATCTTCAAATGTGTCAAAGTTAGAGTATGTGGCTGTTAGAAAAAGGTATAGCTATATTAAACCACACAAAAAACCTCCATTGAAATAATGTTAAGAATATGGCTTAATACTCCTAATGACAGACAATTCCAGGTTTGGTTTCAAAGCCTGTTATTTACCCAGTGCCACGGTGCCCAGGTGTGGGAGAACAGGGGTCGGACACGTTAGCTAGGGGGATGCGCTTATCATTGATACGCTCCTGTGCTCGTTTGCAAACAACGTGAGATGATTCCATGCACTTCCTTGTTTGCCTTCTTTTATAGAATCCTCGCTTCCCTCCCCATGTGCTCATTCTTTCTCTCTCCATCTCCAGGAGTCCCTCCACCCATAACTTTAGAAAAGATTATCTTATGACTTAACACATTTTAAAAATTTAGAAATAATTTGAGGATAGAGAATCACAGAATTATGATCAAACCCAGTAATGATTAATTTGTGTATGATTGTTTTCCCTTAAGAAAGTCAAGAAAGTCCCCTCCCCCTGAAAAGAGTACACATTTGATTCTTTTGAGCTCAAAAAGTTGTATCATAAGCACATTTTTTATGGCTAAAAATTGGGGTTTACAAAGGGAAAATGACAAGCCTGTAATTGGCATACTTGGTATGAAAGTTTGCTTGCCTATAAGAGATTCATGTTTGTAATTTCATTTTAGGAAAACATTCTAAGCATCCGGAGAAACCACAGGAGGGCAAGGGCTGTGGGAACTCTCTTTCCAGAACCACCTGGTTTCAGATTCACCCATAAAAATGGAACCACATGGAGTTTTATCCCAGTGTTCTGAGATCCATGGGCGTTTTCACCCAACTGGAGATGAAATTCAAAGTGCAAACATTTGGGAGCTGACATTTTCTGAATATATTCACCATTGTATTATACTAATCTTTTTTTTTTTTTTTTTGGTCTCTATTCTGAGTTCCTAATTAGGCCTGTGTCATGCTTGGCTCCTTTGTATGCATGTGCGCTTGATGTCGGTGGGGCTTACCACAGCCTGAAACATCTCACTACGCAAAGAAGACAGTGATGTACAATTAACTGGCTCTTAAATCTGTACGTGGGCAGAGCCTCAGCCCAGCCTGGCTTTTTCTCTGTCATCTTCTCATTCCTTCTCTCTCTCTCTCCTCTTGTCTTGGTGTATCACCACAAAATTTCCTGCATTGAATCTCTTCTCTCTCTGTTGGATGAGGACAGGTGCAAAGATCTTTGCTTTGACTGGAGGAAACTTTTTTTTTGGCTTTATATGGTAAATGGAAAACTTGTACAACATACTTGTAAAATGAGAAGTAAAAGCTTGTTTTCCATGCACACCCGTGTGTATGTGAGAGCTTTTCATTCAATCTGCCCGTCTGTCTCTTTTTGTCATTCTGAACAAAGAGGGTCTTGCTATACATCCTGCTTTGCACACTTGCCTCCCTCCCCCTCGCTTGGACATTACTCCTTGTGAGCCCACTGTCCTGATGGCTGCATGGTCTGCACAGTATGAGTGCAGCGGGATTGTCTCTGTCCCAGGCCCCTCCTGATGGGCACTTAGGTTATTTCCAGACCTCACCTCTGTAAAGCTGCTGCCGTGGGCCTCTCTGCTCCCTATCTGGGTGCACTTGTGAGATTGTTTCTGTAGGATGCATTTGTACAAATGGAGTAGTGGGTCAGAGGGCTGTGCGAAGCAATGCTCCTTTAAGGGTTTGAATTGTAAGACGATCTGCCTTGAGGATTTGAGGGACAAGCGTTTGTTGAACTAGGCTCTGTGGTGTACTGTTAATATCGTCTCATTTAATCCTTGCTGTAGTCCCATCTCATCCAATTCTTAGTGTGGTCCCAGTACTGTGGTACTGTGGTATTATTTTCTTTTTATAGATGATGAACCTGAGGTTCAGTAACTTGTCTCAGGCACAGAACTGGGAAGCAGCTGTCCTGTTCCTGGAACCCCAACTTTTCATGCCACGTTTGTCCAGAGCTCTTTCTCCAACCCAACCTGTCTTTGCTGATGGCTGTGTATGTTTAAGCAACATTCTGTTAAGCAACAGCCAATGGTGCCCATCTGATAAGGGTAATGGTCCTTATCAGGGGCTCCATGGAAATTCTCATCCGTGGAAAGATCCTATGACCAGAGTTACTTTCTAACAGCAAAATTACGTTCAGCATCGTCATTCTTTCTCTTGCTTACATCCTCGGTGACTTAGTGTATGAAATGAGAGTTGTCCATAACACCATGTCCTGTAGATTTATCTTAACGACATGTGCCCACAGGAGTGTGTCCCGGCTTTGACCTCCTGAGAGCTGGGGGTCCCAGGCCCCAGGTGCTGTGTGCTCAGCTGGGCGCAGCCTGCATGCACCAGAATTCTTTTGGGCAAATGTCTTTTTCTCTCTGGCTGTGGCCTGGTGTCCTGGGTGACTTGGGGTTTGAAGCAGCAGGAGCTTTTGGTTTGGAGCGAGTGGGTGGCCTGAGATGAACGTTGGAGGAGGGTACACAGTGGGACAGTCAGCATGGCGCCAGAAACACACTGGCAGACGGAGAAGGTCTGGTCCCCATCCTAATGTTCTTTCTGGGATTCCTGCAGCAAAAGCAAAGTCCTGCAAAACATTTATTGGTAGAGACAAGATTGAGGATGATGACACACACAGGGTGGCTCAGGGGGATGAGGAGACTGAGGAAGCACCCTCTGTCCTAGCCCTCGGCATGCCCAGAGGCCTGGGTTGGCATCCCCAGAGACCCACTGCCTGGTGCTCTGGGCCTCCCAGCTCTTCCAGAGGGCTATCCCGTTCTCCCTGTTGGCCTGTACCTCACAGCCAGGGCTCTCAGGTGACGAGGTCTGATGGGGAAGTGGATGCCCCCACCCAACTTGGAGCCCACAAGTGTCAGAGGCTCAGGCCAGGTCCTCTTAGCTGGTCGGTCACTTTAACACCCAGCCTGTCCATGGCTGCCCTTTTGAGCACTGATATTTGCCTCAGTAAGTTTTGGCCCCATGTGGCACAGCGGACACCTTTGTGAAGAAAAACTGTCCATTAGGAAGCAAACCCAGGATGAGGTGGCCTGTTGACATGAGTGATGCTGACAGGAGCCACTTACAGAGAAACGCTGGAAGCTGGGCCCTCTCCCTGTCCTCCTTTCAGCCAAAGTATCACCAGATGCCAGAGGCTGAAGGCAGCTCAATTCCATTCATCTCACCCTCCCATTCATTTACAGATTTTTATTGAGTACCCACTCTGTGCTGGGCTGGGCATGTGCAGGTCAGTAAGATAAGACCTCCACCTTCAAGAGGTTCCTAGGAGATTGGGTGGCGGCCACACTGTGGACCAGTGGAGCTGCTACAGCGAGTGGGGGTGGGGGTACCTAGGGAGCTTGGGGCATCAGGTTGGCTGGAGGGTGGGCAGTCTCCTGGGGCAGGTGGTCCTCGTGCTGTAGTTCATCCTAACGGTTAATAGGAGACTGGCGCCTCTCCCAACACTGAAGGCCCAGCACAGGACACTCTTTAAGGATCGTTTCCATTCTAAGAATTTATGACACCAGAAAACAGCACCTCAGGAGCAACTGACAAACTAGATAGCACCAGGGCTTAAAATGAATATGCAGATAAAAGATAAAGCTGAAAACAAAGGTGAATGCCCATTCACCCATAGGCCCTCACCGCCTGCGCCATTGACTGACAGCAAAGTAACAGGCATCGAAAAAGAGCATCTGGAGAGGGGAGGTCGCTTGAGTGTTTAAAATTGAACCTTCTAATAGAAGTGGCTAAGAAAAGCCCTTTCCAGCTTGACGCATTGCTTCTCGAAGCCTTTATTGGAGAGACATTGTTGATAATGTAGTTCCTGTTTCAGAGAGCAGAGAGTTCTAGCCTAATGGGCAGAATTAACCTTCTCTCTTTCCTTTTTTTCCAGATTCATCGTAATCAAGTGCACATATATTTGTCTCTTCTCCTTAAAAAGCCATTATATTAAATTTTTTTTGGCCATTGTACTGTCTTTTCCACGAATCAAACAATTTTTAATAATCAGTGTTAGGAGCTTAAGATAATATTGGTTGAATTTTTCATGTTCAAAGGCAAGTTTCAGTCTTTAATATCCACCAAACTTCAATTAATTTATTTCCTCTTTAAGCACCTAAAGGCAATCTGAATCATTTTCACTGTCATGTGACGTCCCTAAACAATGTTTTATGAGGCTGAGTTTAGTTAGTGGTTGATAGATTCAGACTTAGTGAAGGCGAGCACATGGGCAGCTCCTCGTTTAGAAATGTGTGTTTATTATCAGTTTAATGCGGCTGGAACTCCTTCCTCACTCTCAGAAACCCTTTATGACTCCTAATTAAAGTCTTTGTCTGAACACAAAATAATTAATACATAAAATGAAGCCACAGGAAAGAAGCAACTGTGGAATAGTCACTTGGTTGTGGCGCAAGCAGTATTTAATCATTAGAGTAACGCGGTGTTTGCGCTTTTGGAAAGAAAATAAGGCACAGACTTCATGTTTATCTAACACTTTGACTGGTTCTTCTTGGAGTATGAAATGAATCTTACGGAGCGCCGCAACAGTAAATCATGTGTTCTGAAAATTACTGGGTCTTAAACAGTAGTGTCATTTTAAACCTAAATAGTTTCGTGGTGCTCCAGCATATAAAACTGACCTCTTAGAACAACATCGACTGTTTACACTGAAAGACAAGTAAAGGAAATAAAAACAAGACATAAAATATAGTGCTGCCAGGATGCCATTTATTCTGGTTTGGTTTCGGCTTGAAATCCGACGCTGATGGGCACAGGAATGTTTAGTGCCACCGAAGAGAGGTCTGTGTTTGTACCCCACAGGTCACGCTGGCCTCTTCGGCCCTGTGAAGGCTTCTGCAAAGCTCCGCCAGCTTTTCAGAGTGGGCTGAGAAGTCACTGGTCCCAAAAGGTGGAGATATGTCCATATGAAAGGAGATCTGATTAGTGGGCATGTGAGGGCAGAGCGAAAATTCGCGGCAGGTTCTTTTTACAGGAACTGTAAATAAAGGTGACTGGCTGGCCCAAGGGATTGGTCACGGGCTAAGGAATTTTCACCTCTGGGTCACTGCTTCAAACTACACCAGGACGGAGGCAATTGCGTTCCTGAGTGTGGGGAGAAGTGAGTGTGAATGAGCAGGCACTCGGGCCAGCACTTGTGGGCTTCTGTCTGCTTCTGGCAAGGAATGCAGGCGCCCTGGAGGAGGTACACAGGGAGGGGGTAAGTGATGACAGTGGAGGGGTTGCCCATTACTCATCCTGTGACCTCTGGCTTGGGTTTGGGCTCTGGGCTAAGGAAAGTGGGGCTGAAGAGGAAGAAGAAATGGAGGAAGGAGGGAGGCCGGCAGATCTGGACCCCTGTGCTTTGCTTTGCCTTTTATGAAATGCCTCTGTATTTCATTTGCTTCCGGAGAGGCTGTTCCAAATTGTGCAGGAGGCCCGGAAAGTTCCCAGCTTGTCCTCTCCTCTGGACCCTTGGCTGCCAAGGGTACTTTGGCTCAGAGCACACCACCAGTTCCTCGTATTTTTCTAGTGATTTCTGTTGCCGAAACAGGGCCCAGGGCAAGTCCTACCATACCTCTTTTTTTTCCTCTACGCATTGTATATTCATTTGGGAAAATTCAGAACATATAGAGAAGCAGAAATTATAAAATTAAAACAAAATCACCTGTGATCCCACCACCCGCTCCTAACCACGGTTAGCATTTTTCATATCTATCTGTCCTCTGTCTATATGTTTCTCATACGATTTTCGTTACACTGTGCATGCTGTTTTAGACTTACTAGAACATGATTTTTCAATATTTTATTGAGTGTATGTGCCATAATTATGAAGCCAGTCCCCTACTGTTGGACATTTAGGTTGTTTCCAATTTCATGCTGTCCTAAAGTCCCAAGCTATCTTGACTCATCGTGGAGGGCATCGTCTGTTCTCCCTGGGTTCTCCCTGGGGGAGCCCATCTGTGCCATGGCTCTAGCTCCCCTACCCTGGCTGCTCTTGCCCATCATGCACCCCAGGGCTCCTGTTCATCTCACTCCACTCAGCCTGCCACTGCAGCTCTGGAAGGAACACAGGGCATCTCCTTCCCCACCCGCCCATCCACTTCAGCAAGCAAGTCTTCACACTCACTGTAGGCAGGGCACCTGGCTGGGGCATGGGGAAGACAGAGGAGACAGGGTCACCCAGCCCCAGCCCATAAGTGGCTCCCAGTGTACAGGTAGAAGGAAGATGAGACTATGATCTCAGGTTACTGCCATAAAGGAGAGGCAAGTCACATGCTGTTGGGTACAGAGGAAGAGGCTACTTGAATTTAGAGATTGAGTGGGAAGGTTTTGTGGACCGGGTGGCAGTTCACCTGAGCTTTGAGGAAAGGCTGAGGGTATAGGAGCGATGAGAGCAGGAGGAGGGGGCCAGGCTTGGGAGAGCTCACAGGGCAAGCTCAATTGGCCAGTGCAGGCGCACTCGGCCTGTTGTCTGCCTGAAGTGGCACAAATGGCACTGGGTCCTACTTGTGGAAGGTGTTCATTGCAACAGGGAGGAGGTGAGACTGCTGCAGGCATGGGGGCGATCTGAGTTTGTGTGGGTCACACAGGACCTTATTAGTAAAAAAGGCACAGAAAAGGAGATGGAATATTTTGACTTGCAAGGATTTATTTTGTCTCATCTTTCCCATATCTTGTAAATATGAAGTTGTTTTGTGAATTTCTGTAGGGGCCATTGTAATCTTTCTTAGTTGTCTCAAATTCACCACTGCTGGGGGGCGGTCCTGGACGCTGTGAGGCCAGCTGGAAGCTGTGTCCGGAGGCCGACAGGTATTAGCTTGTTGTCTGTCCAGATGCTCCCTTCCAAATATGGTTGAGATGGTCCCTCCTTCTCGAGTTTTTGTCATGAGTCTTAAGCACGTCTTTTTCTAGTGACCGTCAACACCTCTCAGGGGCCCTCTGTCAACATGGAATGTGTTTCCTTTTCTCGAGTCCATAGCTTTGCAGGGACAGCAGCAAGCAAAGGGTTGAGGTTCTGGTTCAGATATTAAGGGGGCCTAAAGGGGCCTGTTTTAGCATATATTAAACCTCTGATGAACAGGCCACTGTAAGTCTAATTATTAATCTTTGGGAAACTTGACCCTTCAATTAACTGAGCAATAATTGCATTGTGGACCATCCAAAACCCTGCATTATTAATGAGCACTTAAGGTCAATATTCGTTCACTTCACTTTATTGTCTGTGATATTTATCACTTGTAATATGACTTCCTGGTTAATTATACAGAATCATACAGCATTCACTTTTGATTAATGTGGAAAGTTCATAGAGACTTTGTTAAAAAAACATTTATTATGTGTGATGTATTATAATAACCTTCTTTTTTCCCTGAGCTTTGTCCTATGTACATATGTTTTCAATATTTAGAAAATTTTCCCGTGTGGAGGAACTTCCTAATACATGAAATTGAGAAAATTTAATAAATCATGTTAGCCACCTGCACGACGTGTGTTTTTTATTGTGATATGATCTTCTTGTGGGAAGGTTGGGGTCATAACTTATGCAAGATGATAAACGCATTTTAACTTGAAGGAACTGCTGTGAAATTGTATTCCAGGCGTCCCTTTATTGCACAGGGGACCACGAGGGGTAGTGCAAGGAGTATGTTCTTGGCGTCGCAAGACTTGGGCCGTAATTAGCTGTGTGACCTTGGGCAACTTACTCTGCATCTCGTCATCTCGTAAATTAATCTGTATTCATTGATTAATACCTCCCCAGCCTCCCTTCCAGAGCGGGCTGGAGAGTCAAAGACTCCAGTGCCTGTGAGAGGGCTTTCTGCTGCGAAATATGCCACACCAGGTTGTCACGTTCATTTTGGGTAGAATTTCCTCCAGTTCCTCTTGTAGCTGTGGCGTTATCACTTGTCATTTCTGGGCAGATGATGTGTCCGATTGAGAGAAGCCCGCTTGGTAATGAACTCTCTGTAGTGTAAGCAAGCTTCCGGGAAGGGAGCAAGAAGCCAGGTCGGGGAGATTTACGGGCTGGGTTGTGTTCCCCCATAAATTTGCATGTTGAAGTCCTGCCAGGACCTCAGAATGTGACTGCATTTGGAGATAGGGCCTTTTAAGAGGTAGTTAAGGTAAAATGAGGTCATATGAGTGGGCCCTAATCCAGTATGACCGGGGTCCTTATAAGAAGAGGAGACTGGGACACGGACACACACGGGGACGATCCTGTGAGGACACGGGGAGAAGGTGGCTGTCCACAAGCCAAGGAGGGAGACCTCAGGGGGAGCCAGCCCTGAGTTAGCACTATGCTGTGGCGGCCCTGGCGGACTGACACAGGCACTCGGTGGAGGACCGTCTGAGGCTCTGGGCACGGTATTGCCTTGTTTGGCTTCCTTGGCACACTGGGATAGTGTGGGCAACAAGGACCCAGGAGGAGTGGCCGGACCCAAGAGAACAACGCCTTTTGGTCCTGCTAGTGAGGAGGGGCAGAGAGTGTAGTTTCAGGGGTTCTCCTGAGCATCTGGTGAGTGTGGAGTGGGCTGGGAGGGGGAGGGGCAAGGCCCTCTAGAGGCAAAGGGCCAAGGGGTCTTGCTGTCACTCCCCCAGCACAGATCATGAGGGAACCCAAACCTTCACTTGCTTGCGATCCTGTTGATGACAAGGTGGATTGGCAAAGTGTGGCTGGGTCCTGGGTCAGGGTCGGCCATTGTGGGCAAGGCTGAGGTCGGTGGCGAGGGCAAGTACAGTCTAGAGATCTGATACTTCACCCACTACGGACTGGCCCTGTGAAATGTCCACAGTTCTGTCACCTCCAGACACCCAGGAAGGGGATTTATTTGAAACTCTTGCAAGCAGCGAGAGCAAGGAAGGACTTCTGACCCTGATGTGCAAGAGCAGGGCTAGTAATGAAATGATTGCAGCCATGGTCAACGGGCACATTACAGGCAAATGATCCGTCTGCAGGCTGACCGATGTTGTTTCTGGCTTTGCGTGATGATAGATGCAAATCTTATATTTAAGGATCCCCATCTTTGAAAAGGCGATGCTACTTTGTACATTCATGCACTGGAGGGAGCATGTGGCGCTCCCCTGTGGAGTGAAGCCTCACTCTGCACCCACCCTTCAGCCCAGCCTGGCCTGTCTGCCTGCCTGCCTTCTCTTGGGTTGGGGTCCGGTTGACCCACAAATGATGCTCCACCTCTCTCCTTGGGGGCAGCTCAGGCCCAAAGGCCAGGGACTAATTTCCCAAGCCACCTTAGCTATGAAATGTTCTCTTATTTAACACATTTTTTGATAAATTATCTGTCAACAGTAGATGAAGTTAACATTTCTTTTGATCAATAAAATAAATATTGAGGTTATGAGCTAAATACTGTCTAAATTTCCAAGGACTATTGCATACTTTGGTGTTCATTCAATTCCAGCCCGTCTGCTTTAACAAATTTTGCAGAGCTGTTATAATTTTCATTCATAATATATGATGGGTTTGTACGAATTTCCTCCATGTGTGAAACCTATTTAATGTTAACATTCTCAAATTGGAGTTGGTTATAAATAATGCACCAAGAGATGTGAAATGGGGCAAATTATTTCTTTGTGTTGTACCTGTCAGGGCAACGGTTACATTTTTAGTATTTGTAAATAGTTTTGCACAACTTGGACCCAGATTACTTCTATCAAAGGGAGAAGGCTCTTTGTCCCATTTTATGTAAATTAAAAACCTTTACCCAATTTGTGGTCAAAAAAATAAACAGTGTAAAGAGCTTGCAGACAACGTTTATTTTGTATGTACATTAATGGGCACTTCCATTTTTCCTGGAGGCCAGAATCCACTTTGAAATTCATGTTTGATAAATTCCCTGGCTTTCTAAGTAATTTAACTGTCTATAGGGCTGTTGATCCTCTGAGTGTATCACTGAACCTCAGGGACTGGTGTACCATTTCTGCATATCCAAGTTCAAATATATGCTCAAGATTGGTTTAAATTTTAAGTTGTTGATCTTATTTCTGATAGATTTGTTAGCTTATCCTCCATTTCATTTCTAAAACCTGCTCCTAATCCTCAAATACTCTCTTCTTAAACACATCTTTGCTAAATTCATTGATTGTGTTAGTAAAATGTATATTGAACAGTCATTCTGCAAGCTGGAACCTGAATATTGCTAGTGCCTTCACTCGAAGACCGGAGTGTGATAACCTGGCTGTCAATTACCACCTGCTTTCTAGTTTCTTCTTACTCTTAGGTAGACTATTAGTTTTCAAGTCTGTTGCAGTATTTCTTTAAATTTTTTACTGGTTCTAATAGATTTTTACTAATTTTCGTTCTATCTGTTATATAACATAAAATGTAAACCTAGCCTATTAAATTTTTTTTGTTTATTCTTATCATTCTTGACATTTTGTTCCTATTACAAATATTATTTTTCCAATTAAAGTTTTTAACTCATTGTTACTGACAAAAGTAAGTAACTGACTTTTTCTCCCCAGTCCATTTTTAAAGGAAACTTCTTACATTAGTAAGAAGTAAGTGAATTCTACAAAGACTGAATTTTAACCATTTGCCGTGTTCATGAACTCCTTTCTCTTAGGCGTGTCGGATTTCCCAAGCACTTGAATAAACATATATTTTTTGAAGTTGTGGCCCTCTCAGTCTCCTTAGACTATAATTTGCATTTAGCGGGTGAGGAGACCCTGGCTCAGGGGGTCAGTGGCTGGCGTGCCTAAGGCAGAGCTGGTTCTGGAACCCAGGGGTGCCACGCCTCAGGTCAAGACTGTGACGAATGACCTGTTTCTCCCCAAACGGACTGCTCTCTCCCGTTCATCTTTCTGAAAGCTGCTTTTCCAGCGAGATGCGTTTTAGTCCAACTCGCGGGGGCCCGTCTGTGTCTCTTGCCCTTTATCTTCCCTCGTCTCAGAGCTTGCCTGGCCGCGGCCGCGCACAGGTGCGGCCGGAGGTCTGACTCTGCTGCTTTGCAGCTCATTTCTCCTCAGAAGGCAGCTCAGAATTTTGAGGCCTTTCTTACCTCTTTATATTTTTCTTCTCCGTAAGGAAATTAGTCTAAAGGAAAAAAAAAATCCTTCTGTGTGGCCTGTTCAGCAGGACTTAGGACCTTCCCCTGCTTAGTTTTCAGGCCCAACCTGACCAGCAGCGCCAGAATTCAAATTTACAGTCTCTGGGGCAACATTTTAATAGAGTTTTTGCTGGTGTTAAAGCTTAACTCTGGTGTTATATTCATACTCTACCATGGAGGTTTAACCACCCAATTTTATTAGCAGCAAAATAAAAGTATAAGGAAAATGAAATCTCGGTGTTTGTGTCATGGGAGGGAGCAGTCGTGGCCCCTTCTCCCACTGGTAATTTATGTCTTCTTGGATCATGGTGCACGTAAACTTGGAGAGCGGTAAAAAAAAGAAGCCATTTGAGAACATTTCTGACTTAAATGAATTATGTGTAGGAAAAGAATACCCAGCCCATATTATCTTTGCCTTTTAAGGAAATAAAGCTTTGATAGCAGGAGTATTTGATACAATTATGCACCCTGGACAAAGATTACTTTGGAGGCTAAATTAATAGATGTGGAACATGGAAATGAGAATAATGAATCCATCTCATTTTAAAATTTTTTTCAGGTGATTTCTATTCTGAGCTTTTTGGGCCTTTGGAAGAGTTTTGGGTCCTGCGCTCTGTAGCCGCCTCAGCATCCCTTTTGCCACAGTGATCCTCGTCTGCTTATAGACTGAGCGTCAACCAAGGATGTGGATATGACTTAGACATTTTATGTGTTCGTGCTCTTGGATTCACAACTTGAAAAAGAAATTGCAGCTGAGATTCTCAAGAGGAGCCGAGTAGTATCTGTTCAATGGTTGGAGACTGGTCAGGGCGGACTTTCTCATTTTAAACGGAGAGCCCTGGACTCACTCGGGGCTCCTGCCCTGGCTCTGTCACTCAATTTCCTAAGTCGCTTCAAGCCTGGTGGCAGTTTCCTTTGTCCGTGATGTGGGGATGATGGTGCCCATGCCCTAGTTCTGATGAGATAATGGGAGAAAGTGCTTTGAAGACGATGAAATGCCCTACAGAGCTGGGCCTCTGGGAAGGGCATGCCTCTGGGCATTTTTCACCTGTTCCCGGGGCTTTCTCCCCTGGGTTGGTAGAAAGGTTGGAGGAACTAACATTTGCCTTCACTAGGATGCAAGTAATAATACTGAAAGCCAGTTAAATTTACCTTTCAGATCAGCAAGGAATACTTTTTTTGTAGAAGTATGTCCCACATATTGTATAGGATATACTTATACTAAAAATTATTTGTTGTTAATCTGAGATTCAGATTTAACTTGGCATCCCATATTTTTTTT
This sequence comes from Equus caballus, assembly GCF_041296265.1. Taxonomy (NCBI): domain Eukaryota; kingdom Metazoa; phylum Chordata; class Mammalia; order Perissodactyla; family Equidae; genus Equus; species Equus caballus. Next base: position 5,002,548 of record NC_091684.1, read on the forward strand.
CCTCCTGAGGAAGATTTGCCCTGAGCTAACATCTGTTGCCAATCTTCCTTTTTTTTTTTTTTCGCTTGAGGAAGATTAGCCTGAGCTAACGTCAGTGTCAGTCTTCCTCTACTTTACAATGTGGGTTGCTGTCACAGCATGGCTGACAGATGGTGGTGGTCTGTGCCCAGGATCTGAACCCACGAACCCAGGCTGCCAAGGCAGAGCGTGCCGAACCCAACCACTATGCCTCTGGTCTGGCCCCCAGGGCATCCTGGATTTCTAATGGTTAAATCTGGCAATCCCCTCTTTCCTTTGGTGTCCCAAAAGGACCCAAGGTCCCAGCCATTGGCTGGGACACAGGATGGAGTGGCACCTGGAGTCGGAAGACAGATGTTCAGCTGTAGCTGTTGGTCCATATTAGCATGTGACTTTCTACTTGGGTGCCCTGCAAATCACTTGACCTTGCTGAACCTCACTTTTCACAGCTTTAAAAGGGACATCAGAGCTCACCCCCCAGAGCTGCTGTGAGGGTACGATGAGCTGATGTAAAGTTTTGGAAGGTTCTAGAGCACGTGGCACGGCAGCATCTCTGCGTGCCTCGCTTTGGGAAGCACACTCATTGACTTGCCCCCCGTGTTATGAACAGGTGGTTAGGGGTAGCAATACAACATTGATCAGGCATCTTTTCCAACAAAAAATGTTGATACCTCCTCTTTTCCCCTAGTTTAAGCTTTTCTTGTCTTCCATGGCTTCACACGCTTTATCAGTTAATGTTTTTTAATTGCTTTGTTGTTGCTTGTGGGTTCTGGGTTTCTGGTTCCGTTTTTGGAGCAGTCGCTGAGGTGCCTGGCTCTCTAAGCCTGCCAAGAGGAGCACGTGGTTTGTGGCCCTGGCACCTAGAAAAGCCAGTTGGAGCTGTCCATCCCCGGCTGTCACAGTGTCTTATTCTTCCACATAAGCAGTGAACATACCATCGTCACTTCTAGAAGATGGCAGCAGGGGACCTGGGGTGGGAGAGATCCAACTCTGGCTGTGCATTCAGTGACAGTCAGGGAAAGTTTGGTTGGGCCGGGAGCCAATCAGGCAAGATGGCAGCAGGCATGACAAAGATGGCTGGAAGCGGGCAGATGTGACAGATCTAACGGCCTCTGGCCCGCAGCTAGGCTGGGCTGCAGAAGAAGCTGCTGGGGGCCGCTGAGGGTGGCTGGTGCTTCCCACCTGTGGGTTCTGCCCTGGGAGTGGAGGGTGGGTGAACTCTGTCCTTTGCCCTCTGCCCTCTCTCGTCAGTATGCATACCCCTTCTGCCTGACATAGCCCCAGTCTTTTCCTGGCTTCTTGAAGAACCAGAGTTAACTTTCAGAATTCCTTTCTTTTCTTCTCCCTGAAGGCTTTCGTTTTCTCAGCCATTATGGGCATTTCCCTTTCATTTCCTGGGAAAGAGATGCTCAGTCTGTCTTCTCGCCCAGAGCAGTAATCCTCCCTGTTGAGTTGCGAGTTGTTCACATCCATCCCATCAGATCCATCTGGTCCAGGCACCTTGTTGACTTTCTTATTGGCTCTCCCTCTCAGCTGCATTTGGCCTTCTGATGCTTTTGCGATTCCTTCTGCTCTGGTGGAGCTATTTGTAAGGTTTCCCCTGGGTCCTCTGAAGCGCCTGCTGCCTTTCTCCTTCTCCATTCCCCTTCCCGCTCTCTCTTTGTTTTCTATCCTTACAGCAGCCTTTCCTTGGGAGGAAACAATTTTTTCTTTTTGGCTTAGTTTTGCTTTATACCCACAAAAAGGGTGGAGTTTTACTGTCCCCACACCCTGTGATTGATGGAAGAGAATATCGTACCAATTGATTGAGATAAAAAATTAGTGCTTCACCATAGGGAAGCCAAATTAGCCATCAGAAGTAGGTGCATAGAGTATTTTAAGAGTTTCTTGATTAATTCTCGTGATGTGAGACCTTTTGACACAAAGTTTTCTGTGCTGCCATGTGGGAGGAGGAAGACGTGCTAACGGGTTATTACAGATCTTACTTTTACCGTTAGTTGATTTATTGACCTCCTCTTTTGTGAGGTGAAATAAGGGCACTGCGGATCTGAGGGTGTCTCCTTTTGGAGAGAACAATTCCTGTGTGTGTATTTTCTAGAATGCAGGCTCAGAATTTCAGGGACTAAGCCAAAAAGACTCAGAATAGAATTTTAGTCAAAATGCCTACAGTTACGGAAAGAAAACAGCAAAAAGAGACCCTTCTAACTCAGATAGGTGTCACTCAGCACCTAAAGGTGACAGCTAATCAATTCTTTTATCACCCATGCAGAAGGAGAAAATCCTAATTTAACAGAGTGTTGATGGCAAATAATTATTAACAAGAAACATTTTTGACAGTGACTCATTTGTTCTTATTTTAAAAACATAAAAACATACCCTGTTTCTCAAAACCTGTTGTCACCTTCACGGGTTCCTTATTGCATCATTTAGGAATTAGTTTTATTACAACCTGCAGTCTAACCTAAATCATTGCGGCAGCTGCCCTTTGCTTTCCGCCGTCTGGAAGCCCTGTGACAAAATGCAGCAATCTTGGTTAGGGCGTTTTGAAAATTTCCATGGCTGTGCTCTTGAATGTGTATTTGAAAAATGAAGACTTTGTAACTTGAATACATTTGCTGATGAAAAGCAATTTTACTTATGTAAGTTTGCATAGACAGACAGATACACGGAATTTATAGTTTCAGTTAATAGGGTATTCAGTAATAGTATTATGGTGCTAGCACTGTACTTTTATCTCAAAGAAGCTGCAAAAACTCGTTTTTTTCAGTTAGTGGAAATACGTTTAAGTGTTTTCCATTAAAATATGTATATATTTATTCATTGAGGTTAGTTCAAACACCTTGTATGAAACATCATTGCAAATTATAATTGAGAGCTAAAGTATATTGATATTTCTTGGCAATCTGAGAAAAAAAGCTCTACTGACACTCTGAATGTGGCTATTTTTGGTGGTTATAAAAAAGTTGAGTTTTTCTTTTTCATTTTCCCTTTGTAACGGAAGGCTTGGCAAATATACATATGTTGCATTTTCACTAATCTATTAATCAAGTTTGAATTTGGATGAATCATCTAGAAGCATATTGAACCAATTGCCCACCTCTTTGATTTTTAATTGCTATGATAGCTTTTATATCTTCTGCTTTCAGGTTAAAAAAACAACCCAAGTTGTGAAGGATGCGCCAGTGTACTGTTTCCTGGTCTTGGTGCCCCCGCCCCTGGTTTGGGGAGCAGAGGTGCAGAGAGCAGTCCTGCCCGCCACAAGATGGCGCTGTGCAGATAAGGGTCTGTGAGTTTTGCCAAATAGTAATGTAATTCTCCTGCACAATCGGGGTGGCATGAAATACCCCATTATTTTCCAGTCTTTCTTATGAATGTTCTATGTCAAAGGCCCCTGGCTGTACTGGCTGTTCTTCCCAAACACTGATACATGCCAAATATGTCCCACGTAGAACTCCAGCTTAGAGACACCACAGGAGCGGCTGCTATAAGCGGGTTGATAAACATTTTTGCCTTGAAACGCTTGCTTGCTGCTTCTGGGAGCTTTAATTGGTGGAAGGCAACAGGCCAGCTTTCTCCAAAGAGTGGTTGCTCCTAGTTTTTTGATCAAATATTTGGGAGCAAGAATGATGTTTATTAGAACAAGTTTTGTTCCAGACGACATACCGAACCTTGGAGTAAAGAAAGGAAGTGGTTTGGTGGGCGTTGGTTGTTCACACTCTGCTGGCTCTCCACTCTTCCTTGCAGCCCCCCAACCTGGAGCAGCCTCACCCAGAGCCAAGTCCCTGGAGGCGGGTCCACTGCCAGCCATCCCCGTCCAGGCACGTCTTGCTTAGCAACGCACAGGCCTGCTGATGCTGACACCTGGTCGGAGGAGAGCAGCTCCACGCCCACCAACGATGGGAATAAATTCCTGTGCCAGACGAGAAGGAAGCAGGCGGCCTGGCGCTGCTCTTCTAGCCTAGGCCTCTTGGTGCTGAGGAGAGAAGCTTCACTTATCATCCCCCTTTATGAGGGCAGGAGAGGGGAAGCCTTCCACGGTGCATTGTTGTGATCCCTCAGGGGTAAATTTTTAGCTGCAGAATTTATGAGTTGCACGTTTATTTGATTTGGCTTTTGGTTAATTTTTTTCTCCTCTTGTCAACCTGACAATATGAGGGCAGACGGATGCAGTCCCTGTAGAAGAGGCAGTAAACGGTGCCCGCGGAGCCCTTTATAGGGGGCTTCTAGATTCTCTGCTGTCCCCTCCCTCCCCCTGGCTCTCGCCTTCCCTTCCTCACTTCTCTCTCTATTGCCAGTTCAACAAGACTCACGCAACCAGAACACCCCACTCTAAGGAAATAAACACGGATGTGAGTCTCATTAACATTACCTGTCAAATCCCTAAGCACAGGACCCCAAATGGCCCCCTGGGTCTCCCAGTAATTTCTGGAAAGCACATAAAAAAAGATGATCAGTGGGCGTATTTGTGGAAATCATTAGCAGGGTGGGGGAAGATATGCTTATAAGTCAATAATTCTTTTTGACAGAACCTTAGCACTGGTTATGTGACGACTCTCCTTCATGGGAGGACAAGACATATGGCCTGAGTTCTGTGACAGATGTCAGGAAGCCTGAAAAGTGGCACAAGGAAGATCTTGGTTATTTTTTTCCTTTTAACTGACATGGATGTATGGGACATTTTGTCAACTTAATGACTGTTTTCTTTGGTTCTTCTGATCATCCAGTGGCAAGAGACTATAGTGACCCACTTTTCAAAGGATGGTAAATATCATTAAGGACAAAATTTATGTTAGAAAAGATCTAAAGAACAGATACCCCATCTGAATTCTTAAAACTCATACAGCATTGAGTTCATTCCACATTACCTAAGCAGCGTGTTAATCTCTGGGGTTTAAAAGTGAGTAAGGTAAGATTCACACTTAACTCTGCTGGAGTTACTATAGTTCGCATATTGTCTCTTCTGGGAGATTGTTAATTGTCCACCACCAAAGAGCTTTTTCCACTGTTTTGCATTTAGGGATTTGTAAACGTGTCCCTGGCATAGCCTAACAAAGGTGTTCTCAGTGGATCCCAAGAAAAAACAAATCGCCAAAGCATCTAGGTGACGTGACAGCTCACGTGAGGTTCTTTATTATTTATTTGAAGGCATCACGTCAAGTGGTATACGCAGAATTGCATTTCCAAGAGAGCTGGTTATGGGCCTTGCATGGACAGGTTTAGACACTGGCCCCGATCTGGAGGACACATTCCCAAGTCATAACTACTGGATTTGAGTTGGGAGGAAAGAAGGTATGAGATACAATACAGCACTTTGTAATCATTTATTAGTCTTGGAAAGGGCCCTGAAGGTACTTGGATTATAATAGAAAAAGCAGTTATGAATCAGGCCATCAGTGCAAGGAGCACTCTATGGCAGTACAGATGTTGCCTAGGATCTGCCGTTCTCTGGCCCTCGCAGAAAGGAAATTTAGATGACATCAAGATGCGCTCGCTTTTCCTTTTCTTTCTTTTTCTCTTAGCACTGAAGCCATACCAGCAGCTTTCCTCCTGGCAAAGCCTGCGACACTGAAGTGATAGTGGCCAATATTTTATCAAGAGCAAGGTTCTGAGTGCCTCTGACTGACTGATTGATGCTTTCACTGACTTTTGCAGACCAGGTTTAAAAACAATTTTATCCCACGTATCTATTTGAGCCCCCTATCGACAGTGCTCATCCTTTCTTTCTCTCTCTGCTGACTCCACTGCCCTCGTCTCACTCTGCTCACTTTCCAAATGCCTCCTGTCTAGTCATCTTATGAGGTCCGCCTCCTTGATTTCTTTATTCTTGGTGTCCACTGCCACCCTGTTCATTTCCCTTTCTTCTTTTGTTATTTCGACTCTTGCCCTTCCCTCTCTTCTGCAGTACTCCTAAGAATGAAGAATTGACTTGGAGTTTTGGAACCCTCAATGGGGGCTGCAGGAGGGGAGCAACAGAAGATATTTCACTTCTTGAGATCATGGAAGGTTAACTTAGATGCCTTCCCAGCCCCAGAATTCTCCCATTCTCCCATTCTATGGATGAGCAGGATGGAATAGAAAATTTTTGAATTGATTTTGAACTTCTTCCAAGTCTTTTAGAATTTGTTGGAGTTTTCAGAATTGCCTTCTCACAGGTTTTTGAGCAAAAAGGTTATACTTTGTTTAGCAATGAACAGTAAAAGCATCTGTGCCCCCAATTTATGGGATTCTGTTCTTAGAATCAGGGTTAACTGGGACATTTGGAGTAAACAGTTTCAGCCAAAGCTTTACATTTTCATGTGTAATTTTGCACATGTAACCACAAGAGCAGAGAGAAGTCAAGATTGGGAAATGCTATTTAAAATTTTATTTTCTAATTTTATGAGAGTTTCCAGTTCTAGAAAGTTTTTATTTGGCTTTTTACTTTGCTTATTTAAATGCAGTTCAGTTTGTTTTTTTCAAAAAGAACAACTCCTATTTCCTTTAAATGAATTATTTAATTATCTAATGGAATTTTTCTATGAAAACCTTCATATAAGAAATAGCGATATATTTAAAGCAAATTTTCACAGTTTCTTTCTTGTTATTAGAAACCATATTTGACCCCTGCAGTGTGGACCGTGTTTTTCTAGTTTCCAGGCCAATGCATACATTTTGCCGTCATATACGTTTGCAGTGAAGAGTTGCTTAAATGATGTGCTTTGTTCACTGCTTAATTATGTTATTTTACTGTTCCTGAAAACCTGACACAAGGCAAATTTACATTACTGTGCTCCTAATTAGCCAATAATCCTTAAGGATTTGAATGATACATACCCAAAGTAATTTCCCTCTTCACTAAATATGAATTTTCTTACGTCAGGTTAAGAAGACAGTCCTATGGCAGAAGGCATCTTGGTGATGACAGCTCTCAATGTGTCTGTCTCCTGAGTCACACTGCATTAAAAACCACATAATGATCTCAGCAGTATCATAAAGCACATCATAGGAAATCAATAAATACAGTATGCAGTTGGACAGGATCTGCTCAGTTGCTCATCAGATGGTAAAGATGCTGCTTCTAGTTTTGAAATTAAATCAGTGGTGCCTTTCTTTGCCTGTAATCCATGCCCTGCCATATCTGCTCTCCACTTTTGGTTGGAAACGTGTCCATGTCACACAGCATAGGACCTATATGGCCCCACTGTCAGCTTGTTGGCATCAGTGCCTGTTCACTTGACGCTCCTTTTGCCTCTCTGTGCACATGACTGTTGTCTTCCTCATCCTATGTGAGCCCCCTCTTCACTCGCTGCTTGGGGTCGCTACCAGTCTCTGTTCCCTACGTCTCTCTTCCAACAGAACCCTGTTTTGTCCAGGTCTTTTTGTTGCACGTGGCCCTGTGCTTCAAAGAAGGCAAGGTCTTCTTTCCTAGCAGTAGGTCGGGATTGGTCTAAGCCAGCGCTTCTTAAACCAATTGGATCATTATTGATAACAAGAAGTTCATCTAACATCACAGTTTAACACACACATACATCAGTAGGAATGTGTATGTGTATATTTCTATCTATATCTGGACTCAAATTTCAATAAAATTGGGGAGTTAGGACCCACTCAGTTGATTTTATTAATTCCAATTTGTGATGCATGGTCTAAGGCAATCATGATTGTTCCATTTTCCTAGCTGGTTTAGGCAAGAGCATGTGATGCAGTTCTGGCCAATGAGAAGCGGCGGGCCTCCTATGACAGGTTTGAATTGCTAACAAAGAGATAGGAGGGAAGTAACAGTTCCTTTCCTGCTGAATGTTCGGCTGCCTGCACGTGATGTCTGACCCTGAGACAGGCCAGGAAAGGAGCTAGGCTGAGGAAGGCCGAGGGGAAGATGAAAGACAACCCAGATTCTTGATTATGTTGCTGCATTAATTAATCAGCGCTCTCCCAATCCATCTCAGGAATTCTTGTTGTGAGAGAAATTTTCCCATCGTCTAAGCCAGTTCAGGTGGAGTTCTCTGTTACTTATAGTCAAGAGCTTCCTGACCTATCCTTCCTCACAGTGTCTAGGAATCAGATAATCCGAGTTGGGGTCTGTGTTAAGTGATGCTAATGGACTGGGGTCATATTCCAATTAAAAGGATAAGATGAACTTGGAACCCTCTTTGTCCTGTTAAGTGGACTGTGCGTTGGGTGGCTTTGGTGCCCCAGGACGCTGGTTTTGTGATCTGGCTCAGCAGAGTGCTGGAATCTGTGATTTGACCTTTGCAGTTTTGGCTATTTGTAGGTGACCTGGAAGGTCCTCCACATATGGTCATTTGTAATTTTGCTGAGCCTCACATTTAGATCTTGTACGCCATGAAATGGATTTGGCATGCCGTGAACACTTAACTGATGAGCCTGGATAACGCACAGCAGCTTTATGGTGTTGCCTTGTGGTTCTCCTCTTGTCTTTGTGGATTCATTAATTCTTGAAAATGACTCATTCGTTTTCTCAGGATGAAGTGTTATCTACCCCATCACCATCCCCACACTTCCCACGCTCAAAAAACCATTTGTTAATGCTGGAAATGAAGAGAGAGTGAAGAAAATGGGGATTCATAGCCAACAAACGGAATTCTGGACAAAGTCAGGAGTGAAATGTGGGGGATTGGTGGCCCAGGCCTAGTATAAGAAGGTGTCCCTCAGAGAATCTATGTGGGAATAAGAAACAGCGACCTAGGAAATCACGGGAGTGCTGCACCCAGGGCGGAGACTGCTCACTGCGGGCCGAGCATCCGTGAAAGTTAGGGGAGCATCTGTGTCTGATTGCAGGCAGACTCCAGGTCTGCGGGAGGTCGGGCAGGGAATTGTTGGAAATTATTTCTCTAATGCCCCTACATGGGGGTTTGCAAAGGTCTTGGACGTGTCCCCCGTAAATGTCAAGCATTTTCTAACCTGCAGCGTGTGGATGCTCTGAAAGTCAGAGGATGGCAGAGGCTCTGCTTTATAGGAGATGCAAGTTGTTCATTGTTAGGAAATTGCAGCAGTCATTTTATTTTCAACAGTCTTGTGTAATGTATATCCTCATAGACCTGCATGGGCTGTCTGCCTGGTCTCTGTGATTCATCTTTGCTCAGGTACAGTGTGCTGGGTACATCAATTTCCATGGAGTTAATTAATTAAGCAACCCTGTATCAAGTGCCTACAGTGTGAGGTGCTCAGAGGGTTCAAAGAGACACAGGAATCAGAGGCAAAATGGGGGAAGGTGAATCCTTTGGTGACAGGCGGGTAGAAACTGAGGATATAGACTGAATGTCTGAGCCAGGGCCCCGGCCAGTTGTCTGATCCATGCCCTGAGCACACTCCATCGCTTGTCTCCATGGCTTAGCTTTGGCTCACAGTCAAAGCTGGAGCCAGAGGCTGAGCATTGCACAACAGCCAGTCTTCGCCGTGGACCGAGCACTAGCCAGTGCTGAATTTGCCTTGAAGTGCAGGGACTTTCAAAGCTAAGGCTCTGCCTGGGGTACTCTCAACAGAGACGGCGCACTCGTTTGTAAACTCACCTTTAGTCCAGGTATGGATGTTCAGGTATCCTTTTCAGCGAGGTGACAGAGAACGCATGGAGGGAGCAGCTGGAGAGGGAGCAGCTACATGAGGAGGAGGGTGCTTCAGCAAGGAGGAAAGAGAAGGGGAGCATGGGAGATTCCAGAGAAGACTGAAGGGCCTTTAGAATGATGCTGAAGCCCGGTGAAACAGGTTGAAAGATGTTGCTCTGTAGCCTGCCAGAGACACAAGCTACAGTTTTTAAAACGAGTTCTTAATGCTTTAACCATTTATGGCGACTTCAGAGTTTTTGATCTGGAATTTATCAATTTGCTTGTTAACAGAGATATGGAATGCTTTGGTGCTGTGCCCAAGTTAATTAAAGTTAATTAGGAATTGGTTATTTGATTTTGAATAGAAAAATTAGCAGTTGTGCCTGATAAAGGTAAATCTATTCCTTGAAGAGTCAGTCGGCTCCCAGAGCACCGATTCCCACAGGGCTCGCTGCGCCATGAGAACTGGTGTTTCCTGCTCGACCCAATCTCCGAGAAGGTGTGGGCACGGCTCATCTCCTGTACTGAGTCCGTCCTCCACCTGGGAGGCACTGGCTTTTAGGAAGCGGTCAGCTGCGGGAGTCTCTTTCATGAAGCCCAGACACCAACAATGTGAGGTTTGTTGAAAGTTTTTTCTGTGATGTCTGTGTTTTGAAATTCCTGAGAAAACCCAGGGAACCCCTTGAGGTGTTACTTACACCGTAAAGTCGTTTGCTTTGGGGAATCTTATTTCATTTATTGATCTTTCAAAACTGAATTGCCAGAATCCAGAGTAGATAACAGTTGAATGTAAAGTGTTTTGCGAGTACTTCAGCCAAAACTTAGAAATGTGTGTTGGATAAAAAGCATGGAGTCGTCAGGTTTTTGAAGTTTAACTGATCGTCACAGTGTTATTTGAACTTGTCTTCCTTTCAGCCCTAAAGGAAATGATCCTAGACAAGATGCCTTTTCTCCAGGACTAAAGTGTAAGTATTTTTAGGGCAGGAGGGGCTTAGTGAAATTTTCTGCACATTCTTATGCATTCTAGAATCTTCCCTGTGTTTGGCTCTTAGTTATATGTTTGTTAAAAATAACCGTGGAGCTTGACATTTGAAACACAAGTTGCTGGCCCTTCCGTGATGGTGACAGGGCTCATTAAAACCGAGGTGTCCTGGGATCTGAACACCCTGAGTTTCAGCCTCATCCAAGTTTCCAGCACTTCAAAGTGACAGCATTGTCATTAGCAACTTGAATCGATTGCAGAAGACAGCAACTTAACAGAAAAAAACTCTAAAAATTAAAACCGGCAAAACAATTGTTATTGGCCAAAATGGAAAGTGAGTTGTAATTTGGAACTAAATTATTTATAAATATCGCTGGTATTGTACCTGAACTACGTAGATGGCAAAAACCTGCTTCTAAAATGTCTTGCGAAGCCTGGAGTTTCTCAGCCTGGTTTGGAAACACTCTAAGGAGAAATTACGGTGTATCCAAATGCTTGTGTGCTTACACTGCTTGCGTGCTTATACTATGTAGCAGACGTGCAAAATAAGACAAGATGAGGCCCAAGTGCAAGCAGGCGAGTGTGATTCAGAAAGAAATCTAAACTGTATGAACTCAACCCTTTGTACAGGGATTGTCATTTTTCATTCAAAATTTGGGCAGACAGCGGACAAAATGTAATCACTTTTCGGTGTTGCTGTGCTGTATAAGCATATTAGGGGAGCTCTGTGATGGTAATCATGTAGCGAACTTGAAACCACCCCTAATTAAACTGTCTGCATCCCCCAGCATTTCCCTGTAATGATGTCAAACCGTGTAGCAATTAGTTGCACCTCTATGAATGTAAACACTGTTTGTAAATCATATAAACTTAACCTGGTTTGCTTATTGAAAATCTCCTAAAAAGGAATTCATTAGCTTTGTATGTTTTGGAATCGCAATTTATGGGATCGTTTTGGAATCTTTCACTGAAATAAAATTAATTTTTTTCCCTGTGATTCGTACAAATGGACTCTCTCTCGCAGGGGGCACCAGGGAAGCTCGTGTGCAATTTACTTAATCTTCATTTTATTTCTATGGTGACCGGCGAAGTGTGGAATTTAGGACAGGGGTTTACCGAGGTAGCCCAGTTTGAAGATATTTCTCTTCAGAGGAAGGCATATATCATCTGAAGGTTGCATCTTCCCTGCGTCTTCTGCTTTCCCCAGCCTGTGTGGAGTGCTTCAAGCTCATTTGAATGTCAAGTTTGGGCATCCGGGCAACCTTGAGGCAACCCCACATCGTCTTGGAAGAACCAGCCCCAAGCGTGTGGCAGCAGCTCGTGAGCAATTGCCGAATTCAAGGGAAGTGGCCCATTTCGGACAAAGAAACTGAAAAAACTAACAAACAAGTATTTTAACTCAGTGATCTTTTACTTTACCAGCAGACAGGGAGCACAAAAGAAAAGGGAGCCAAGTTTAAAATTTAGCATGCCTTTGTTGCAATTGTCTTGCTGAAACCTTGGATCCTGGTGGTGGATGGTTTACCTGAGCCATCAGCTACATAGCACATTTATGGTTATTGTATTTTACAGGTTGATAGATTTTTATATTCTGTCCAAGTCAGGATCTTACACCACCTGGTTTATTATTTAGTAATTTACAGTGCAGTCAGGCATGTTTGGCTTAATGTAGGATAAACTTATAAATCTATTGTTCCTCCACTTGCCAGGGTTGGTGTGCAATGAACTACAGAGCTGGATGCGTACATACATTTCAGCTCTGCTTTTTTCTTTGATAGGGAAGCAGGCAATAGATAACACAGTGACAGTAGCATCCCAGGGGATGGCAAAATGTGAGAGCAACACCGCGTCAGGTTAGTAGGTCATTATTGTATGAGCCGTGAACCATTAATGGACTACTATGCCGAGCTCAATCTGTGTCAGATTATGGCTCTTGGCAGGAGAATTGTTATCTAATAGCTAACTTTGCTTGCTTACTATCGTCTTATTAGTTCCTCTGATAAAAATGTGTGCAGGTGTATATTAATAGGGGGCCTCATTGGGAAAAGGCAAGATCTTGGCTATTTCCCCCCCGTTTCTGCAAACAATGCCTATATGTTGATTCTGCTGGGGTAGTTCTTGGAGAGAATGGTGTTCTTTCCTAGATACTTTAGACATCTTGTAAAATACGTAGCCAAATGTAAAGTGCTAATTGATGCAGAAGACTCTGCTATTAATCTTTTTTTGTTGATAATGTAAAATAAAAATAGTGGGAGTGAAAGGAGGAGGTAAGAATTTATCCCTTCTAGCTCCGCCCTGGCTCTTCAACAGCAAGAATCCTGACATACATAAATTCTGAGAAATAAAGCTCACCATTCTTGAAACAATACCAAAAAAGCAATGACTATGTGGCATTATATAACTTTCATCATGTGTAAAATAGACAAGAAAAGCACATTGTTTACGTGTGACTCCCGATCAAAGCATGCATTTTTAGGAAAACTACAAAGAATCCCTGGTTTTTGAATTATAATGGCAATAAGTTTATATTATGTATTTGGGGCCCATGATAGAATATTTCTGCCATTTTCAGAGAAATAAAGGTCACCACACAGTTTGTTTCTTTCTATAAGCCCCTCGGCTTCTTCATTCAAACAGAGTCACAGAAATGGAAAATTCCAAGATGTTTTCCAGGAAAGAAACATGCAGGTTAGTTTGGGCTGAGATTATGGCCCTAAATCCCAGTGCTGGATTATGCAAATCATGTTTGGACGTTCTCTATGATGTCAAGAATGTGAAGGATATTGATAACAAATACCAGGGAAATCCTTTTAACCGGATAGGCAGAAAGTGGATTAGCAGAGTTGATGGCCCAAAGAAGGAGATAGGAACAAGGTTGGGAATCCAGCCTCTGTCTGGATGCAGACCCAGACCAAGTGCTGCGATTGCTGCTAACAACACGGCTAGAGTGGGCCGAGGAGGAGGCACCCAGGCTGGCACATCCGGCTGCCACAGTTGTCATTTCACAGCGGCAGTGGCAGAAAAGCTCTGGGCGGAGACCACAACTTTCACCCCAAAGGGCTAGGAAAATGGGCTTTTAATGATACTGTTAGAGAAAATTTTCTTGTTTGATAAAGCCCCTATATAATGAAGTTAAGTACTGAATTAATATCCAAATCTGTTGTAATCCAAATCCAATTACTCCTTCCTGAGGCCTATGTGCATGTGTGTGCCTGGTATTTCCATAGAAAGGATTATGTTCTCCGCCCCCCACTGCCCCCACACCCACACAGGGGCCTGGGAAGCCTCATTCCTGGGGAGTGGTGCCCGTGGGCTCCCTGCATTTCCACACTGACCCACGACCCCACTCCAGGGGCTCCTCATCTGCCCTCCCTTCTGACTCACCCACAGAGTTGAGTTTACTAAAATGTACCACATAGTACATTACAGAAGTATTAAATGTAATTGTCATCCTGAGCAGCTTTTTCTTTCTTGTCTTTATTTTGATATTACTGAAGCGAAAACCTGTAGGATAAAATTCCTGAAATACTTTTTATTTAATGATTAATCCTTATTTGCCTTCTTAGCTAAAAATACTCAAGTCATTGTGGTTTATTATAAAAGCTCAATTTATATTTTAAATCTTTCAATAACATATGACAAGTGTGTGAGGAAGGATTGTTAGCACTTTGTAATCACCATCTCTTTGGAAGTCTTAGCCTGTTTAATTATTGGATAAGGGGAATTTTAGGAATAAAATCTTGATCTTAGGGAAGAAAGCTGATATGGATTGAGACACTTTAATCATGAATAAATTTTAACAGGAGACAAGACAGAACCACTACCCACCCACTCAAATGGCTAAAATTTTAAAAAAAACCTCACAATACCAAGTGTTGGTGAAGACGTGGAGCAGCTGGAACACTCATATGTTGCTGGTGGAAATTAGAAATGGTACAGCCACTTTGGAAAACAGCCCAGCAGTGTCTTATCAAGTTAAACATACAACCCAGCAATCCCACCCCTAGTTATTTACCCAAGAAAATGAAAACATATGTCCATTGAAATGATTTGTACACAGATGTTCATAGCAACGTCATTCATAACAGTGTATGCACTGGTGCAACCCCCTCCCCCCCTGGAAACAGCCAAATATTTATCAGGAGGTGAGTGCATCAACAAATTCCTGCTAGGTCCACACCAGGAATGCCACATAGCAATAAAAAGGAAAGAAATATTGGTGCGTACAGCAACATGGATGAATTTCAAAAATCTATGGCAAGTGAAAGAAGCCAGATACAACAGAAAGAATATATATTGCATAATCACTAATATGAAAGCATTTACATGAAATTCCAGGAAAGGAAAGCTGTCAGAAAGCAGATAATTGGTTTCCAGGAGCAGGGATGGGGGATGTGACTGCACGAAGGCACGAGGGGAACTTTGGGGCCGATGGAAATGTGGTGGTTACACGACTCGATAAAATTGCCCAAACTCATCCAACTGTACAATCAGAATGAGTGAATTCTCTTATATATAAATCATACTTCAATAAGGCTGGTAAAAGTAGACAAGATTGAATATTTAAAATCAAATTCCTCCCTTTAAAAATATGACCTGAAGGGCAGAAGCCATCCTGGGAAAGACTGATGGTGTGTCTAAACGTAGCTGTGGCGCCAAGATAAAGGGGAAAGACAAAGGAATGGCTGGAGGAAATATTTCAAAACTATGACTCATTAATTTTCTTCATTCTTGAAGTACTCTTACAAAAAAGTTGAATAAGTAGAAAATTGTCTGGCTAGGCAATTCACCTGGTGGATAAAACATCTGGTGGAAAAATAATAATAATGGTGACTAACATTTGTGAGTACCTGCTGTCCTTCTGACACTCACTACTCAAAGTATTTTATATTTTTAATTGAGGCACAATTGCTATACAATAAGATGGGCATATTTGAAGTGTGAAATTTGGTAAGCTTTGACATACATATGCCTGTGAAACCATCACCCCAATCATGATAATGAGTATATATGTCCCCCCAGAAGTGTCCTTGTGCCTCTTTGGAATTCTTCCCTCCTACCTCTCCCCAGGTAGCACCATCCCCAGGCAACCACTGATCTGCTCTCTGGCACTCTACATCAGTTTGCATTTGCTAGAATTTCACCTACATGGAATCGTACCACTTGCATTATTTTCTTGTTTGGCTTCTTTTACTCAGGATAATTACTTTGAGATTCATCCATGTTGTGTGTGTATCAATAGTTCTTTCCTTTTCTTTTTAAAAATAGTTTATTCTTTTTTGTTGCTAAATAGTATTTCACTGGATGGATATACCACAATTTGCTTATCCACCCACCTGGGGATGAAAATTTGAATTGTTTCAAGTTTGTAGCTATTATAAATAAGCTGCTGTGAACATTTGGTACAAGTTTTATATGGACACATGCTTTCTTTGGGGTAAACATTTAGGAGTAGAGTGGCTGGGTCATGTGGTAGATGTGGGTTTAACTTTTTATGAAGCTGCCAAACAGTTTTCCAACATGCTCGTCACATTTTACATCCGCACCAGCAGAGTGTGATGGCTCCAGTTCCTCCAGAATGGAGCCTTGGTGTGGTCAGTCTTTGTGGTTTTAGACACGCTAATATGCGTGTAGTAGTGCATTATTGTGTCTTTAATTTTTATTTCTCTAATGACTAATTGTATGGAGCATCTTTCATGTGCCATTTTCAAAAGTGTGTCTTTGATGAAGTGTCTCTTCAAACCTTTTTTCTTTGTTTTTCAAATTGAATTTTTTCCTTATTATTGAATTTTGAGAGTTCTTTATATATTCTGGGTATATCTGGATAAGGTGCTTTATCAGATATGTTCTTTGCAGATACTTTCTCCCAGTCTATGGCTTGTCTTTTCATTCACTTAACAGTGTCTTTAGCAGAGCAAACATTTTTAATTTTTATCAAGTGTATTTTATGGATCATACTTTTGGTATAGTTCCTAAGAAAGCTTTATATAACTCAAGGTCTCCAAAATTTATACCTGTGTTTTATTCCAGAAATTTTATGGTTTTAGTTTTTATATTTAAGCTTTTTCTTCATTTTGAGTTAATTTTTGTGTACAGTGCATATGAATATCGTTTCTCCTTTGAATTGCCTTTGCACGTTTGTAAAATTTAATTGTCCGTATATGCCTGGGTCTGTTTCTTTGTGGCATCGATCTCCTTGTCAATCCTTATGTCAATACTATACTATCTTGGCTACCACAGCTTTAAAATAAGCCTTGAAATCAGTTAGTCCTCCAACTTTGCTATTTTTTGAAGTTGTTTTGTCTATGTTGGGTCTTTTGCATTTCCATGTAAATTTTAGCATTATCTTGTTCATTCTCACAAAAAAGTCTGTGGGAATTTTGGTTGCGTTTTTGTTCAATTTATAGTTCAATTTGGAGACAACAGTATCTTAACAACGCTGAGTCTTCTGACCCGTGAACACACGATGTCTCTACGATTATTTGGGTCTTCCTTCCTTTCTCTCAGCAGGATTTTGTAGTTTGCAGTGTACAGGTCTTACACATCTTTTGTCAGATTTATCTAAATTTTTAATATATTTTGGGACTAATGTAAATTATGCTGTTGTTCTTATTTCAAATTCTGATTGTTGCCAATATGCAGAAATACAACTGATTTTTGTTTTTTGATTTTGTATCCTGAAACCTTGCTAAACTCAGTAATTTTAGGAGTTTTTGGTAGAATGTACCATATTTTCTACATAGGCACTCATGTAATCTGTAAGTAAAGAGAGTTTTGCTTCTTCCTTTTCAATCTAGAAGCCTTGTGATTATTTATTTATTTCTTGCCCTACTGCCCTGGGTGGAACCCCTAGTACGGTGCTGAATGGAAGTGGTGAGAGCAGACATCCTCGTCTCTTTACTGATCAACAAGGGGAGGGAATTCAGTCTCTCAGCATTAAACATGATGTTGGCTCTAGGTTTTTTGTAGATGCCCTTTGTCAGGTTTGGGAAATTCTCTATTTCTACTCTGCTGAAAGCTTTTTATCAGTAATGGATGTTAGATCTTGTCAAATGCTTTCTCTGAGTTTCTTGGGATGATCATCTCATGGTTTTTTCCTTTTCAGTTTATCGGTATGGTGATGCACGTTGATTTTCAAATGTTAAGCAAACCTTGCATTCATGGGATAAACCCCATTTTGTCATGTTGTATTATCTTTATTATACAAGTGCTTTATATTTATTATTTCATTTAACTTCATAACAACCCTATGTGGTACAAATATTGTTATTATTTTTATTTCTCTTAAGGGGAAGCTCAGGCACAGATCACTTTGTCCCTTGACCACATCCTGTGCGTAATGAGAACTTGGGTAGATCTGAGGTGGTGGTCTAACCCAAAGCCTGAACTCTTCACTTCCAGAGGAGAAATGCAAACTAGAATATCACCATCACATTTGCACCTGTGTGCGTGGCGGTGATTAAATATAGTAACAGTATTTAGTGCTGGCAAGGAAATAGATAAAATTATACTTATAAATTTCCAGTTAGAATATAAATTGATACAAGCTTTTGGAGGAGAGTTGGCAATATGTCTCAAAATGTAAAATTTGTACTAAGGAGATAATCCAAAGCATGTGCCAAGATGTATATATGGTGCTTTTCATTGCAGCCTGTGAGATATTTTACATTTTAGAACGTGAATAGATGGAATACTATGGAACTATTAAAATGATGATTTTATTTTACCTGGGTATTTTTCCATTTTAATAAAAGTTCTGAAAAAAGCAGGTTATAAATCTGTTTGTATTGCAATCCCATTCATAGAAAACTAATCTATACATTCATGCCCATACATAGGATCAAGGCAGAAGCCTGGAAGGATAGCCCTCAGTAAGTAAAAACAGGAAGTTACTTCTATGTGTTGTGAGGTGGAGGGTGGGAGAGAAAAAATCAAGGCAGCCTAGAAAAGCAGAATGAAGGATGCTGAGGTGTGATCCTGTGTTATAGAGAGACTGTTCTTGTCTGCAGCAATTGTACTGAGTGTAGTTTCCAAAAGAATGAGAATTCATTGTCTCAGGGAGCACTGAGGCTCCTCCAGATGTAAGAACTTTTGGGAGATGGAACATGGAATCTCTAGGATGTTGTCAAAGCTTAAGGGGAGAGATGGAATGGCCTATTTAGAATAAAAATTGTCCTGGACAATCAGGACACATGTTTACTCAATAATCATATACTCTGATTTTGTGGTGGTGGGACCACCCCTGGGTTGTGCACATGGCATCTTAGGGGCAATGAATGTTCCAGAATGAGGACATCCCCTCCTGTGGTGGTTCCTTGACAAAGGACCCCTGGTTTCTGCTTGGTTACTTCCAACTATCAGAGCTCACCTGATGTTGCTTGAGAAGGACCCCATTGTTCTGTAGTGATAATTGGTACCAAGAAATGGTTTTTGCCTATACCAAACCAAATTCTGCATCCTTCCATCTCTTAACCATTGATATGGAGAAGGACTCATCTGACGTAACATGATCTTCAACTGCCTGAAGATGGTGGTTCCATTCCTCTCTTCTTTCAGTGGGCTCGCTCTTTTCTTCAGTGTTCCTTTTGTGTCGCAGTTTCTGATCCCCACTGTTTGTTGATGCTCAGGACAGAGCACAAGAGTCCAGATGTTGTTTGATTCTGGGACATGGAAACTGCAATTCTAATAATCGATGCTAACTCTGCTTTATACTGTTACTTCGTGGGGAACATGGGGGCAATGAAACTTTGCAGGTCTTTGTTTTGAGAACTCATCAAGACATTTCTCCTCCCTCCTAGATACTAAACAGAAGTTTCCTTTCATTTGTAGTGATCTTGCTGGTGTGTTTTTGTTTTTGTTCTTCCAGGATTCATATGTGTTGAGATTATTTGGATTTTGGCTCTGATGCACATTGTCTTACTTAGCTCCCCCAGCTTGGGTTAGTTCCCACCTTGCTGTGTGCTCCGCACCTTCAGGCAAAGCCCTGATAAATTGCAGACCTGGACAGAATCTCTGAGAGCTCCGTGCTGGGAGGCATGCTTGAGACCTTCTCCAAATTAACCCTTAACCCCTGTTCTGTGTACATGGGGATAATTATTCTGTCAGCTGTGAGTTCAGATAACTTGTCCTTAGCCGGGCCTTACTTCTCCATCCATACCACAGAACCATCATGGTGGGGTTTATCAAATATTTGCCCCAAAGCAAGACCACTTCTGTCTGAAAAGCCTTCTGATCAACCAATCTACACACACTTTTAAGTGAAACAACGTGGCCAGCTCTAAGTGATTATTCTTTTTTTACTGCCAGAAAATCTGCTTACGCCTCTCGCCTTGACTGTTTTCTTTGGCCAGCTCTTGGGCTCTCAGAGCTCTCCACCACCAACACCCTCCCTCCATCCCCTCCTTCCCCCGGCATCTAACATCTTATTAAATAAGGAGCAATTGCCAACACTTAGGGGAAGAGTGAAAGCATTCAGTCTTCTCTGTAGATATTTCCAAATATCTAGATTGTTTACCCAGGCAGACAAGGCATCTGAAAAATTTACTGTTTTTCACTATTTAGTTCAGGGGCCAGCAAACTTTTCCTTTAAAGGGCCAGATGGTAAATATTTTAAGCTTTGTGGGCCATACAGTTTGTGCCATAACTCCTCAACTGTGCCATTGTTGTGTGAGGGCAGCCTCAGACAATGTGTAAACAAATGACCATGGCTGTTTCAATAAAACTTTATTTACAACAACAGGCAGTGGGCTGAATCGGGCCCACTGGCTATAGTTTGCCAACACCATATTTAGCTAATTGTAGAGACATAACCCAAATCTCAGTTCCAAAGAAATAAGATGCCCACCCGAGTGAGAATCGTTGCCATCTAGCTTTTAACCTGTTGAGTGAAGTTGTTCCAGAGCTGCTCTTGCAGGTATATACCTGTTCACACCAGTGGAGAACTCATTCTTTATAACTGATATTATGAATATTCATCTATTTCTTGAGATTTTTTGTCCCTCTTTCCATTTGCCATATGGAAAATGTTTTCTTTTTCCCCGCAGTAGCTCCGTGTTTCCACAGAGCCCTTTGCTTTCATTACGTTGATATTTTTCCTTACGTGTACTCTGGTTTGAGGAGTTAATGTTTTTCTACTAGTGAGGGTAGCTCAGTCGGACACCAGGATGCGCTTGGACTCTTCTGCTCACAACTGGTTTCCTTTGAGACCCTCACATTCACTTCCTCTTGGGAGCCGTGAAATGACGTATTTGTGGAATGTTCACACGTGCTAAAAACAAAGGCAGTTTGGGGCATGCCATGTATTTGATTGTCAGGTCGCTTGAGTCTGTTCACTCTCTGCTAGCTGCCGCTGCTTCCTGGGAGGCTGCCTAGGCTTTTCTTTCTTTTTTTTTTTTAGTTCTCTGGTTGTAGAAGAAGACAAAGAGCTGAGAAAAAGAGAATCAGTTTAGCACGCACCAGTTGGCAGTTTTGGCCTTCGCAAGACCAGAATATTCTTTTACCCAGCCCAAGACTATTCCAGCCCTTGGAATTTTTCCTGCCTACTACAAATTCCTCTAAATAGAGACCCTTTGGTTTAACAAGTATCTTTGTAAAAATGCAAAACTTCTAGTAGGTTAAATCAGTTCTTCATTTGATGAAAAGAATACCCCAAATCTGGGATATGTTCTCTGGACGTTTTGATCGGGAATTCCCACCATAAAATTTTGAACATGGGCCTCCAGAATAGGTCTATTTATTTTATTTACCAATTGTATACATGTGCTATTGCACTGATATATTATTGTGAAATATTATTTAAAATAAGATAAAATAGTAGCCAGCCCAATGGCGTAGCAATTAACTTTGTGTGCTCTGCTTCAGTGGCCCGGGGTTCACCGTTTCAGATCCTGGGCATGGACCTGTGCACCTCTTATCAAGCCATGCTGTGGCAGGTGTCCCACATATAAAGTAGAGGAAGATGGGCACAGATGTTAGCTCAGGGCCCGTCTTCCTCAACAAAGTGGATGTTAGCTAGGGCTAATCTTCCTCAAAAAAAAAACATAAAATAAAAGAACTACAATTTCTTTTCTTTTTGTGCTCCCCTCTGGAGAACAGTGGCTGGAGGGCCCCCTGAAGGCCCAGAACATCACATTAGATTAGGGCTCTGAGCGATAGGGAACATCTTTGATGGTGACGTTATAAATATATAGGGTTTCTGAGAGGTTGCAGAAGAATTTTCACAGCAGAGCATTTTAATTGCCATATGGGAGTTAGCTTCTTCAAGGAGTCCTTAGCTTAATCCTTTTGTAAAGTATCTCTCTTATAAATAAGCCGCCACTCCCTTATTTTGTCTGTTTTGTGATCTCTGACTTCTGAAGGTAGGAGTTGACAAGAGCAGGTACATGTGTACCTGATGACCCCCATCCTCCCACCCCCATAGGAGGATTAATGGCAAAGAAGAGAAGATCTTATATTTTCAGCTTTTTGGAAAAAACTGGCTGTCATCCCTCTCTCCACTGGGGTGGAACTCACTGGCATCAGTTTACTTACCTTTCCTTAAATGGGCACGAAATAACCTCCTTGCCTGTGATCTGAAGCACAGGTTGCTTGTAGGAAGGTAGGCTGAGACTTAAAGCCCCTGGCCTGGGGATCCGAGGAGCAGTGATGGGGTCTTGTTGGTTGGGGTTGGGGATGTCCTCTGTACGGGCTTGGTCCGTGTTTGCTAAAAGCTAACCCGAGTCTGGGCCTTTCCCCGTACCTCCTGTGTTCCCCATTCTTGACCCGCTCCCACAATGTGGGCATTGTCTTTGGTGTTCATGTTCCAGGAGAGTTTTTGGTGATGATGATGACTTTGTGGGTGCATTGGCCAGGAGAACGTGGCTCTGTGGGGACATGTGTATGTATCACAGGTCCCTCAAAGACGCATGCAGTT